>NC_091817.1:3767500-4107264 GCF_041296235.1 Equus asinus
GTAATACTCCAGGCTGCATCTTTGACTTCATTTGTAACACTCACCGTGCTGACTCTAATTTCTCCTGTCACATGCCACATGGTGATTCTGACTTCATGTCTAACACTACACCTTGTCTCTTAACTTCGTGCCTAACACTCCCACTAGTGTCTTTCTGTTCATTTCTCACACTTCCTATGGTGTCTCTGACTCTCTGTGTGACACTCACCCTCCTTCTCTCTGTTTGTGTGTAACACTCCCCCTAGTGTTTATGTCTTCGTGTGTGTAACAAATCCTCATGGTGTCTCTAACTTTGTGTTGGAGAGTCCTTTTGCTGTCTCTGACTTTATGGGTAACACTTTCTGTGGCACCTCTAACTTCATGTGTCACACTTCCCCTGATGTCTTTGACTCTGTATATTACAATGCCCTTGGCATCTCTGACTTCATTTGACACACTCTTCCTTGTTTATCTGAGTATGTGTGTCACATTGCCCCTTCCATCTCTAACTTCGAGTGTCACACTACCAACATCATCTCGGACTTTGTGTATAACACTGTCAATCGTGCCTCTGATTTTGTGTGTCACACTTCACTTTGTGTATCTGACTTCTTGTGTCACACTGCAGGTGGCATCTCTGACTTCATCAGTGACATACACACTGGTGTCTCTACCCGTGGCATTTCTGACTTCTTGTGTCACATGCTTCTGAGCATCTTAGACTTCGTGTGTAACACTCCCCCTTCCATCTCTGACTTCATGTGTAACCCCCAAAGTGGCGTCTCTGAATTAGTGTGTAATTCTGCTATGGGGCATCTCTGAATTCATGTTTCATGACATGGTGTGTTACACTCCACATGGCATCTCTGATTTTGTGTGTAACCCTCCCCCAGCATCTGATTTTGTCTGTCACACTCCATGTCATCTATAATTTCATGATTAAAATTGCATGTGGTGTCTCTGACTTGGTGTGTAGCACACCCATGTGATATCTCTGAATTCGTGAGTAATATTCCTCCTGGTGTCTGTGAATTTGTGCATAACACTTCACCTGGCATCATTAACTTCCTGTGCAACACACCCACGGCACTATACTTCATGTTTCAGAGTCCCCCTGTCATCTCTGCCTTCATGTGTAACACAGCCCCTAAAGACTCTGACTTCATGTGTAGCAATCGCACATGGTATCTCTGACTTCAGGCACAAGTCTCCCCAGCCATCACTGACTTAATGTGTAGCACTCCCCCTGGTGTCTCTGACTTCTTGTGTCACAGTCCCACCGGTGACTCTGAATTCATGTGCCACACTCGCCCTGTCGTCTCTGACTTCCAATGTAACACTTCCCTGTCATCAGTGACTTTGTGTGTCACATTCTCCTTGGCATCTCTGACTTCTTGTGTCACACACTCCCTGGTATCTCTGACATCTTGTGCAACATTACCCCTTGTGTTTCTGACTTCGCTTGTCACCCTTGCTCTGGTGTCTAAGACTTCGTGTGTAACACTCCCGCTGGTGTCTTTTACTTCATTTGTAACACTCCATCTGGAGAATTTGTGTCTGACACCCACTGTGGTATCTTTGTCTTCTTTTGTCACACTCCACCTGGCATCTCTAAATTCATGTATCACAACCCCCTGATATGTTTGGCTTCATGTCTAACACACCTGGTGGCGTCTCTGACTTCCTGTGTTACACACCCCATAGTGTACCTGAGTTTGTGCGTCACACTCCCTTTGCCGTCTATAACTTCAGGTGTCAAACTGCCCCGGCTTCTGGCTTCTCTGACTTCATCTGTCACACTACACGTGGTGCCTCTGACTTCCTGTGTAACACTCCCCTGGCATCTCTGACTTTTCGTGTAGCACTCTGCCTGCCATCTGTGATGTCCTGTATCACCCTCCCTGTGACATCTTTGAATTCATGTGTAACACTCACCTTGTCATCTCTGACCTTGTGAGTAACACTTACAATTGTGTCTCTGACTTTATGTGTAAAACACCCTGTGGCATCTCTGACTTCATTTGTAACACTCCCCCTGGCATCTCTGACTTCGTTTTGCACACTCCCCCCTGACTTCTCTGGCTTAGTGTGTATCAGTCTCCCTGTTGTTCTGACTTTGTGTGATACTCTCCCCCTAGTGTCTCTGACTTTGTGCATCAAACTCTCCCTGGTGTCCCTAAATTCATTTTTAACACTCACACTGGCATCTCTGAGTTCCTGTGAAACTCTCCACATGGCCTCTCTGACTTCGTGTGTCACATGTCCCCTGTCATCATTGACTCATGTCTCACTGTCCCCCTGATATATTTGATTTCATGTGTCACACTTCCCCTGGTGTCTATGACTTCATTTCTAACACTCGCCCTGGTGACTCAGAAATCATGTCTAACTGTGGTGTATCTGACTTCATGTGTCACATTCAGCCTGGCATCACTAACTGCATGTATTACCTTCCCTCTGGTGTTTATGACCTCGGGTGTAACAAACCCGATGGTGTCTCTGACTTCTTTTGTAACACTCCCCCTTTTGACTCTGAGATCATGCATTTCACTCCCTCTGCCACTATACCTTCATGTGTAACACTCCCACTGGCTTCTCTGATTTCATGTATAACACTCCCCCTGGCATCTATGACCTTGTGTGTAACATTCCCTGTGTGTCTGAATTCAAGGTTCACACTCAATGTGTCATCTTGCACTTTGTGAGTAACACTCCCCCTGGTGTCTCTGACTTCATGTGTAACACTCCACATGGCCCTTCAGACTTCGTGTGGTACACACCCTCATTCTCCCTGACTTCCTTTGTAACAATCTTCTAGGCCTTTTTGCCTTTGAGTGTAACAGTACCCCATGGAGTCTCGGACATCTTGTGTAACACACTGACATCTCAGATTTCATGAGTAACACTCGCTGGGCCAGCTCTGACATCATGGATAACACACTCAGTGGCATCACTTGCTTCATGTGTCATGGAACTCCTTGTGTCTCTGTGATCTTGCATCACATTCCCCATGTAGTCTCTGGCATCATTTGGCACACTGCACCTTGCATCTCTGACTACGTGTGTCAAATCTCCCCTGGCATCATGGACATTGTGTGTAACACATCATGTGGCATTTTTGACTCCTTGTGTCACACTCCCTCTGTTGTCTCTGATTTCGTGTGTAAAACTCAACATGGCATTTCTTCCTTGGTAATTATCACTCCCCCATGGCATCTTGCACTTCGTGTGAAACACTCCGTGTGCCTTCTATTACTTCTTGTGTAACATTCTCTTTGGTGTCTCTGACTCTGTGTGTACCAATCCATGTGGTGTGTCAGAATTCATGTGGTACACACCCCTTGGTGTCTCGGATTTCACGTGTAATACAGAACGTGGCCTTTCTGCCTTCAAATGTAACACTGCTATGTGGAGTGTGGGTCTACTTTTGTAACACTCACACTGGCATCTCTGATTTCATGTTTCAGTATCTTCCTGTCATCTCTAACTTTGTGTGTCCACACTGCCTCTGACGTCTCAGACTTTGTGTGTAACACTCCCTGTGGCACTTGTGACTTCGTCTGTCATACTTACCCTGTCATCTCTGACTTTGTATGTCACACTGCTTGTGGTGTCTCTGATTTCATCTGGCACAAAAACACTATCTGAGACTTAGTGTTTAACACTACCCCTGGTGAATCTGACTTCGTGTGTCAAACTCCTCGGGGTGTCTCTGATTCTGTCTGGCACAAAAACCCTTGTGTCTCACACTTACTGTTTAATACTCCCCCCAGCGAATCTGACTTTGTGTGTCACACTCTTCCTGGCATTTCAGACTTCATGTGTAACAATCCACTTGGTGTCTCTGAGTTTGTGTGTAACACTTCCCCTGGCATCTCTGACTTTGTAATACTCTGAGTTGCATCCCTGATTTCATGTGTAGCACTCCACATAGTGTCTCTGACTTCGTGTATCACATTCTTCCTGCTCTCCATGACTTCAATTTATCACAGTCCCCATTACCTCTCGGAATTCTTGTGTAACTCCCCCTGTCCCCTCGGACTTCTTGCATAACAATCTCCCTGTTGTATCTGACTTCATGTGTAACACTCCCTATGGCGTATCTGACTTTGTGTGTCACACTCAACCAGTTGTCTCTGACTTTGTATGTAACAACCTCATTGGCATCTCTGACATCATGCATAACACACTCCCTGGCATCTCTGACTTCGTGCCTAACAATCCACCATGGTGTCTCTGAATTTGGGCACAAGACTCCCCCAGGCTTTACTGACTTCATGTGTGACATTCCCTCTGGTGACTCTGATGTTGTTTGTCACAGTGCCACTGGCGTCTCTGAGGTCATGTGTCACACTTCAGACCCCTGTGGTCTATGTCTTCACGTTAATGCTTTCACTGGCGTCAGTGACTAAGGATGTAACACGCCCCCTTGTGCCTCTTCATGTTTCACACTCCCTGTGTTGTGTCTTGAGATGGTGTGTAATATTCCCCATGGCGTCTCTCACTTCCTGTTTCACAGTCCTGGTTTCATCTCTGACTTTGTGTGTCACCTCCTGTGGCATCACTGACTTTACCCATAAACCTCTGCCTAGTGCCTTTGACTTCTTACAAAACGCTCCTCTATGGCTTCTCTGATTTCGTGTTCACACACCCCATATCATCTCTGACTTTGGGTGTCACTCTCTCCCTGGTGTCTTTGACTTCGTGTGTAACACTCCACCTGCTGTCTTTAACTTCATGTGTAACACTCCCCCTGGTGTCTTTAACTTCGTTCATAACACTCTGCCTGGTATGTTTGACTTTGTAACACTCCCCCTTGTGTCTCTAACTTCATGTTTTAACACTCCACCTGTAGTCTCTGATGTCATCTGTGACCCTCCCCCGATGTCTCTGAATTCACGTGTAACAATCCACATGGTGTCTCTGACTTCCCTTGCATCTCTGTCTTGGTCTATACCTCTACCCCTGGTGTCTCTGACTTCGAGTGTAGCACTCTGCATGGTGTCTGTGTCGTCCTGTATCACACTCCCCTTGGTGTTGAGTTCGTGTGTAACACTCCCCTGGCAACTCTGACTTCTTCTGTAACACTCCACGTGGAATCTCTGACTTCATGTGTCACAATCCCTCTGGCATATCTGACTTCATTTGTCACAGTAACCCTGGTGTCTGTGACTTCATGTGTCACACTCTCCCTGTCATCATGACTTCATGTGTAATAATCCTCATGCTGTCTGTCTTCTCATGTCACACGCTGCCTCTCATCCCTGACTTCATATATCACACTCCTTCTGGCATCTCTGACTTTGTAACACTGAACATGGCATCTTTGACTTTGTGTGTCACATTTCCTCTAGTGTCTCTGAGTTTATGGGTCACAATTCCACTGCTGTCTATAACTTCATAAGTAGCACTCCCACTGGCATCTGTGACAGTGTATAACTTTCACCTTGGCCTCTCTGACTTCATGTATAACATTCCTGGTGGCATCTATGACTTCTTGTGTCACGCTCCCTGTGGCATCTCAGATGTCATGCAAATCACTCCCCTTGGCATCCCTGACTTCATGTGTAACACATCCTCGTGATGTCTCTGACTTCATTGTTACACTACCCCAAGCATCACTGACTTCGTGTGTAACACTCACACTGGCATCTCTGGCTTCGTGTTTCATAGTCTCATGGCATCTCTCACATCATGTGGTAAACTACATGTGCCCTCTCTAACTTCATTTGTAGCACACGTCCTGGAGTCTCTGGTTCCACGTGTTACCCTTCCCCAGGTGTCTCTGACTTTGTGTGTAACATTCCACTGCCATCTCTGAGTTCATGTGTAACACCCAACTTGGTGTCTCTGAATTCGTGTGTAACTCTCTTAGGTGGCATCTGTAAATTCCTCTATCACAATCCTCCTTTTGTCTCTGATTTCATGTGTAACTCTCCAACTGGCATCTCTGTGTTCATGTATCACACTCCCAATGGCATCTCTGATTTTGCTTTTCACAGTCTCCCTAGTGTCTCTAACATTACGTGTACCACTCCATGTGGCTTCCCCGACTTCATGTGTAACACTTTCCCTGTTGTCTCTGTCTTCATTCGTAACACACTACTTGGCATCTCTGATTTTGTGTGTAAGCAACCGCTGCTGTCTTTGACTTCATGTGTAACACAAAACATGATGTCTCTGACCTCGTGTGTAACTCTCCTATATGGTGTTTCTGAATTGTATCACGCTTCCTATGTCATCTCTCAATTTGTGTAACACTCCCCCTGTCTTCTCTGAGTTTGTGCATCACACACCCACTGGTGTCTGACTTCATGTGTCAAAATCCCTATGGCATCAAGGACATCTGGTGTAACAGTTCCACTTGTGTCTCTGACTTTGAGTGTAACACTCTACCTGGCATTTCTGCTTTCATGTGTCACACTCCCCCATGTCATCTTAGATTTCATGTGTATCACACCCTCGTGGTGTCTCTGACTTCATTTGTCACATACCCCATGTTATCTCTAAATTCCTGTGTCCCTCTTTCCCTGGTGTCTTTGAATTCTTGTGTAAAATGACCCCTGCTGTCTCTTCATCTTGTTTCACACTAACCTTTGCCTCTTTCTTCATGTGTCACACTCCCCATGACATTTATGACTTTTTCACACACACTATGGTGTCTCTGACTTCCTGTGCAACACTACCCCGTGTTTCTGACTTCCTGTGTCACACTTTCACTGGTGTCTCAGACATTGTGCATGTGCATAGCACACCCCTTTGCATCTCTGACAAACTGTGACACACTCCACATTGCATCTCTGACTTTGTGTGTCACACCCAACCTGGTGTATCTGCCTTCGTGTGCAACATTCTACATGGTGTCTTGGTATTTGTGTGTCACATTCCCCCTAGCATCCCTGACTTCCTGTATCACACTCCCCCTGGCATGTATGACTTCAAGTGTATCTCACCCCATGGAGTCTAAGACTTCGTGCATCAACCTCCCATTTGTATCTCTGAGTATGTGCATCACACTCCTCCTGCCATCTATAACTTCATGTGTAACAGTCACAATGCCGTCTCTGGCTTCCTGTATAACACTCCTACTGGCATCTGTGACCTCGTGTTTCACACTTTCCCTGTCGTCTCTGTCTTGGTGACTAGTACTCCCCCTGGTATCATTGTTTTCATGCATAAAACACCCCCGTGGCCTCTGTAGCTTTGTGTATCACAATCCCCATATCTTCTCTAAATTTGTGTGTCACTAAAACCCTCAACACTCCCCCTCTCGTCTCTTACTTCATAATTCACAATGCCCCTGCCGCCTCTGATTTTGTGTGTCATACTATACCTGGTGTCTCTGACTCTCCGTGTAACACACCGCCTGACGTCTCTGATGTCTTTCGTAATACTTCTCCTAAGGTCCGTGACATCATGTGTAACATTCCATGTGGCGTCTCAGTCTTTGTGTGATACACTCACTGTGTTGTCTTTGACTTCATGTGTTACACTCCACGTGGAATTTTTGCCTTCGAGTCTAACACTCTTGTGTGTCCTCTCGGACTTCTTGTATGACAATCACCTTGACAGTTCTGATTTCATCTGTCAAATTCCCCCTGGCATCTCTGACTTTGAGTGTAACACTCCACATTTCATCTCTTGCTTTGCATTTCATGCTCCCACTTACATCATGAATTTCTTATATCACACTAGCCCTGTGTTCTGAAATCCTGTGAAACCGTCTACATGGTGTATCTGACTTCGTGATTAACACTTACCCTGTTATCTCTGACTTCTTGTGTCACATGTCACCCTCATCTCTGACTTCGTGTCACAAAATTCTGTCATCTCTGACTTCATGTGTCACTCTACCCCTAGTTTCTTTGACTTCATTTGTGACACTTCACCTGGCAACTCTGACTTCGTGTGTAACTCTCACCTTTGACCTCTCTAAATTGATGTCACACTCCCCCTGCCATCTCTGACTCCATGTGTAACAAACCCCCTGGTGTAACTCACATCATGTGTAACAGTTCATGTGCCATTTCTGACTTTTTGTGTCACACGTCCCATGGCGTCTCTGTCTTCGTGTTTCGCAGACACCCTGGAGTCTCTGGCTTTGTGCATAACACTCCCTCTTGTCTCTCTGACTTCATGTGTAACAGTCCCCCTGGCGTGTTTCACTTTGTGTGTAATACTCCACCATTGCATCTCTCAATTTGTGAATAACAATCCCCCTTGTGTTGGTAACTTCGTCACTCTACCTGTGGCCTCTGACTTCATAAGTCACACACCACCTCTTGTCTCTGACTTCATTTGCCACTTTACCTGTGATTTCTTTGACTTTGTAACACTGCCCCTGGCATCTCTGACTTCATTTGTCACACTGCCCCGTGGCTTCTCTGGCTTAGTGTGTAAAAGTCTCCCTGTTTTCTCTGATTTCTTGTGACACCCTCCCCATGGTATCTCTGACATCATGCACCAAACACCTCCTTGTGTCTCTGAATTCGTTTGTAATGTTCCTTCTGGCATAACTCAGTTAGTGTGAAAACCTCCAAGTAGCCTCTCTGACTTCGTGTGTATAACTCCCCATGGCATCTCTGGCTTCCTCCGTAACACTCCCTTGGTTTCTCTGACTTCTTGAGTAATAATCCCACTGACTTCTGTGACTTCCTGTGTTTCACTCCCCTGTGGCATCTCTGATGTCACGTGTAACCCTCCCCCAGGTATTACTGGCTTCATGTGTAACACATGCCCTGGCATCTCTGACATCATGTGCCACAGTTCCCCTGGAGTCCTGACATCATGTTTAACACTCCATGTGGCCTCTCTGACTTCATATATCACACTCTCCCTGCCATCTTTACTTTCATGTGTAACATTCACCCTATCGTATATGATTACGTGTGTAACACTCCTCCTGGCATCTCTGACATTTTGTGTAACACTCCAAGTGGCATTTCTCTCTTCGTGTGTAATACCCCCATCTGGTGTCTCTGTCTTCATGTGTAATACTCCCCTTGGCGTCTCTAGCTTCATGAGTAACACTGCTGCTGCCATCTCTGTGTTCATGTGTAACACTCAACGTGTCGTCTCTGATTTAGTGTGTGACTCACACCCATGGCATCCTTGACTTTGTGAATCACAATCCCTGTGGCATCTCTGACATTGTGCATCACACTCCCCCTTTGTATCTGAATTCATGTATAACTCTCTCGCTTGTGTCTCTAACTTTGTGTGTAATACTCTCCCTATCATCTCTAACTACTTGTGTAACATTCCCTCAGTCGTCTCAGACTTTGTGCATGACACTCCCCCCAGTGTCTGTAAATTGATTTGTAAATAACCGCATGGGGTCACTGAGTTCATATGTAAAACTCCTCCTGGCATCTTTGACTTCGTGCAGAACACTCCACTCTGTTGTCTCTCACTGTGTGTGTAACACACCCTGTGGCACATCTGACTTCGTGTAAAACACTCCCTCTGGTGTCTGTGACTTCATGTGTAACACTTCCCCTGTCATCTCTGACTCTGTGTCACAGTCTCCCTGGTGTCTCTGACTTCGTGTGCAATACTCCATGTGGCCTTTCTGACTTCATATAACATTCCCACTGGGTCTCTGAGTGCTTGTGTAACACTCCCTCTCATGTCTCTTACTTCATGTCATACTGTCATGGTGTCAGAGATTTCATGTGCCTCACTCTCCCTTTTGTTCTCAATTAGTGTGTGACATTCTACATGGCATCTCTGACTTTGTGAGTAACACTTCCCCTCATGTCTCTGACTTCTTTTGTCCCAATCAACTTGTCATCTCTGACTTCATGTGTCACACTCTACCTGGTGTTTCTGACTCTGTGTGTAACAGTACTGATGGCACCTTTGACTTTGAGTGTGACACTCACCCTCATCTCTCTGATTCCCTGGGTAACACTTCCCCATGGTGTCTCTGAAATAGTGTGTCAAACTCTGCTTGAGGTCTCTGACTTCATGTATCACACACCCTCTGGCATATCTGATGTCTTCTTATAACACACCTGGTAGCATATCTGAATTCGTGTGTAGCACTCCCCCTAGTGTTTCTGAGGTCATTTGTCAAACCCTCTGCTGTCTATAACTTCATGTGTAGCTCTCCCACTGGCATTTCTGACTTCATGTATAACACATCTCTGACATTGTGTTAACATTCCCCATGGCATCTGACTTCGTGGGTCACACTTGACCTGGCATTGCTGAATTTGTGTATCATACACCCCCTGGCATCTCCGACTTTGTGTTTCACAATCCTCCTTTTGCGTCTGACTTTGTGTGTTAACATTCCCCCTTTGCACCTGGGTCTTCTTCTGTAACACCCCACATGGCATCTCTGACTTCGTGTATAACACCCCTGGTATCTCTGACTTCATGTGTAACACTTCATGTGGCCTCTCTAATTTCATCTGTACCATACACCCTGGTGTCTCTGACTTCACGTGTAATACTCCATGTGGCATTCCTATCATTGTGTGGAAAACTACAAAGTGGAGTCTGAGATTTCCTGTGTAACAATCTCACTGGTGTCTCTGCCTTCATGTGTAACATTCCACATGGCATCCCTGACTTCATGTGTAACACTCTCCCTGTTGTCTCTGACTTTGTGTGTAACACTCCATGTAGCTTCAGTGATGTCGAGTGTAACCCTCCCCCTGCCTTCTCTGCCTTCATGTGTAACACACCTCTATGTCATTTTGGACATCTTGCATCACACTCCACGTGGCTTCTCTAACTCAGTCTGGTACACTTCCCCTGGCATCTCTGAATTCATGTGTAACAGAGCATGGTGGTTGTGCCTTTGATTCTAACACTCCCTTGTGGCACATCAGACTTCTTGTGTAACACTCACCACGATGGTTCTGATTTCATGTGTCATACTCCCTCTGGCATCTCTGACTTCAAGTGTAACACTCACCATTGTGTTTCTGACTTCATGTGTCACAATATGGCTGGCCTGTATAACTTCATGTGTGACAGTCCCTCTGGCATCTCTGATTTTGGGTATAACACTCCACCTGGCACATCTGACTTTGTGTCTCAGACTTCTCCCGGCATCTCTGACTTCGTCACACTCCCTGTGGCATCTGAGTTCTTAGGTCATAAACACACTGGTGTCTCTGACTTCCTGTATACCAGTACCCCTGGCATATCTGACTTCATTTGTCACACACGCTGGTGTCTCAGACATCGTCTGTCACAATCCACCTGAAGTCTCAGTTCACGTGTAACACTCCACTTGGAATCTGACTTTTTCTCTAACACTTCCCCCTGGCATCTCTGACTTCATGTGTCACACTCCACATGGGGTCCCTCACTTCATGTATCACACTCCCCATTGCATCTCTGACTTCTTGGGTAACACTCTCCCTGTTGTCTCTGACTCCATGTGGAACACTGCCACTTGCATAACAGACCTCATGTCTAACACATCCCCAGATGTCTCTGAGTTCCTGCATAATATAACCACTGTGGTCTCAGACTTTGTGTTTAACACTCCCACTGGTCTCTCTGACGTCCTGTGGGACACTCCCCCTGGTTTTGCTTACTTCATACTTGATGCTAACACGTGGCATATCTGACTTCATGTGTAAAAGTCCCCATGTCGTCTATGACTTTGTGTGTAACACACCACATGGTGTCTCTTACTTTGTGCGTAAGTGCCCATTATCTCTCTGACTTCATGCATAACAATCCCTCTGGCACCTCTGATGTCATTTGTAACTCTCCCTGTCGCATCTCTGACTTTGTGTGCCACATTTGACACATCATCTGAGTGCATGTGTCACTCACTCTTTGGTGTCTCTGTGTGACACTCACCCTGGCATCTCTGACTTTGCATGTAATAACCTCCATGGTGTCTCTGATGTTGGGTGAAAGATCCTCCAGGGTCTCACTGACTTCTTGTGTAACACTGCCCCTGGCCTCTCTGACTCTTTGTGTCACAGTGCCACTGGCATCTCTGAATTAGTGTGCTCTGACTCATCTTTGTGCTCTGACTTGGTCTGTAACATTCCCTCTGGCATCAGTGACTCCATGTGTCACACTCCCTCTCATGTCTCTGACTTCATGCATAACACACCACCTGTCATCTATGACTTCGTGTGTAACACTTCCCCATGGCATCTGTGAATTCCTGTGTCACACTCCCTGTGGTGTCTCTGATGTTGTGTGTTACATTCCCTCTCTCATCTCTGACTTTTTGTGTAACTCTCCCACTCACGTCTCTGACATCTTCTGTCACACATCCCATTTCATCTATGACTTCGTGGGTAACACTGCACGTGGTGTCTCTGAATTTGTGAGTAATACTCCTCTTGGTATCTGTGAATTCGTGCATAACATTTCCCTTGGTGTCAGTGACACCAAGTATATAGCACTGCCTCTGACATCTATTATTTCATATTTTACACAATGCCTGATGTGGCAAGACCTTGTGTAATATTGCCTGTGGCATCTCTGACATTGTGTGTCACAGTCCAGTTGCATCTCAGACTTAATGTGTCACACTCCCTGTGGTGTCACTGTCTTTGTGTGTAACACTTCTCCAGTATTTTGACTTCTTATGTAACACTCACCCATGGCATCTCTGACTTTCTGTGTTATAACACCCCATACCATCTCTGAATTTGTGTGTCACTCTTTCCCTGTTGTCTTTGTCTACATGTGTAAAACTTCCCCTGGCGTCCCTGACTTCATGTCACAGTCCCCTTCTTGTCTCTGACTTTGTGTGTGTCACTCAAAATGGTGTCTGTGACTTCGTGTTTCACACTTCCCCTGTATTCTCTGACTTTTTGTGTCACACCCTGCCATGTCATCTCTGAATTCGTGTATCAATCTCACCCCAGTCTCTTTTAATTCTTATGTAACACCCCACCTGATATCTTTAACTTCATGTGTAACACTTCCCCTCGTGTCTTTGGCTTTGTCAGATTCCCCCTGGCATCTCTGACTTTGTGTTTAACACTCCACCTGTAGGTTCAGACTTCGTGTGTCACACTCCTTACCCTGTCTCTGACTTCATGCATCACACTCACCCTATCTTCTATAACTTCGTGTGCAACAATCCCCCAAACATCTCTGACATTGCCTAACATTCCCCAGTGAATTTCTGACTTCCTGTGTCACACCTGACCTTTAGTCTTTGACTTCGTATGTAACATTCCACAATGCATCTCTGGCTTCCTATGTAACAATCCCTCTAGTGTTTATGACTTCATTTGTAACACTTCTCCAGGCATCTCTTACTTCATGTGTACCACTGAAATTTGTTTCTCTGACTTTGCGTATAACAATACACATGGAATCTCTGATGTCAAGTGTCATACTCACCCTAGTATCTCTGACATCAGCCATATCAATCCCCTGGATGTCTCTGACATTGTGTGTAACAGTCTCCCTGGCATCTCTGACTTTGTGTCTAACACTCCATGTGGCATGACTGACTTCATGTATCACACTCTCCCTGGTGTCTATGGCATTATATATAACACTATCCCTGGCTTCTCTGACTTTGTGGGTAACACTCACTATGGATCCTCAGACATCATGTGTCACACTCCCTCTGCAATCTATAACTTTTTGTGTAATAAACATGAAGTCAGTGATGCCACAGGATGTTTGACACACGGATTTAGAGGCACATGGGGAGTGTTACACACAAAGTCAGAGACACCAAGGGAAGTGTGACATACAAATTTAGAGATGCTAGACAGATTGTGATATACAAAGTCAGAGATGCCACAGTGAATGTTACAAAGTGGGAGACATCAGGTTGAGTGTTACATATGATGTCAGAGAGGCCATGGGGAGTGAGAGACTCCATGTCAGAGAAACACAGGGAAGTGTTATTCATGAAGTCAGACACTCCAGGGGGAATGAGACACTTGAAGTCAGAGATGCCATGTGGAGTGTTATACACGAAGCCCAAGATGCCAATATGAGCGTTACATATGAAGTTATAGACAGCAGGGTGAGTGTGTTGTTTGACATCAGAAACACAAGTGGTAGTGTGACACATGATGTCAGAACCTACAGGTGGGGTGTTAAACATGAAGTCAGAGATAACTGTAGGAGTGTTTCACACAAAGTCAGAGATGACATGTGGACTGTGATACACGAATTCAGAGACATCATCTAGGAGAGTTATGCACGAAGTCAGAGACACCATGTTGGGTGTAATACATGAAATCAGAGATGGCAGAGGAGTGTTGCACATGAAGTCAGAGAAACCAAGGGATGTTTGGCAAACAAATTCAGAGATGAAATGGTGAGTGTTACATACAAAGTCAGAGAAGACATTGTGAGTGTCATACACGAAGTCCAAAATGCCAGGGGGAGTGTGACACATGAAAGCAGAGATGCCATGGGAACTGCTATATACAAAGTCTGAGATGCCAGGGGGAGTGTCAAATACAAAATCAGAGATGACGGGGGATTGTTCCACAAAACTTCAGAGACACCAGTGGGAGAATGACACGCAAAGTCACAGACGACAGGGGGAGTGTGACACACTAATTTACAGATGCCAAGGAGGAGTGTTATCCACGAAGTCAAAGACACCAGGAGTAGTGTTACACAGTATGTCAATGATGACAGGGGTATTTTATCACACGATGAGACAGACAATATTGGGAGTTAGATGCACAAAGTTAGAGACATTTGGGGCATGACAGATGAAGTCTGAGGTGCCATGGGGAGTCTTACACATGAAGCCAGAAACACAAGTTGGAGTGTTACACACAATGTCAGATACTAAATGTGGAGTGTTATTCATGAAGTCACAGACTACATGGGGTATGTTACCCATGGATCAGAGACACCAGGGTGAGTGCTACACACAGTCAGAGACTCCGTGAGGAATGTTACACTCTAAGTAAGGATGTCACAGGGGAGTGTTACACTCATATTCAGAAATATCACATTGCTTCTTAGACAGGAAGTCAAAGATGCCATGGTGAGTGTTACACCCACAGTCCCAGATGCGAGGCAGCGTGTGGCAGACACAACGTAGAATGTGAAACATGAAGTCAGAATTGCCAGGGGGATTGTGATACACGAAGTCAGGGAGCCCTTGTGGATGGTGAAACAGGAAGTCAGAGACATAATGGGGAGTGTCACACACGAAGTCAGAGATGCCAGAGGGAGTGTGACACACAAAGTCAGAGATGCTCTGGGGATTGTGACACATGATGTCAAAGGGGCTAGGGGAAGGTGACATATGAAGTCAGAGATGCCATGTGTAGTGTTACACATGAAGTCAAAGATGACAGGGAGAGTGATACGAAGTCACAGACAGAAGTGGGAGAGTGACACACGATGTCAGTGATGACAGGTATTGTATTGCACAATGACACAAAAAACATTGGGAGTGTGACACACGAGGTCAGAGACAACATCTGGGACATGACACATGAAGTGAGAGATGCCACGGGGAGTCTCACAGTCAAAATCAGAGATTCCATGAGGGCGTGTTACACATGAAGACAGAAAGGTGACTTGGTTTGTTACACATGAAGTCAGAGATGTGACGTGGTGTTTTACAAATGTCACACATGACAGGTGGAGTGTTACAGATGAAGTCACAGACGACAGAGGGAGTGTTACAAATGAATCAGAGACACCTGGGCAAGTTTTACACTCAGTGTCAAAGAAGACACTGAGGGGTGTTACACACAAATGCAGAAAGGTTACTTGGTTTGTTACACACAAAGTCAGAGGCGCCAGGGGGGTTGTTACACACCGAGTCACAGACACCAGATGTGGTACTACACAGAAAGTCATAGACACTGGGGGAGTGTTACAAATTAAATCAGAAATGCCTCAGTGATTACTACACACACAGTTGGAGATGCCAGGCAACATATAACACATGAAGGCAGAGATACAAGTGGAGTGTTACACACGAAGTCCAAGACACCAGGCACAGTGAGACACATAAAGTCAGAGACACCAGGGTGAGTCTGATGCAGGAAGTCAGAGACACCAGGGTGGTGTTACACAGGGTGTCAGCGACACCACAGGGAGTGTTGCACAGGAAATCAGAGATGACAGGTGCAGTGTTACACACAATGTTAGAGACACCACAGGGAGCATGACACATGAAGTTAGGGACACCATGTGGAAGTGTTACACACACAATCAGAGCTGACAGCAGGCGTGTTACACACACAATCAGAGACACCAGGTACATTGTGGCACACAAAATCAGAGATGACAGGGGGTTTCTGATGCACCAAGTCATAGATGTGAGTGAGTATGTTACACATGAAATTGAAGAGACCAGTGGGGTTAGTGATACATGAATTCAGAGATGACGGGGAGTGTGACACACAAAGTTATAGAGGCACCAGATGTGTGTCATGCATGAAAACAACAATATCATGGGGAGTGTTACAGACCAAGTCAGAGACAACATGGAGAATATGAAACACAAAAGTCACAGATACCAGGGGGTGTGTGATACACAAAATCACAGATGCCAGTGGGAGTGTTATGTATGGAGGCAGAGATACCATTGGGAGTGTTACACGTGAAGTTCTAGACAGCAGGGGAGTGTGATGCACATACTCAGAGACACAAACGGGGGTATGACCCACATAATCGTAGACGCCACTGGTTGAGTTAACACACAAAGTTATTGATGACAGCGGTATCATGATACAGGAGGTCAGGGATGACAGACAGAGTGTGGCATTATTTCAGAGATGCCAAGGGGAGGGTTGCACACGATGTCAGATACACCAGGTTGAGTGACACAAGATGTCACTGATTCCATCTGGAGTGTGACACATGAAGTCAGAGATGCCAGGGGTAGTGTGATATATAAGTCAGAGCCGACAGGTGGACTTTTACACATGACATCAGAGATGCCAGGGGGAGGGTTACAAACAAACTCAGAGACACAAAGTAGATTGTTACAAACGAAGCCTGAGATGCTAGGGGGTGTGTGACACAGGAAGTCTGAAACAACTGAGGTAATGTTACAAGGAACTCAGAAACACTGGGGATAGTTACACACAGGAAGTCAGAGACAAAAAGGTATGTGTGACAGATTAAGTCAGAGATGTCATGGTCAGTGTCACACACGAAGTCGGAGACACCAGTGCCAGGGTCCAGCCTCGGCAGAGTCCAGGTTCCCGCAGGAGAGACGGCATCAGCGAAAGTGTAAGTGCTAGATGTGAGACTCGAAGCAGTTGTAAGCAAGTCAATTTATTTCGGGGACAGGGTACACTTATATAGAAAAAATAACACGAGGTGGTCTAACTATTGTCATCATGGGAACAATAGGTGAGGGGCAGTGCGTGACTAAAGGTAATAATCAAAGGTGGTTATCTACTTACCAGATGTGCAGCATACATATCGATTGTTTAGGAAGAGGTTACATAGTTTCAGGGTCTTCAAAAAGTTAGGAGGGCAGCGAGCATATAATTAACGGACTATAGACCCCCACCTCCTGGGGGGCTGCTGTTTGTTCTTTGAGATATGTTTATTGTTAGTTCTGCCTGTTTTTACAAGGCTTCCAGGACAGAGGGAAGACGTTAATCAGTAATAGGCTTTAGAAAGGAGGACAAAGGACTCTGCTTAAAGAATTATGTTCCCTGGAGAAGTGCCTTGCACGATTCTCCTTCCATTGCCAGACCTTGTCACAATGCAATGGCAGCTAGATTGGGGGAATGCTTCCCACACACCAGAAGTGTGACACAGGAAGTCAGAGGTGCCCTGGTGAGTGATACTCGAAAAGTCAGAGATTCAAGGGGAAGTGTGACACATAATGTCAGAGACCCCACAGTGAGTGTTACATTCAAAGTCAGAGATGCCATGTAGAAGTATTACACATGAAGCCAGAGATGGCAGAGGAAGTGTTATGCACAAAGTCAAAGATGACAGGGAGAGCATGGCACAAAAGTCAGAGACCCAGTGTGTAGTGTGCTTCACGAAGTCAGAGACAACAGGAGTAGTGTGATGTGTAAACTAAGAGTCAAACTGGGGAGTGTGACACACGAAGTTGGCACTGGGTGTGTTGCACACTATGTCAGAAACAACAGGATTCACGTGATACAGGAAGCCAGAGATGCCAGATGGAGTGTTATGCACGAAGTCAGAGACGCCACATGGAATGTTACAGATGATGTCAGAGACACACGAGGGAGTGTTACACATGAAGTCAGGGATGCCTGTGGGAGAGTTACATATGAAGTTATATACGGCCAGGTGAATGTGATGCACGAAATCAAAGACATGAAGGGGAGTATAACACAGGAAGTCAGAGACTAGAGGTAGAGAGTTAAACACAAGCTCAGAGTCACCAAGGGGAGAGTTACAAATGAAGTCAAAGACACCAGGGGAAGTGTGACACACAAATTCACAAACACCAGAGAAAGAATGACACATGAATTCAGAGATGACATGGAGTGTGTGACACATGAATCAGAAATGACAAGGGGAGTGTTACAAAGTCAAAGAAACCAGGAGTAGAGTAAGAAATGAAGTCAGAGACGACAGCTGGTGGATGATATACCAAGTCAGAGACCCCTAGGGAGGTCTGACACATGCAGTTGGAGATGCCATGAGGAGAGTTACACACAGTCAAAGAGGCCACGGGGAATGTTACAGATGATGTAACTGACATGACACGAAATGTTAAGCATGAATTCAGAGACAAAGTGGGGAGTATTGCACATGAATTCAGAGACACCACTGGGGATGTTACACATGGAGTCAGAGACACCACATGCAGTGTTACCCATGAAGTCATACATGACATGGGGAGTGTGACACAGGAAGTCAGAAGCCAGAGGGAGAGTTACACAAGAAGTCAGAGACGATAAGTGGAGTGTTAAACACAAGGTGAGAGACATCAGAGGGAGTGTGACACTTGAAGTCAGAGACACCACAGAGAAGTGTTATACACAGAGTCAGAGAGAGGAGGGGGACTGTTACACATCAAGTCAGAGATGCCATTGGGAGTGTTACATGCATAGTCAGAGAAACGAGTTAGATTGTCACACACAAAATTAGAGAAGACGGGGGAAGTTTACACACGACATCAAAGACACCAAGGGGTTAGTGACACACAAAGTCAGAGAAACCACATGGAGTGTGACACAGGAAGTCAGAGACAACAGGGGAAGTGTTACATATGGAGCTAGTGAACACCATGGGGATTGTTATACAGGAAGGCAGAGAGGGCACGTGGAGTGTTACACATGATGTCATAGACTCCAGGGGGACTGTGACAAATGAAGTCATTGATGCCTGGGGGAGTATTATGCATGAATTCAGGGATGCCAAGGGGGAGTGTTACACATGAAGTCAGAGACGTCAGAGGAGTGTTATGCATGAAGTCACAGACACCAGGGGGCGTGTTACACAGGAAGTCAGAAACTCTAAGGGGATTGTGACACGAAGTCAAAAAGGACATGGGGAGTGTGATGCATGAATTCAGAGATGCCATGTAGGAGACTTACGAAGTCAGAGACTCCACTTTGAGAGATACACATGAAGTCAGACACTGCAGGCCAAGTGTTACACAAAGTCAGAGATGCAAAGTGTAGTGTTACACATGAAGTCAGAGATGCCAGGCTGATTGTGACTCAGACAGTCAGAGACACCACAGTGAGTGTTAAAATTGAAGCCAAAGATGTCAGGGATAGTGTGATACATAAAACCAGAGAGGCCAGTGAGAGTCTTACAAAAGAAGTCTGAGAGTCCATGGGAGAGTGTTACACTCAAAGGAAGAAATTCCAGGTTGGGTGTTACACAAGAAGTCAGAGACACCAGGGGGTGTGTACCACATGAAGTCTGAGATGCCATGCGGAGTGTTACACATGAAGTCAGAGACACCAGGGGGAGTGTTAGACACGGAGTCAGAAACACCACATGCTGTGGTACACATGAAGTACAAATTACTGGGGAAGTGTGACAAATGAAGCCAGAGACCCAAGATGCAGTGTGACACACAATGTCAGAGACAACAGGGTGAGTGTGAAACATGAAGTTACAGATGCCATGGGGAGTGGGACACACAAAATCAAAGACCACAAGTAAAATGTGAAAGACTAAGTCAGAGATGCCTATGGGTGTATTACACAAGAAGTCAGAGAGGGCACATGGAGTGTTACACATAATCTCAGAGCCTCCAGGGGGACTGTGACACACGAAGTCTGAGACACCACGGGGAGTGTTAAACACCAAGTCAGTGACGTCTGGGCTAGTGTTACACACCAAGTCAGTGAAGCCATGGAGATTGCACGATGTCAGAGACACCAGGATGAGTGTGACACATGAAGTCAGAGACATGACAGTGAGTGTGTCACAAGACGTCTGAGACTACATGTGGTGTGTTAAACACAAAGTCAGAGACACCAAGGGGAGTCCTACAAACAAAATCAAAGACACCAGGGGAGTATTACACACAAAGGTAAAGACACCAGGGGGAGGGTTGCACAAGAATTCAAAGAAACCGTGGAGAGAGTGACACACTAATTCAGCGACGATATTGGATGAGTGACATATGAAGTCAGAGAAGCAACATGAGTGTTACACTCGAAGTCAGGGACGCAAGGGGAAGTGTGACACATGATGTCAGAGATGTCATATTGAGCATTACACTCAGATTCAGAGACACCGGCAAGAGTCTGACATAGGAAATGAGAGAATTCAGTGAGTGTTATACAAGAATTATGAGACACTGCAGGGGGAGTGTTACCCTCAAAAGAAGAAAGACCATGTGGAGCATTACAGATGAAGTCAGAGACACCAGGGGTTGTGTACCACAAGAAGTCTGAGATGCCAGGGACAGTGTGACACTCAAGGTCAGAGGTTCCACTTAGAGTGTTACACACCAAATCAGAGACACCAGATGGAATTTGACACACAAAGACAGATGACATGAAGACTGTTATGCATGATGTCAGAGACTACAAGCAGACTGTGAAACAAAAAGTCACAGATGCCACAGGAATGTGACACACCCAATCAAGACCAGAGGTGAAGTGTGAAACGTAAATTCAGAGACACTATGGGGATTGTGACACAAATAGAGTTGCCAGGGGCAGTGTCACACACGAATACAGGTACACAAATATGACTGTTACACCTGAAGTCAGAAATGCAAGGAGGTGTTTGAGACACAAAATCAGAGCTGCCAGGGTGAGTGTTACACAAGAAGTCTGAGAGGCAATGAGGCAGTATTACACTCAAAGGCCAAAATGCCACATAGATTGTTACACATGAAATGAGAGACTCCAGAGGGACAATGACACATGAAGTCATGGTTGCCACCTGGAGTGTTACACACGATGTCACAGACACCAAGGAAAGTGTTACACCCAAACTCTGAGATGGCATAGGCTGTGTTACACACAATGTCTGTGACATCATGGGGAGTGTGACACATGAAGTCAGAAACACGAGAGGCAATGTTACACAGGAAGTCAGAGACATCAGGGAGTGTATCGCACATGATGTCAGAGATGCCAGAGGGAGTATGACACATGAAATCAGAGACACCAGAGGAAGTGTGACATACGAAGTCAGAGGTGCTGGGATGGTGTTATACACGAAGCCTTAGATGTCCTTGTGAGTGTGACACACGAAGTTATAGATGGCAGGGGAAGTGTGATGAGCATACTCAGAGAAACAAAGGAGAGTGTGACACACGAAGTCAGAGATGTCATGGGGTGTGTTACACATGAAGTCAGACACACCAGAGGTATTGTGATACAGGAAGTCAAGGATACCAGGTGAAGTGTTGCACACGAACTCAGATGCCAGGAAGAGTGTTTCACACGATGTCAGAGATGCAAGTGGGAGTGTGAAACACGAGGTCACAAATTCCAGGAGCAGTGAGTCACTTGAAGTCACAAATGCCAGGGGGAGTGTGACACATGAAGTGACAGACTCCAGGGCGGTGGTGACATGAAATCCGAGACACCAGTTGGAGATGTACAGACAACATCAGAGATGCAAGTGGGAGTGTTTAACACAAACTCAGAAACACAAGTTGGATAGTTACAAATGATGGCTGAGATGCCAGGGGGTGATTGACACACGAAGACAGAAACATCAGGGGTAGTGTTACACAGGAAGTCAGAGACAACATGGAGTGTGTGACGCATGAAGTCAGCGATGCCAATGGGGAGTGTTATGCACACAGTCAAGGACACCAGGGTGAACATTACACAGGAAGACCAAGATGCAAGGGGGATTTTCACACACAAAGTCAGAGACTCCAGATGGAGTGCTACACACAAATTCAGAGAAGCCAGGGGAATGTGACACACAATGTCACAGATGACAAGGGGAAAGTTATGCATGAAGTCAGAGACGACTTTGGGAGTGTGATACACGAGTTCATAGAAGTGATGGGAATTACACGGGAAGAAAGAGATGGCAGGGGAGTGTTAGATGAAGTCAGAGACGCATAGTGGATTGTTAATTACCAAGTCAGAGATGTCAGGGTAAGTGTTACATATGGAGCTAGAGACAAAATGGGAAGTGTTACACAGGAAGTCAGAAAAGACAGGTCACGTGTGACACACGATGTCAGAGAATTCACAGGTAGTGTGACACATGAAACCAGAGACACCATGTATGTGTTACAGAAGAAGTCCGAGATGGCACATGGTATGTTACACATGATGTCAAAGACTACAGGGGGACTGTGACACATGAAGCCTGAGACACCAGGGGAAGTGTTGCACACCAAGTCAGTGATGCTAAAGGGCAGAATTAGACATTTTAGAGATGCCAGGTAGGTAACACATGAAGTCAGAGACACTAGGGTGAGTGAGATGCAGGAACTTAGAGACATGATGGGGAATGTAAAACACGAAGTCAGAGACTACAGGTGGAGTGTTAAACACAAAGGCACAGACGCCAAGGGGAGTCTTACAAATGCAGTCAAAGACACCGGGGGGTATTCCACACAAACTTAATGACAGCACGGTGGAGTGATACACATGAAGTCAAAGACACCCAGGGGAGGATGACACAGGGCTTGTGACACAGGATTCAGAGATGCCATGGGGTATTGTAGTGCAAGATGTCTGTCACACCATGGGGTTTGTGACAATAGAAGTCAGAGATGACATGGGGAGTGTGACACACAAGCTCAGAGACACAATGGGGAGTGAAACATATAAGGTCAGAGATGCCACCAGGTGTGTTACACACGAGGTCAGAGACGACAAGGATACTGTGATATACGAAGTAAGGGATGCCAGGTGGAGTGTGACACAAGAAGTCAGAGGGCATGGGGATTGTTATACAAGAAGTCATGGTGCCAGGGGGAGTGTTACACGTGGAGGCAGAGACACCAGTTATAGTGTTACACAGGAAGTCAGACAATGCACATGGAGTGTTATACACCATGTCAGAGTCTCCAGGGCGACTGTGACACACGAAGTCAGAATTGCCACTGCGAGTGTTACACCAAAAATTGGAGACATCAGGGGGAAAGTGACACAAGTCAGAAATCCCAGGGCTAGTGTTACACAGGAAGTCAGGGAAACCAGGGAGTGTATCAAACACAAAATCAGAGATGCCATGGGAAGTGTGACACACAAAGTCAGAGATGCCAGGGGAAGGCTGACTCAAGAAGTCAGATGTGTCATGGGGATTGTGACACACGAAGTCAGAAATACCACGGTGAGTGTTTCATTCAAAATCAGAGACTTCAGGAGGTAGTGTGACACAAGAAATCAGAGACTCCAGTCTGTGTGTTACATAAGAAGTCCGAGAATGGACTGGAGAGTGTTACACTGGATGGCAGAAATACCACATTGAGTGTTACATGTGAAGTCAGAGACACAAGGGGGACAGTGACAAACCAAGTCTGAGATGTCACATGGAGGGTTTTACATGAATTCCGAGATGCCAGGCAGAATGAGACACACAAAGTCAGATGAGCCACGTGGAGTATTACACAGGCAGTACGAGATGGCATGGGAAAGTGTCACACATGTATGCAGAAATGCCATGTGGAGTGTTCTACATGTAGTCAGAGGTGCCAGGGGAATCAGTACACAGGAAGTCACAGACAAGATGTGGAGTGTAACACATGAATCAAAGACACCAGGGGGAGTGTTAAACACGAAGTCAGACATGCAATAGTGAGTGTTACCCTCTAAGTCAGAGACTCTAGGGGTTGTGTGACACATGAAATCAGAGACCCCAGTTTTAGTGCTTCACAAGATGTCTGAGACTCCATGGTTAAGTGTTACACTCAAAAGGAGAAAGGCCATGTTGAGTGATACAAATGAAGTCAAAGACACCAGGAGATGTGTACAAAACAAACTCAGAGGGGCCACGTGGAGTGTTACACATGAAGTCAGAGACAGCAAGGTTAGTGTTACACACTAAGTCAGAAACTCCACATGGTGTGTTACACACAAAGTCCGGAGGCCAGTAGGATTGTGACATGCAAAGTCAGAGACACCAGGCATAGTTTGACACAGAAGCCAGAGAGCCAAGGTGTAGTGTGCCACAAGAAGTCAGAGGCAACATGGGGAGTATGACTCATGAACTCAGGGACACAATGGGGAGTGTGAAACATGAAATCAGAAATGCCACTGAAAGCATGACATGCGAAGTCAGAGATGACAAGGGTAGTATGATACACAAAGTCAGGGACGCCAGGCAGAGTGTGACTCATGAAGACGGATGCCAGAGGGAGTGTTACACACAAATTTGAGATGCCAGTGGGTTCAAGGCACAAGTCATAAGCACAAGTGGTAGTGTTACATAGGATTTCAGAGACACCACGTAGCATGTTACACATGAAGTCAAAGACACCAAGAGGAGTGTGACACACAAAGTCACAGATGCCAGTAGTAGTGTGAAACACGAAGTCAGAAACACCAGGGGGAGTGTAACACATGAAGACAGTGAGGGAGTGTTATGCATGAGTCAAAGACACCACAGGTGTATGTTACACACAATGTCAGAGACTCCAGGTGCAGTGTTATGCATAACGTCAGAAAGTCAGAGACACGATGGGGACTGTTAAAGACGATGTCAGAGACAATAGGTCATGTGTGACACTTGAAGTTAGAGATGCCATGGGGAATGCAACACATGAAGTCAGAGATGCCATTGGGAGTGTCACACACTAAGTTGTAGATGATGGGGGAGTGTGACACTCGTTTTCAGAGAAACAATGGAAAGTGTGACACACGAAGTCATAGATGACGGGGATTTTTACACACAGATTCAGAGATAACAGTGGGAGAGTGACAGATGAAATCAGAGACAACAGGGGGAGTTTGACACATGAAGTCAGAGAATCCAGGGGGAGAGTTACACATGAATTCATATACAAAATGGTGAGTGTTACCCTCAATGTCAGAGACACCACAGGGATTGTGACACATAATGTCAGAGATTCCATGGTGGTCCGTTACATATGAAGTCAGAGATGCCACTTTGGTTGTTCCAAATGAAGTCAGAGATGTCAGGGGGAGTGTTACACACGAAGACAGAGATGCCACATGGAGTGTTACATATGAAATCCTAGACAATGGTTGAAGGGTTACACACAGAACCAAAGGTGCCAGTGGGAGTGTTACACACGAAGTCAGAGAGGCCAAAAGGAGTGTTACACACAACATTCTAGACATCAGGGGGATTGTGACAAAAGATCTCGGAGACATCAGGGGGATTGTATCAGAAAAAGTCACTGATGTCTGGGGGAATGTTGCACACGAAATCAAAGACTCCAAGGAGGTAGGGTACAAATGAAATCAAAGAAGCCAGGGGGATTGTTATTCAAGATGTCAGAAAGACCTGGGGTAGTGTTATGCAGGAAGTCAGAGATGCCATGGGAACTGTGACACACAATGTCTTAGACACCAAAGGGAGTGCTACACATGGAGCCAGTGAAGCCAGGGGAGTGTTAAGCATGAAATCAGTGTGGGAATGTGGAGTGTTACACACGACAACAGAGACTCTAGGGGGACTGAAAGGAAGTCAGAGTCACCAGTGGGAGAGTTACACACGAGGTCATTGATACCTGTGAGAGTGTTACACACCAATTCAGAGCTGCCATGATGGTGTGTTACACATGAAGTTAGAGACACCAGAGGGAGTGTTACTCAGGAACTCAGAGACTCCAGGTGAGTGTGGCACACAAAGTCAGAAAGGACATGGGAAGTATGATACACGAATTCAGAGCCACCATGTAGGAGAGCTACACATCAAGTCAGAGACGCCACACTGGCTGTTACACAAGAATTCAGACATGGGAGTGGAGGTGTTACATGACATCAGAGATGCCAAGTGGAATGTGACAAAAGAAGTCAGAGACCCAGGGGGAGTGTTACACACAGAGCCATGGATGCCAGGCAAAGTGTGACACATGAAGTCAGAGAGGGCACGTGGAGTGTCACACACAACATCAGAGTCTCTAGGAAAACCGTGAAAAACAAAGTCAGAGATGTCGGGGGGGTGTTACAGACGAATTCAGAGTTGCCATGTGGGAGTGTTACCCATGAAGTAAGGGACACCAGGGTGTGTGAGAGACAAAATCAGAGATGCCACAAGCAGTGTGAGTGACACATGATTTCAGAGGTACCATGGTGAGGGTGACACTCTATTTCAGAGGCAAGAATTGGATTTTTACGCAGAAGTCAGATATGATGGGGGAGTGTGAAACAGGAAGTCACAGATGCCATTTAGAGTGTGACACACAAAGTCAAGACCAGAGGTGATGTGTAAAACATGATGTCGGAGACACAATGGAGATTGTCACAAGAAGTCAGTCACCAGGGGGAGTGCTGCACGTAAAGCCAGAGATGCAAGGGTGAGTGATACACTTGAAGTCAGAGACGCTGGGAGGAGTTTGACACACAAAATCAGAGATGCCATTGGGAGTGTTATACAAGAAGTCCAAAACACCATAGGGGAGTGTTACATTCAAAGTCAGAGAATCCATGGGACCTGTGAGATGATGTCAGAGAAGCCACATGGAGTGCTGAACAAGATGAAACAGACACCAGGGGGACTTTTACACCCGAACTCTGAGACTTCACAGAGAGTGTTACACATGAAGTCTGACATGTCCTGGGGTGTGTGACCCACGAAGTCAGAAATACCAGCGTAGTGTTACACACGAATTCAAAGGCATCATGGAGTATGTTACACATGAAGTCAGAGACGCCAATGGGAGTGTGACACATGAAGTCAGAGATGCTAGGGGAAGTGAGACACTGAAGTCAGAGATGCCAGGGGAAGTGTGACACACAAAGAACACTAGGGGAAATGTGACTCATGAACTCAGGGACACCACAGGGAGTGTTGCATGCAATGTTAAAGACACTAGTTGGAATGTGACACAAGAAGAGAAAGACACCAGACATTCTAACACACGAGGTCAGAGGTACCATGGTTAGTGTTACACAGTAACTTGGAGTTGCCAGGGGGAGTGTGACACATGAAATCTGAGACCAGGGGGAGTGTAATGCATGGAATCAAAGACAAAAGAATGAGTGTTATGCACGAAGTCAGAGAAGCCACCAGGCAGGTGACACATGAAGTCAAAGATGACAGCTGGTGTCTGACACAGTGTCAGAGATGACATGGGGATTGCTACACATGAATTGAGAGACAAGAGGTCGTGGGTGACACACAAAGTCGTCATAGACACCATTGGGAGAGTTACACATGAATTCAGAGACACCAAAGTGAGTTGATACATGAAATCAGGGACATCAGGCAGAGTGTGATACATGAAGTCAGGGACACAAGGTGGAGTGTGACACACTAGGTCAGAGACACTACATGGAGTGTTACATACAATGTTAGATCTGCCAGGAGTGTGTTACAGACAAATTCATTGATGACAAAAGAGTGTCACACACGAACTCAGAGACAGCAGGTGGATTGTTAGAAATAATTCAGAGATAACAGGGGGAGTGTGACAAATGAAGTCAAAGATGACAGGTGGAGTGTAACACCTAAAGTCAGAGATGCAAGGGGGAGTGTTGCACACAATGTCAGTGATGCACGAGGTAGTGTCACACACGAGGTCAGAGACATGAGAGCGAGTGTGACACATGGAGTCAGAGATGACACGGGATGTGTTACACACAAAATCAGAGTCACCAAAGGTGAGTGTTAGGCAGGAATCAAAATACACATGGGGTGCCTGCCTGGTGGCACAGTGGTTGAGTGTGTACATTCCACCTTGGTGGCCCGGGGTTCACCAGTTTGGATCCTGGGTGCAGACTTGGCACCTCTTGGCAAGCCATGCCGTGTCAGGCATCCCACATATAAAGTAGAGGAAGATGGGTATGGATGTTAGCTCAAGGCCAGTCTTCCTTAACAAAAATGGGACGATTGGGAGCAGATGTAATCTCAGGCTAATTTTCCTCCAAAAAAAGTTTAATAAAATAAAACACACATGGGAGACTGCTACTCAGGCAAAGACACCAGGGAGAGTGTGACACATGAAGTCACAAACAACATAGGGAGTGTAACACACGAACTAGGAGACATCTTGGGGGAGTGTTACATAAGAAGTCATAGACACCAGGGGAAGTGTTACACAAGAAGACAGCGATACCACCAGGAGTTTGACATACATCAGAGACACCATGGAGAGTGTAAACACAAAGACACTGATGCCAGGGTTCGTTTTAGGCTCAAATTCACAGACACCAGGGAGAGTGTTACTCAGGAATTCAGAGACACTATGTGCAGTGTTAGCAAAAAGGTCATAGAAGAAAGGGTGATTGTGACACCTGAAGTCAGTGACACCTTGGGGAGTTTTAAACGTGAAGTCAGACATTTGAGGGGGAGTGTGAACACAAAGTGAGGGATGCTTTGTGGAGTGTGAAACAGGAATTCAGAGACACCATGGGGAGTGTTACACATGAAGTCAGAGTTGAGAGGGGTAGTGTGACACACGAAGTCAGGATGCCATGGGGACTGTCACACACAAAGTCAAATAGGCCAGAGGGATGTGAACATGATGTCAGAGATGCAATGTGGAGTGTTACACATGAACTCAGAGATGACAGTTGGATTGTTACACATGGAGTCAGAAACTCCATGTGGTGAGTTACACACAAAGTTGATGATGCAATGGGGAGTATGACACACAATGTCAGACACTCAAGCTGCAGTCGTGTGTGACACTTGAAGTCAGTGATGCTACAGGGATTGATACTCATGAAGGCAGAGATGCCATCAAGAGTTTAATACACAAAGTCAGAGATGCCAGCGGGAATGTTTTAAACATGAAGTTATTGTCAGTGGAAGGAGAGTGAAGCATGAACTCAGAGACACCAGAGGGAATGTGACAAAGAGAAAAGAGGCCAAGGGGTGTGTTACACACAAAATCAAAGACAACATGGTAAGTTGATACATGAAGTCAGGGAGGCCAGGTGGAGAGTGACATACAAATACAGTGGTGGCAAGGGGATTGTTATAGGAAATCATGATGCCATAGGGTGAGTGACACACAAAGTCAGAGTCACAAGGTGTAATGTGATACATAAGGTCTGAGACAGCTCAGTGATTGTTACACACGAAGTTATGATTTCAGGAAAGTGTGACACATGATGTCCCAGATGCCAAAGGGAATGTGACATGTGAAGTCAGAGATGGCAGGGGAATTGTAACACAGGAAGTTAGAGGCGCAAGTAGATGTGTTACACACAGAGTGAGAGATGCCCAAGGGTGTGTGACTCGTGAAGTTAGAGACACCTGTCAGATTGTCACACATTAAGTCAGAGACACAATGGTGAGCATTATAGTCAAAGTCAGAGACACCGGGGTAGTGTGACACAGGAAATCAGAGACACCAGTGTGAGTGTTACCCAAGAAGTCTGAGACTTCACAGGGGAGTGTTAGACTCAAAGGCAAAGGCAACAGAGGGAGAATTACACAAAAAGATACGCCAAGTGGTGTGTTGCACAAGAAGTCAGAGACTCCAGGGTTTATGGTACACATAGAGTCAGAAACGCCACATGGTGTGTTCCACAGAAATCCACGATGCCAGGGGCAGTGTGGCACATGATGTCAGAGACCCAAGTTGCAGTGTGACACACCAAGTCAGCAACAAGTGGAGTGTGAAACATGAACACAGAGACATAAGGGGAGGAGTGACACATGAAGTCAGGGATGCCACCAGTTATTTTACACAAGGAAGCAGAGATGAAATGGGGAGTGGGATACACGAAGTCTGGGATGGCAGTTGGAGTGTGACACATGAAGACAGAGACACCAGGTGGATTGTGAAACAACAAGTGTGAGATGTAATGATGAGTGTTATACTCAAAATCAGAGATGCCAGGGGTACTGTGACACAGGAAATCAGAGATGTCAGTATGAGTGTTACAAAAGAATTTTGAGACTCCACAGTGGATATCAGAGATGCCAGGTGGAGTTTGACAGGTGAGATCCTTGATGCCAAGGGGATTGTGACACACCAAGTCAGAGATGCCATGAGGCTGTTCCACATGAATTCTGAGATGACGTGGAGTGTGATATGCCTTCTCAAGGAAGATAGGCAGCATGTGACACGAAGACAGAGATGCCATGGGGTGTGTTACACACCAAATCTGAGACTGCAGGTGGAGTGTGAAACAAAGTCAGAAACAAAAGGTGTAATGTTACATAGGAAGTCAAAAACACCAGGGCATGTGTTACACATGAACTTGGAGATGCCTGGGGATTGTTATACACCAAGTCAGAGATGCCAGAAGGAGTGGGAAATATGAAGTCAGAGACACCAGGGGAATTGTGACACACGATGTCAGGGATGTCACAGTGAGTGTTACACAATAAGTCGGAGATGACAGGGGGAGTGTGACACACAAAGTCAGAGACACCAAGGGGAGCACAGCACACCAAGTCAGAGACAACTGGGGCAATGTGACACACGAAGTCAGACACTACTGGCCAAGTGTGATCTTCAAAGTCAGTGATGCTTGGGGAATGTTCCACACAAATTCAGAGATGCCAGAGGTAGTGTTATAAACGGAGTTAGAAATGTCAGTGGAAGTGTGACACAGGAAGTTATAGATGGCAGGGACACAGTGACACACAAAGTCGGAGAGGCCAAAGGGATTATGAAACGAAATCAGAAACGACAGATGGAGCGTTCAAGAAGTCAGAGATGCCAGGGTGAGTGTTATACACGAACTCAGCTACACTAGGGGGTTGTTAGACACGAATTCTGAGATACCAAGTGGAGTGTGACACACGAGTCTAGAAACACCAGGGTTAGTGTTACACAGGAAGCCAGAGACACCAGGGTGTGCGCAAAATATGAAGTCAGAGATGGCATGGGCTCTGTGACACACGAAATCAGAGCCACCATGGTGAGTCTTTCTGTTGAAGTCAGATACAACAGGGGAGGTGTTACTCATGAAATCAGAGATGCCACATGAACTGTTACGAATTCAGAACGCAATGGAGAGTATGTCACACAAAATCCATGATGCCAGTGGGAGTGTGACACAAGAAGTAAGAGATAATACAGTGAGTGATACACTCAAATTCACAGATGCCAGGGGGATTTTGACACACAAAATCAGAACCTCCAGGGTGAGCATTACATCAAAAGTCCGAGACGCCACAAGGCAGTGTTAGACGTGAAGGCAGAAATGCCACAAGGAGTGTCACACAGGATGTCAGAGACACTAGGGGGAGTATACCACACAAAGTCAGAGACGTCACATGGAGTGTTACGCATGCTGTCACAGACGCCATGGGGAGTGTTACACAAGAAGTCCGAGAAGCCAGGGGAAGTGTTATACACAGAGTCAGAGAACCAGGTAGTGGGTGACTCATGAAATCAGAAAAGATGGGGATTGTGATGCACAAAGCCAGAGAGTTGAGGGGGAAATGTTACAAATGAAGTCAAGGACACCATGGGTTTAGTGACACACGAATGCAGAGATGACATGGGCATTATGGCACGGATTTAGAGGGGTGTGGGGGTGTTTTATGCATGGAAATAATGATACCTTGGGGAGTGTTACTAAGTCAGAGATGACGGGGAGTGTGAAACATGAAGTCAGAGCCTACAGGTGGAGTATTAAACATGAAGTTAGAGACACCAGGGGAAGTGTTATATATAAAGATAGAGATGGCATTGGAAGTCTTACACAGGAAGTTATAGATGACAGGGGAAGTGTGATGCACATACTCAGAGACACAAAAGGGGCTTGTGACACACGAAGTCATAGACATCGTGGGGTGATTTACAAACGAAGTCATACACGCCAGGCAAATGTGACACTCGAAGTCAGGGATGCCAGGAGGAGTCTTCCACATAAATTCTGTGACACCAGGTTGAGATTGATGCATGAAGTCACAGGCGCCATGGGGATTGTGACACACGAAGTCAGAGATGCCAGGTGGAGTTTCACACATGACATCAGAGATGCCAGGGTGATTGTTACACGTGAACACAAAGACACAATTTTCACTGTTACACACGCAGTCTGAGAGGCCGGGGGTGGTGACGCATGAAGGCAGAAACACCAGTGGTAGTGTTACACAGGAAGTCACATACATCAGGGAGTGCATGACACACAAAATCAGAGATGCCAATGGGGAGTGTTATGCATAAAGTGAGAGACAACAGGGGGAGTGTTATAGAAAATGTCTAAGATGGCAGTTGGAGTGTTACACATGAAGTTATAGATGGCAGGGAGAATGTGAGCACAAACTCAGAGACACGAGAGGAAGTGTGACACACAAACTCAGAGATGCTTGGTGGATGGTTACACACACAGTCTGAGACACCAGTGGAAGTCTGACACAGCAAGTCAGAATCAGGAGGGGTAGTGTTACACAGGAAGTCAGAGACACCAGGGTATGTGTGACAGAAGAAGTCATATATCCCACATGAAGTGTGACACATGAAGTCAGAGATGACAGGTGGGTTGTCAGACACGAAGTCAGAGGCAAAATGTAGTGTGTTACACAAGAAATTACATATGCCAGGAGGAGTGTTGCACACGAAAACAGACTCTACGTGGAGAGTTACACATGAAGTAAGAGAAACCACATGGAGTGTGACACAAAATCAGAGACACCATTGGTATTATTACACAAGAAGTGATAGATGGCAGGGGAGTGTGATGCACCTACTCAGAGGAAAAAGGGGGAGTGTGAGACATGATGTCACAGATGCCAGGAGGAGTGTGACTCATGATGTCAATACAACAAAGGGAGTAGGACAGAGGAAGTCATAGATGTCACTTGGAATTTTACTCATGACGTCAGAGATACAAAGGGGAGTGTTACACACGAACCCAGAGACACAATGGGGATTGTTACACATGAATCTGAGACACCAGGGAGTGTGTGGCACATGAAGTCAGAAACACCAGGAATAGTGTTACACGGGAAGTGAGAGAGAACAGGGAGTGTGTGACACATGCGTCAGAGATGTCACATGGAACTTTTATGAACAAAGTCAAAGACACCAGGGTGAGTGCTGTAGAGGAAATCAGAGATGACGAGGAGTGTCATACCAGAAGTCAGAGACACCAGGAGGAGTGCTACACATGATGTCAGTGATGCCAGGTGGAGTGTTACAAAGTTAGAGACGACAGGGTGTTGTGACACAGAAAGTCAGAGACACCTCTGTCAATGTCACACACTTAGATATGCCACGGGGTGTGTGACATACAAATTCACAAATGACTATGTCACACTCCCCCTGACATCTCGGACTTTGTGTGTAACACTCCACCTTGTGTCTCTGCCTCTGGGTTTCACATACTCCTTCACATCTCAGTTTGTGTAACACTCCCCGTGACACCTCTGTTTTCATTTGTAAGACTCCACTTGGTGTCTACGACTTCCTGTGTAATACCACAGGTGTCATCTCTGACTGGTGTGTAACACTACCCTTGGGGTCCCTGACTCTATTTGTAACAAACCATATGACGTTTGTGCCTTCATGTCTAATGTTGCTGCTGGTATCTCAGACTTTGTGTGTAACACTCTCTGTGTAGTCTCAGAGACTGGTTGTAACATTCCCCAAGGTGTCTGTGACGTCGTGTGTAGCACTCTATGTGGACTCTCTGACGTCATGTGTCACTGCCCCTGGAGTCTTTGACTACATCTGTAACACACCATGTGATGTTTCTGCCTTCGAGTGTAATGCTCCCCTGTGGCCTCTCAGTCTTCTTGTGTAAGAGTAACCCTGGTGGCTCTAATTCCATGTGTCACCTCCTGGCATCTCTGACTTTGAGTGTAACAAACACCATTGCATCTCTGGCTTCATGTGTAACACTACCCCTGGCAACTTACTTCTTGTATCATAATCTTCATGATGTCTTTGATTTTGTGTTTCACACTCCCTGTAGTCTTGACTTCATGTGTCACACTCCCTGTTTTGCTTCTGAGTTCATGTGTCACACTCTGCCTTGCATCTGTGACTTCATGTATCACACAATCTCTGTAGTTTCTAACTTTGTGTGTAACATAACCAGTGGGGTCTCTGACTTCATGTGTCACACTGCCGCTAGTGTCTCTGAGGTCATCCATCACACTCCCCCTTTTGTCTCTGACTTCATGTAGCACTCTGCAACTTGTGTCTCTGAATTCCTGTGTCAAACTCACCCTGGAGTCTTTTTTTTTTAGTAATATTAGCCCCTAGCCAACATCTGCTGGCAATCCTTCTCTTTTTGCTGAGGAAGACTGGCCCTGAGCTAACATCCATACCCATATTTCTTCACTTTACATGTGGGACGCCTACCACAGCATGTCTTGCCAAGTGATGCCATGTCTGCACCCAGGATCAGAACAGGTGAACTCCAGTCTGCCAAAGTGGAACATGCAAGATTAACTGCTGCACCACCAAGCCAACCCCTCCCTGGCATCTTTGACTTCGTGTGTCACACTCCCCCTATTGTTGCAGACTTCTTGTGTAACACACCACATGGCATCTTTGACTCCATGTAACACTCCTTCTGGTGTCTCTGACTTCATGTATAACATTCCATGTGGTCTTTCTGATTACGTGTGTAACACTCCACGTGACATTTCTCCCTTTGTGTGTTACACACACATGTCATCTTGGACTTAGTGTGTAACTCTCTGCATGGTTTCTCTGACTTTGTGCATAACACTCCCCTTGGTATCCTTGTTTTCATGCATAATACACCCCCATTTCGTCTCTGAATTCATGTGTTATACTCCCTCTGTCATCTCTGTATTCACATGTCACAAAACCCCTGGTGTCTTTGAGGTCATATATAACACTCCTCCTCATGTCTCTGAGTTTGTGCATTGCACTCCCCCGTGTTCTCTGATTTCTTATGTTACTCTCTACCTGTTGTCTATGACTCTGTGTAACACTTCCCGTGGCATCTATCACTTCATGCATAACACTCCTGCTGTAATCTCTGGCTTCAAGTGTAACACTTCCTAGTGGTGTCTCTGACTTTGTCAATCTCTCTGTGGTGTCTCTCACATTTTGTGTAACAGTCCACCTGTGGTCCCTGACTTATCTCTCACCCTTGCATCTCTGTTTTTGTGTTTCACTCCCACTATGTCATCTATGACTTCATGGGTAACACTGCACCTGGCATCTCTGCCTTCGGGTATAACACACCTCCACGTCATCTCTGAATTTATGAGTAATACTCTCCAGGGTGCTGAGTTTGTGTGTAACACTTCCTCTGGCATCAGTCACTTTGTGTGTAACACTCCACATGACATCTCTTACTTCCTGTTTCACAGTCCCCCATCATCTCTGACTTCGTGTGTAACACCCCAAATTGCCTCTTTGACATCGTGTGTAACACTCCCCCAAGCATCTCTGAGTCTGTGTGTAACTCAACCCCTGGTTTCTCTTATGTGTGTAATAATCCACATGCTGTCTCTGACTTCATGTTTCAAGTCACCGTGGCATCTCTGATGTGATGTGTAACACTTTGTCTATTCTCTCTGAATTCGTGTCTAACACTCTCCCTGGTGTGTTTCACATCATACATAATACTGTTGCATGGCGTCTCTCATTTTGGGAGTAACACACTCCTTGGTGTCATTTATTTCATGTGTCACACTCTACCTGTGGTCTCTGATTTCTTGTGTCCCAAAACATCTGTCATCTCTGATGTCGTTTGTCAATCTACCCCAGGTTTCTTTGACTGCATTTGTAACAATCCCGCTGGTGTCTCTGACTTCATGTGTCAGACTCCCACTGGTGTCTGTGACTTAGTGTGTCACAACCCCTGCATCATTGACTTCATGTATAACAACTCCATGTCATCTCTGAATTCTTGTCTCACACTCCACATGGCATCCCTGACTTTGTGTTTCACACTCCACCTGGCATCTCTGAATTCGTGTGTAAACACCCCATGGTGTCTCTGACTTCATGTATAACTCTCACAAAGACATCACTGACTTTGTGTGTAACACTCCCCTGGGATTCTCTGACTTCGTCTGTCATAGTTCCCCTGGAGTCTCTCATTCTTTGTGACCTATCATGTGCCCTCTCTGGCTTCTTCTGTAACACTCCCCCTGGCATCTCTGGCTGCGTGTGTACCACTCCCCATGGTGTCTCTGACATTCTGCTTCACAATCCCCCTAGTGTTATGAAGGAAGTCAGAGATGCCCTGGGGTTTGTGACAAAGTAGTCAGAGTCACCGGGAGCATGATACAAACAAAGTCATGGAGGTGTGTAATGTGAATTGTTACACACGAGGTCAGAGAGACAAGGAGGACTATAATACATCAAGTCAAAGATACGATTTGGAGTGTTAAACATGAAGTCAGTGATGCAAGGGGACTGTTACACATGAGCTCAGGACACAAGTGGGATTTTTACACAGGAATTCTGAGATGCCAGGGGGATTGTGACACAGGAAGTCAGAAGCACCAGGTGTAGTGGTACACAGAGAGTCAGAGTCACAAGTATATGTGACATTCAAAGTCAGAGATGCCACAGCAAGTGTGACACGAAGTTAGATACACTATGGGAAGCATGACACATGAAGTCAGAGCCACGAAAGACAGTGTGACACATGAACTCAAAGATACCAGGTGGAGTTTTAAATATGATGACAGAGAGGACAAGTGGTGTGCTACACACGAGCTCAGAGACAAAAGGGGTATTGTTACACACAAAGTCTGAGATGCCAGGGGGTGAGTTACAAACGAAGTCAGAGATGCCAGGATGATTGTGATGGGTGAAGTCAGATACGCCATGGAGAGTGTCACACACGAAGTCAGAGATGCCAGCAGGTGTGTTACGAATAAAGTCAGAGACAAAATTTGGATTATTAGCCACTGTCAGAAATGAAGGCATAGTGTAACACACGAATTCAGACACACCAAGAGGGTGTGTTACACAAAGAGAGACACTAGATAGATTGTTACACACGAATTCATAGATGACAGGGGGATTGTGAATCAAGAAGTGAGAGACTTCAGAGGTAGCATTAAACACGAAGTCACAGACGCCATGAGGAGTGTTACACACATAATCATCAACACCGAATAGATTCTGAACACACAAAATCACAAACAACAGGGGAATTGTGAATCATGAAGTCAGAGACGAATGGTGGGGGGTTACACTTGAAAGCAGAGATGCCGGAGGAGGGCTACAGAAGAAATCAGAGACTAGAGGGCGAGTGCTACACACAACGTCAGAGGCACTAAAAGAAGTGTGACATAGGAAGACAGTGATGCAACTGGGAAATGATGAACAAGAAATCAGAAACGACAGGGGGAGTGTTATCCACAAAGTCAGAGATCCCACGTGAAGTTTTACACAGAGTCAGATACTCCAGGTAGAATGTGACACAGAAAGTCAGAGTACAGGGTCATTGTGATGCATAAAGTCAGAGACGTCAAGTGGAGTGTTTATACATGAAGTCAAAGACATCAGGGGGTTACTGACACACGAAGTCAGAGACAACAGGAGTAGTGTGACATACCAGGTCAGAGACAGAGCAGGGACTGTGACACACAAAGTCAGAGACGACAGGTGGATTGTGACAAATTCAGAGGTGACAGGGTGAGTGTTACCCACTAAGTAAGAGATGCCACAGAGAATGTTACAAATGAAGTCAGAGACACCAGGCGGAGTATTACACATGAATTCAAAGACACCATGTGCAGTGTTATGCAAGTCAAAGACACCAGGGGAGTGTAACAAGCAAGTCAGAGACAACAGTGGAAGTGTGACACATGAAGTCAGACATGTCACAGGTGACTGTTAAATACAAATTCAACAGACAACAGGGAGAGTTTTACTCATGAAGAGAGAGATGCCATGGAGGAGTGCTACCCATGAACTGAAAGATAACAAAGGGAGCGTTACACAGGAAGTCACACAAGACAGTGAGAGTGTGACACACGTCAGAGATACCATAGGGGAGTATTACACACGAAGTCAGTCACATCATGGTATGTATGGCACATGAAGTCATAGACAACACGTAGAGTTTGACACACGAAATTAGATATGTCAATCAGAGTGTTACACACAAAGTAGAGACAACAGGGGGAGAGCTGCACAAGAAGTCAGAGAGGCCACTGGGGAGTGTTAGGCATGAAGTCAAAGACACCAAGGGAAGTGTTATGCAGGATGTCACAGCTGCCATGGGGACTGTGACAAACCATCTCAGAGATGAAAGGTTGAATGCAACACATGAAGTCAGAGACACCACTGGTAGCATTACACATGATGTCAGAGGTGTCAGGGGCTGTGTGACACATGAACTCAGAGATACCACGTGTAGTGTTACACACAAAGTGAGAGATACTGTGGGAGTGTTACACATGAAGCAGGGCAAGCCAGGGGTTGTTTTACACACAAAGTCAGAGAGGCTATGTGGAGTGTTACAGGTGATGTCATAGATGACAGGAGGATTGTGACACAGGAATTGAGAGATGTTAGTGAGAGTGTTACCCACAAAGTCCATGAAGTCATGGGTAGTGTGACACATGAACTAAGAGACACCAAGTGGGGTGTTACACATGAAGTTCAAAATGCCATGAGGGAGGGTTAACATGAAGGCAGAAATGGCACGTGGAGTTTACATATGAAGTCAGGGACGACAGGGGAATTTTTACACACAAAGTCAGAGATGCCAGGGGACTGTTTCACACAAAGACAGTGTGGAGAGAGTGAAGTCACGGACACCAGTGGTAGTGTTACACACCAAGTCCAAGATGACAGGTGGAGTCTTGTGCATGATGTCAGAGGAGCCAGGTTGAGTGTTACATGTGAAGTAAGAGACCCACAGGGGAGTGCTATCCACAATGACATAGACGACAGGGGGAGTGTTACACGAATTCAGAGAGACTATGCTTACAGTTACACAAGAAGTCAGATATGACAGGTGGAGTGTTACACACAACTTCAGAGACATCACAGGGAGTGTGACACACGAAGTCAGAGATGACATAGGGAGTGTTATGCATGAAGTCACAGACACAATGGGGAGTGTTACACACCGAGTCAAAGATGCCAGGTGGAGTGTGACACTCAAAATCAGAGATGAGAGGGTGATTGTCAGACATGATTCAGAGATGCCATGAGATGTGTGACACACAAAGTCAGAGAGACCACTGAGAGAGTGATGCGAGAATTCAGAGATGCCAAGGGAGTGTGACACATTAAATCAGAGATGCCAGGGCAAGTGTGACTCACAATCTCAGATACAATGGGGGAGTGTCACACATAAAGTCAGAGATGCCGGGGGAGTGTTACACATGAAGTTAGAGTCAGCAGGGGGAGTGTTACACACATTTAGTGTTACACAGGAAGTACAAGACGAAAGCAGATTGAGACATAGGAAATCAGAGACTCCAAGGGGTGTGTTACACATGAAGTCAGATATCCCAGGGATAGTGTGACACATGACATCAGAGTCACCATGTGAAGTGTGAGATGAGATGACAGAGACAACAGGGGTAATGTGACATACAAAGTCAGAGACCACAGGTGAAATCTGAATTGTGAAGTCAGAATCACCAGGAATAGTGTTAAACAGGAATTCTGAGACACCAGGGAGCGTGTGATTCATGAAGTTAGAGATGCCACATGTAGTGTTACTCATGGTGTCACAGATGCCAAGGGAGTGTTACACACAAAGTCAGAGACACCATGGGGAGTGTTACATGTGTCGATGAAAATAATCCATAACCAATCTATAAATGAAAATTTGGGTGAGATTATTCTGAGCTTAAATCTGAGGATTATAACCCGGGGCCTTTCTTCCTGAAGGAAGAAAGGGCACCAAAGAAGTGGGGTGCACAGACTGGTTATATACACCCAGGGAGGATGTTTCACATAGGATTGAAATGTCCCTTTTACAACAGTCGTGAGACTGCTCTGTTGGCACAGCGATTGCTGGAAACAGCAGGTAGGTCTTCTGCCTCAGTGAATGCCGCAGGGTGGCAGTCTGTTGTCTCCAGCTGAGTGGTGACAGGTGAGCTGGGTGGTCAAAGGTGAGTGCAGCAATCAGTTCCTAGCCTAAGGAAAAATGCTTATCCTTAAGGAAATGCTAATGTGCGGGGAAGTTACATCTTTATCTCAAGGGCCTTTGTTCTGGCCATAAGAAATGTCTAAGTGGATATACAATGCATGCTCAACAGCCACGGTCAGGTCCTTTTGGAAAAAACAAAGTCAGGCCGAATTAGGTTTATACCAAATGGCTTCCTCATATACTCCAATATATCCTATTGCTTGCCATTTTTATTTGTCATTTCCCCCTTTTGATCTCTAATCTTTCGATAGAAAGCATTGATGATCAAAACATTGTCCCTCGGCTCCAGGGTGGCTGCTGCCTGCCCTGGGTCCATAATGTCACTCGGTGCTAGGCTTTTATTTCATTTATTTGCCTAGTCGTCCACATTGGGGGAAATAGTGGACAAGCATAGAGTTATATGTATATAAACAGAGGAAGCATTTCATATGTCATGTAATTTCCAATTAATTTTAGATTGTTGCACAAACATCGTATATGTGCTTTTTATGACACTTCACATTTACATTGTATATGATTATAGAAAAAGTACAGTAATGATAATAACTCAGAATTTTTAAAAGGATTAGTCTGAAGTGAATTCTTAGTCATAGTCCCTTTCAGAAAAGGAAATTTGTTCAGGGTTATAAGACAGATCGACCATCTCAAGCCATAGAGCAATCACTACTCTAATTTGTATGTTACTCTTACAACACTGAGTAAAGAAAACAACAATTAGTTTTAATATTATGACCAGTACAAGGATTCCAAATAATGGAAATAAGAATTCCAATCCGGATCGAAAAAGGGAACTGATACTGAAAAGGGAGCCAACAAAACAAATCAAACTAGGTGCAGGATTGCATAAGGCATCCACCTGCTTCTTCATGTGCTTTAGCAGAGAGGACACATTGGAAGAATCATGACCTATAAAAGCACAGCATCCAGTCTGAAGGATTGTATATGTACCACCTTGGGATGCAGTAATAATGTCTAAAGCCATTCTGTTTTGAAGGACAGCCCTTCTCATTAAACACATTTCAGTATTTGAATAAGGTTATTCCTGCTTGACTATCATTAAGGGCTTCTTGAGTAAATTTAGTCAGAGCTTCCAAATGTAATAATGACATCTTTTAGCCCCAAAGAAGAAGCAAATATAGTTGAAAATATAGCCATACCAGTGGAACACTGAAAAAGCCCATTTGGCCTTAAAGAGAGGAAGACTGACACCAGGTTTTAACTCAGCCTGACTCCTTCCCTGCTTTTAAAGGAAACTCAGGGTGAAGTGTTATAGCCATCCAGGCAGTAGCCAAGGCCAAAGATTTGTTCCACATAACCATTGAGTTCCATTAGGAGTCACTTGATAAATTCCTGGCCTTCAAGACCAGTCTATTCCAAATTAATCACTTTAAGTATGATAGCATTTCAAACAAATTATAAAATAGGTATACAGTTTAAGCATAACAAATGTTTAAATGAGGAGATATAAGGTTGGGAATACAGGCCTGGTCTGGAGTCTTGGGACAGCTGTCTACAAAAGATGTTGTCTTCTTCTCCTCCTGGTTTGGTCCATTTCAACAGGGCTGCAAAGAGTCTTATTTGATGTCTCTTTCAATAAATAAATTCTTCAGGTTACAGTCCATGATCCTTAAGTTCTGGGACTTCTCTGTGAAAGAATCAGCTACAAATCTTTCATTTCTTTTAAGCACCACAATAAGACCATGAAAACAATGTAATACATCCCTTAAGCAAAGCTGGTTCATATATTTCTTTATTTAATTGCGTAGGCTGTTATATTATTTAAAAAGGAGACAGCCGATGTTTACAAAAAGTATAGATCTAAGATCAAAGAGCACTAGCATAAGAGCTTTTGGCAGTGAGAGAGTAAATGCTTCTGAAAGCTTGTCAATTAAGTTCTAGTTGTGCCATTAGTTTTACCAGTCCTGAGGATCGAGGATGGTAAGCGCAGTGGAAATGCTGCAATATTGGCCAAACATTACAAACAGATTTGAGTTCCCCAGTCACTATGTAACTCAGTAGGAATTCCCCAAAGAGGAATTATCCACTCTAATAGTAATTTACCTACTGTTAAAGCCATTGCTCTTCTGCAAGGAAAGGCCTCAAAACAATGTGAGAACATGCAGATCATTACAAGACATATTTATCCTTGAGATGATGGCATTTGGACAATGTCCAATTGTCATACCTCAAAGGGTCCCTTAGGAAGGGAAAGTGGCCTTGTGACCCAAGAAGTGGGTTTCTTATTGGGCCCGAACCACATCTGTGAAGGGGTGTCAAAAATTCCCCCTTTTGACTGCCATATCTGTTTATCTTGTTCTGTGGCAATTTCTTGAGCCAGTAGAAGGAAATCTTTTACTGAGTTAGCAGAGTTAACAGAAAGTATCAGGCATTCTTGAGGCTGGACAGCACATCCAGCTTGATAACATCCTCACTTATCATTTAAGTAAGACTCATTTGTAAACCAAATTAAACAATAGATTGTGGTCCTGGTCTTCTCTCCCTTGTGATGTTGGAAGCAAGGTAACAAGGTTAATGGTTAGAGCAAATTATAAATTAGTTCCTGTGTCCAGGGGGCAGGCAGTCAAGAAGACTTCTGGATGTCAGAGTCAAGGCATCTTTTTGCAGCTTGAAAGGTCCCTGATGATGTCATCTGGCATTCAGGTATCTTTTTGAGTGACTTACAGCTTACACAGCAACAGATAGGAATCTCTCTTAAGTTTCTATTAAGTCGTTCAGCTTCAGTTTGCAAGGTTTCAGGAAAAAAGAGCAGGTTCAATTCTCAATGATTCCAAATGAAAATGAAGGAGAAAATTGAAAACATTCGTTTGGAGATTTGTAACCAAATATTTCAGCAGAATTGAGGGTCCGGTTCAGTTCACAGGTAGAAAAAAAAAGCCTCAAAGACAATTAACAGAACTAGGATCCAACATCCACAAATATGTATTTTAGTTTCTCACTGAAGCATAATTCTTCTCTCTAAAATCACCCTCATTTTTACCAAAGATAGCCAAATTAAGACTAATTGGTTTGCAAAATAAGTTTAGTTTCAAGAAACTTGGCCTGGTTATTTACATAAGTGCAGCAAGAATAGCAGTTGATCATATAGGCTCTTAAATCTGCTTTGCTGGAATTTTTTAATGAGGAATCTCAGATTGAACTTTAAAGACCTCTCGAGGCCAGGAAAGCCAAGCCAAGGACTTGCCGTCAGATTTTGCCTGCAGTACCTACAGATTTGGGTGGATTCCTCTCTTCTTGAGGTCTCCCAAAATATTCCGAGGTTCCTCGCACCTGCCAGATAAGCAAGCTTCCTTACTTACCGGGTAAGATTGCTGGAATCTCTCTGTAAAGCAAGGTACCAGGCCCATATTTCCAAGTGGCTTTATTTTCAGAAAGTCAACCTTATTCCTCAAAAGCAGTATTGCTATATCCGAGTCTGTATGTTTCTCTCAAATATGACATTCCAGTCAAAGTTTTGGCAAGATAAACAATGTGTCCTGTTATAAGGAGAACAGATTGTTATTGAACTTATGCAAATACCTGTATTGCCATGAAATAACCATACTCACAAAGAGTTTCCAAATTCTGGAGGGATCAGGTAGGGAGAAAAAGATAAATGTTTCAGTTTTGCTCACAAAGGTATAATTTCACCAAATTGCTGTAAGTCATAGCACAAGAGAAAAGAGAAAACGATTTCCTTAAATATGAGAAAACAAAACACATCAAAACTCAACAATATTTCAAACAGAAGTCATAAAAAGTCATAGTCATCCTCATCAGTTCACACAGTCCTGTATAATTGATTACTGAGCTTAATCTCCTGTTAGCAGATTTATGAGGTTATCAGTTTCTCCATTAGATTTCTGTAGTTTCTTACCCAGTTCAGTTCTGTGATCTGAAAGTTTATCAGAAACCTGTAATCCAGAGTAAGTGTCAGAGTCTTTTCCATGAATGTCTCTGAAAATGAGACATACTTGCAAATGCAAAAAGCATCAGAGTAAAACAACAGACTGTAAACAACAAAAGACTTAAAAATGACAATTGACAGAGAAACTTATTATTTCTGATATACAACACCTTAAAAGAATATTTAGAATTACGGCTTATAGCCACGACAGATCAGAATTTTAGGAATGTTATATAGTTTTCAAAACACTTATATCAGTAACATTTACCCATATAATATCACTTAAGAAAGATTATCATCGCTCATCTGACAATGCTTCCAATGAAATTTAACAGACAAAATAAGCCTAATTAGTTTAGAATCTTCCACCTTATAGGATGAGAGAGCAAATTTTCTCTGTGAAGTCTCAGGGGCCCTCTGACAATCCTCAGAGAAACTCTCTTCCTTCATTCAGGTCGAAGGAAAACCTTTATTTGGGACTTGAATATTTTTTTTTGAGAGAAAAGCTTGTCAAAAATATCAAAAGGTTTTTAAAACACTTATTTAAACAACACTCACTGTGAAGCAATGCTTAGGTATCAACAGCAGAAAAAAAAACCTCAATAGAGAGACCTCTGTCTTTTTGCACCTAGGAAACATAAACATAGATACAACAAAACATAGATCTTTTGTAAACTTACTCAGAAGGAAAAACCTTTTATAATCTCATTATCAAGAGCAGACTAAGAGTTTAAGAAAATTATCCTTTCGAGAGAGAGCCAAATTCTAATTTTTGTACCAGTTTACTTTTTTCATATTAAAACGCATTTACTTAATTAGATTCATTTCAATCTCAACCAACTTGACAAGGTACAAAACTCTTTTCAGAATTTCTTTCACAAACCTATAACTTTCTTTTTGCCTTCAGAATTTGTCCCAAGCTTTCTTTCTTCCTTTCTAGTACAGTAGGACAAATTTATCTTTCTTAACCAATGTGGGGACCTGGAAATGGCCACCACAAGACATGTCTCTTTGGCATCAGGATTATTTGAAGCTGATTGCTTTTGATAAACTGGGACAGGTAAGGAGGCTCTGAGGAATGGAACTTGCCCTTTGTTAGCACACATTTACATTTGTAAGGTAAATCTCTATCTGTAAAAGTTGCCTGCCTCTCTGTACCAGGAAGAAGAAAGGAGATGACCTTCTCTGTAAAAACTCTTAATCAATACCAAAGGCAAGGACTTAAATCTGCATTTTATTGTGCTTCTCTGGTAACTGATTTCCTCCTGTAACTGACTTCCCTCCCCCTCCCAACGTTGGCATTTCTTTAAGGATTAAGCATCTTTCCTTAGGCTAGGAGCTGATTGAGACACTCACCTGTGCCTGCCCAGCTCCAGACAATAGACTTGCCTCCTGCTACGCCCACCGAGATAGCAGACCATTACCTGCTGTGTCCATCAAGCACTGTTGCGACAGGGCAGTCTTGTGACTATTGTGGGAGGGACATTTCAATCACATGTGAAACACCCTGTTTGGGGGTATATAACCACTATGTGCACCCCACTTCTTCGGTGCCCTTTCTTCCTTCGGGAAGAAAGGCCCCAGGCCATGGTTCTTCATAAAGCTTTGTTTAATTTTCTCTTGCTATTCTGTCTCATGTGAAGTTGATTCATTCTCTGGCCAGACGAACCCACAACCCACATTTGGAAAGAGGAAATGTCTTCCTCCCCTACACATCTCTGATCTCATTTGTCATACTTGCCTTGCATCTCTGACTATGGGTGTCACTCTCCCATGTGTCTCATATAAGTGCATCACTCTCCCACTGCCATCTGTAACTTTGTGTGTAACGCTTCACTTGTCATCTCTGACATCATGTGGTACACTCACCCTCGTGTCTGCGACTTCATGTGTAACAGTCCATGTGACATTCCTGAGTTTGAGTGTGAGAATCTCCCATGATGCCTTGGACTTCTTGTGTAACACTCACCATGGAGTCTCTGTCATCTTGTTTCACAATCTGCCTGGTGTCTCTAACTTTGTGTGTCCCACTCCCTCTGGTTCTCTGAGATTGTGTGTAGCACACCTTGTAGTGCTTCTGACTTCTTGTGTAACACTTCCCCTTGTTTCTATGGCTTCATGTGTCACTCTCCCCATGGCATATCTGACATTGTCACACACAACCTGGTGTCTTTGACTTCCTGTGTAACACTACTCTTGGCATTTCTGACTTTGTGTGTCAGACTCCCTCTGTCATCTCACACTTCGTGTGTAGCAATCCCCATGTCGTCTCTGACTCCATGGGTCACATTATACCTAGAGTCTCTCATTTGGTGTGTAACACTCCCTCTGGGCTCTCTGACTTCGTATGTCACAGTTCCCCTGGCATCTCAGACTTGCTGTGGTACACGCCATCTTTTATCTCTGACTTCACGTGTGATACTTCATGCGGCCTATCTGCCTTTGAGTGTAACACTCCCCTGTGGTGTCTCAGACTTCTTTTATGACACTCAGATTGGCATCTGTGAATTCTTGTGTCAGACTCCCACTGGCTTCTCTGACTCTGAGTGTAACAATCACCATGGCACTTCTGACTTCATATGTCACACTGCCCATGGCATCTCTGGATTCACCTGTCAGACACACCCTTGTGTCTCTGGCTACCTGTGTAATACTACCCCTGGTATTTCTGAATTCGTGTGTCACACTCCCCCTTGTGTCTCAGACTGTGTTTCTAATAATCCCCCTTATGTGTCTGAGCTCGTGTGTAACACTAGCCCTGGCATATGTGACTTCGTCTGTATCACTACATCTGGTGTCTTTTATTTCGTGTTTAACACTCCATGTGGCGTCTGCACCTTCATGTGTAACTCCTCTTGCTGCTTATGAATTCGTGTGTAACCCTCCACTTGTCATCTCTGACTTCATGTGTCACACTCCACCTGGTGCACCTGACATCATGTATCAGAATCCCCATGGTGTCTCTGACTTCTTGTGTCACACTTCATCTGGTGTCTCTGAGCTCTTGCGTCACATTCCTTCTGCCATCTATAAATTCGTGTGTTACCCTCCAACTGATGTCTCAGACTTCATGTACAGGACTCCCCCTCTTGTCTCTATGTTCATAACACTCCGCATGGGTGTCTCAGACTTCGTGTGTCAACCACTTCCTGGTGTCTCTGAATCCCCGTGTAACACAACCCCTGGTGTTTCTGACATTGTGTGTCACACACCGTCTGGCATCTCAGACTTTGTGTGTAACCATCCACATTGTTCTCTGAGTATGTGTGTAACACTCACCTTGGCATCTCTGAAGTCCTGTCTAAAACTCCACCTGCTGGCTCTGACTTCATATGTCATACTCCCACTGGCATCTCTGACTTTGGGTGTCACACTCCACATGGCATGTGTGACATGTGTTACACTCAAACTGGTGTATCTGACTTCATGTGTAATATTCTCAGTAATGTCACAGAACCCTGTGTCACATTCTGCCTGGCATCCCTGGCTTCGTCTATCACACTCTATTTGTCATGTATGACATCGTGTGTAACTCACTCTGTGGCATCTATGACTTCGTGTTTCACACTCCCATTTGTGTCTCTGAGTATGTGTGTCACACTCTCCATGCCGTCTATAACTTCATGTGTAACATTCCCAACGCCATCTCTGACTTCCTGTATATGACTCCCACTGGCATCTCGGACTTCATGTTTCACACTGCTCCTGTAACCTCTGACTTGCTGCATGACACTCCCCCTGGTATCTTTGTTAGTGCACATAAACAGCCCCGTGGCCTCTCTAAATTAGTGTGTTCCACTCCCTGTGTCATCTCTGAACTCATGTTTCACTAATCCCGTGGTGTCTTCACTTCTTGTGTACATTCATCCTCACGTCTCTGACTGTTGTCACAATTCCCTCGTCTTCTCTGATTTTGTGCATCATTCTCTACCTGGAGTCTCTGACTCTGTGTGTAACACTCTCCCTGGCATCTCTGACTTCTTGCATAACACTCCCACTGGTGTCTGTGATATCTTGTGTGAAGCCCATGTGGCATCTCTGACTTCATGTGCAGCACTCCGTGTGGTGTTTCTGCCTTCAAGTATAGCACTTCCCTGTGACGTCTTGGTCTTCTTGTGTAACACTCACCTTGGATGCTCTGATTTCCTGTATCAAACTCCCCATGGCGTCTCTGACCTAGAGTATATCAGTCACCTTTGCATCTATTACTTTGTGTGTCATACCCCTACTTGCCTCACGGATTTTGTGTCGTACCCCCCCTTGTGTTCTGAATTCGTGTGTAACACTCTATCTGGCATCTCTAACTTCATGAGTAACGGTTTCCTTGGGGTCTCTGACTTCTTCTGACCCACCCCTCCTGTCATCCCTGACTTCGTGTGTCACAAACCCCTGTCATTTTTTACTTCCTGTCACTATCCCCCTGGTTTCTTTGATGTTTTTTGTAACACTCCCCCTGGAAACTCTTTCTTCATGTGTATCTCTCCACCTTGGTGTCTCTGAGTCACACTCCCTCTGTCATCTGTGGCTTCATGTGCCACACGGCAACTTGGGTCTCTCTTCATGTGTCAAACTCCCCTTGACATCTCTGACTTCGTGTGTCACATTCCACTGGAGTCTCAGACTTCATGTCTCACTCTCCCAATTGTGTCTTGGAAATTGTGTGTAACATTCCCCTTCTCATCTATGACTTCATGTGTAACACTGCACATCACATCTCTGACATCATGTGTCACATTCCCCTAGCCTCTTTCACTTTGTGTGTCACAATCCCTGGGACATCTGAGACTTCGTGTGTCACACTCCCCCTTCATCTCTGAATTGGCGTATAGCACTTCCCCTTTTGTCTTTGACTTCATATATAACATGCCCCATTCACAACCCTGACATTGGGAGTAACATGCCCCCTGGCATCTCTGACTTCGTGTGTCATACACCCCCTGGCATTTCTCACTTCATGTGTAAGACTCGACTTGGTGTCTCTGACTTCATTTGTAAAGCTACCTGTGGCGTCTCTGACTTCGTCCTTAAAATTCCATGTGGCATCTTTTACTTCTTAACACTCTCTGTGGCCTTTCTGACTTCATTTGTCACGATACACTTGGTTTCTCTGAAGTCATCTGAAACACTGCCTGTGGTGTCTCTGATTTAATGTTTCACACTCATCATGAGGTCTGTGAATTCATGTGTAACCCTCTTGAAGGCATCTCTGACTTCATGCGTAGCACTGCCACTGGTGTCTCTGACTTCGTGTGTAACACTATACATGGCATCTCTGACATCATGCATCCAATAACCCATGGCGTCTCTGACATCATGTGTCACACTACCTATGGCATCTTTGACTTCTTGCATCACACACCAGGGTGGGTCGCTGACTTGTGTAACAATCACTGTCATCTCTGACCTCATGCATAACACTCCCCCTGACATTCAGACTTCATGTGTAACACTCCATATGCCGTCTCTGACTTAGTGTGTAGCACTCCTGCAGTTGTCCATGACTGTGTTCACACTTCATGTGACTTCTCTCACTTCATGTATAATACTGCCACTGGTGTTTCTGACTTGTGTAACACTTTATGTTGTGTCTCTCACTTCCTGTGTAACACTCAACCTGGTATCTTTGACTTTGTGTGTAATACTTAATGGGTTCACTGATTTTCTGTCACACACTACCTGTTGTCCCTGACTTCCTTTGTAACACCACCTCTGGTGTTTGTTTCTAACTTCCTGTCTCAGACCCCCTAACTTCTCAGATTTATTGTAACAATTCCGCTTTGCCTCTGAGTTCTTATGTAACACTCCCCTTTGTGTGTCTGATGTCATGGGTAAAATTCCACCTGGCATCTCTGGCTTCATGTGCCACACTCCCTATGGTGTCTCTGACTTGGTCTGTCACACTCCTCCTGGTATCTGTGACTTCATGTGTCACACTTCCCCTAGTTTCTCTGACATGTGTCACAATGTCCCTGCCCTCTTTACCATCATATATAACACTCCCATTGCGTCTTTGACTTGTGTCACACTTTGTGTGGCGTCTCTGACTTCGTGTGTAACACTCCACCTGGTGTCTCTTACATCATGTGTAATACTCCACATGGCATCTTTGACTTCATGCTTAACACACCTCCTGACATGTATGTCATCCTGTGTAACACTTCTCTTTTCTTCTCTGACTTAGTGTACAATTCTGTGGCATATCTGACTTCTTCTTTCACACACTCCCTAATGTCTCTAACTTCCTGTGCCACACTGCCCCTGGCATTTCTGAATTCGTGTGTCACACTCTCCTGTTTTCTCAGACATCATGTATAATAGTCCCCCTGTTGTTTCTGAGTGTGTGTTACACTCCTGCTGGCATCTCTGACTTTGTTTATAACAGTCCACCTGGCATCTCTGTCTACGTGGATCGCAATCCCTCTGGCATCTATGAATTTGTGTGTTACACTCCCCCTTGAGTCTGTGAGGTCTTGTATCACAATTCCCCAGGTATTTTTGACTTTGTGTATAACAATCCACATGCCATCTCTGAGGTCATGAGTCACACTCTGCCTGGCATCCCTGACTTTGTGTATCACACTATCCCTGGTGCCTCTGACTTTGTATGTAACACAACCTGTGGTGCCTCTGACTCCGTGTGTCACACTCCCTCTGGTGTCTCTGAGTATCTGTGTCACATTCCCCCTGTCTTCTATAACATCGTGTGTAAGAATGCCACTGGCTTCTCAGAGTTTGTGTATAACGTTCCACTTGGCACCTCCAACTTTGTGTTTAACACTCTCCCTGTTTCCTTTGGCTTTTTGCATAACACCACCCATTGGCATCTTTGACTTTGTGCATCACATGCTCCCTGTTGTCTCATACTTCATGTGTCACACTCCCCTATGTCATCTCTGACTGCCTGTGTATCTTTTCCTGATGCATCTCTGAGTCTGAGTCCCACTCTACACGTCGTCTTTGATTTCGTGTCACATTCCCTGTGGAATCTCTGACATCCTGTGTAACACTTGCGCTGGTGACTCTGATTCGTGTGTAACACTCCCCTTGTAGTCAGTGACTTTTCTGAAACACTCCAGCTGTTGTCTCTGACTCTGTGCCTCACGCTCACCATGGCATCACTGACTCCATGTATCACACCCCAAATTTCAAATCTGACTTTGGGTCTCACACGCCCGATGTTGTCTGTCGTTGTGTGATACAATACCCCTGTCATCTCTGACATCATGTGTAAAACTCCCCCTGGAGTCTTTGATTTCATATGTCACATTCCCCATGTTGTATCTGACTTCATGTGTCACTCTCCTGCTTGTTTCTCTGACTTCATGTGTACCATTCCCAACCTGTCTCATACTTTAAGTTTCACACTCTACCTATTGTCTCTGACTTTGTGTGTCACATTCTGTGGAGTCTCTCTGAGTTCCTGCATAACACTCCCCCTGGCGTCTCTGACTTTGCGTGTAACATTCCTGATGTCATCTCTGATATTGTGTGTTAAACACTCCTTGGCGTCTTTTACTTGGGGCACCAAACTCCTCTTGGCGCCTCTGACTTCATGTGTCACACTCCCCCGACGTCTCTCACTTCGTGTGTTATACTCTAACTGGCATCTCAGAATTCATGTGTAACACTCCATGTTGTGTCTCTGCCTTCATGTGTCAATGCTGCCTAGCATCTAGGACTGCGTGTGTAACACTCACCATGGCATCTCTGAGTTCCTTTGTAAGACTCCCTCTGGTGTCTATGACTTCTTGTGTAACACACCTGGAATCTTTGACTGGGTGTTCAACACTCCCCCAGGCATCTCTGAATTCCTGTATATCAAACCTCGTGACGTTTCTCCCTTCATGTGTAGTACACCTCCCTCGGGCCTCTGACTTTGAGTGAAACATGCTCCACGGTGTCTCTGGCTTCGTGTGTAACACCTAACCTGATGTCACTTAATCATGTGCAACACTCCCCATGTAGTCTGGGATTTCATCCATAACACTGCCCTTGTCAGCTCTGACATTATTCGTAACACTCTCCCTGGTGTTTCTGACTTTCTGTTTCACAATCCCTCTGGTGTCTCTGACTTCGTGTGTTATAACCCTTCTGACATCTCTGACGTCATATCTCACACTCAGACTGGCATCTGTGACTTCGTGTGTCAGACTCCCCCTGGCATGATGACTTTGTGTATAAAAATCTCCATGCCCTCTCTGACTTCGTGTATCACACTCCTCCAGGTGTCACTGACTCTGTGTGTCACAGTCTCCCTTTTGTCTCTGCCTTCATGTGTTACACTCCCTCATGGTGTCTCTGACATTGTGTCTCACACTCCATGTGGCTTCTCTCACTTCATGTGTCACACTCTGCCAAGCATCTTGAACTTTGTGTCTAACACTCCATGTGGTGTCTCTGACTTGTTGTGTAAAACTACCACTGGTGTCTGTAACATCGTGTGTAACACTCCATGTGGCATCTCCAACTTCAAGTTACACTCCACAAGGCATAACTACCTTTAAGTCTAACACTCCCCCATGATATCTCGGACATTTTGAGAAACACTCACCCTGGCAGCTCTGATTTCAAGTGTCACATTCCTCCTGCCATCTCTGCCTTCTTCTGTCTCACTCATCTTGTCATATCAGACTTCATGTGTATCACTCCTCCTGGTGTCTCTGAATTTTTGTGTAACTCTCCACTTGCATTTGTTCCTTCATGTATAACATTCCCCTATAGTGTCTCTGACTTCATTTTTAACCATTTTTGTGGCTTGTCTGACTTCATGTATCATTCTTGGCCTGGTGTCACAGACTTCATGTGTAAAACTCCTTGTAGTGTCTTTGACTTCATGTGCAACTGTGGCATCTCTGACGTTGTGCAGCACACACCCCCTGTTGTCTATAACTTCCTGTGTTACACTACCACTCATGTCTCTGATTTCATTTGTAACACTATCCCAGGTGTCTCAACTTTGTGTGTAACATTCCTGCTGGCATGTCTGATTTGGTGTGTCACTCTTGACGTTTGGTCTCTGACTTAGTGTATCATATTCTCTGTGGCTTCTCTGACTGTATGAGTTACACTCCCTCTTGTCTGATTTCGTGTCTAACACTCCCTTGTGGCATCTCTGACTTCGTGTGTTACAATTCCCCTGTTGTCTCTGACATCATGTGGAACATTCCCAGTGGTGACTCTGACATCTTGTGTCACACTGCCTGCAGCTTCTGTGATTCATGCATCACACTCTGCCTGTTGTCCCGGACTTCATTTACCACACTCGACATGGCATCTCTGACTTCGTGTGTAACACAGCCTGTGGCATCTCTGCCTTTGTGTGTCATACTCTGTCTTGTGTTTCTGTGTTCATGCACCACATTCAGCCTGCCATCTATAACTTCATTTGTAACACTTGCATTGGCATCTCTTCCATCATGTATAACACTCCCTTTGGCTTCCCTGACTTCATGGGTATCATTCCCAGTGGTGTCTCTAACTTCAAGCGTCACACACGACCTGTTTCTGACTTCATGTTTCACACTACTCTTGGCATCTCTGATTTCCTATGTAACAATCCCCCTGGTTTCTTTGACTTTGTGTGTAACACTCCCTCATGGCATCTCTGACTTCGTGTGTCAAAAATACCCCATTTCTGCTCTGAATTTGTGTATAACACTCAACCAGTCATCACTGACTTTGTGTGTAACACTCCCCCGGCCTCTTTGACATCCTGTGTCACAGTGCCCCTGGAGTCTCAGACTTTGCGTGTAACACTCCATCTGGTGTCTCTGACTTCATGTGTTACACTCCACTGTGGCATCTCTGACTTCATGCATAACACTCCAGGTGGCATCTTTGAATTCATGTGTCACAGTCCCCCTGGCGTCTCTGGCTTCGTGTGCCACAATCAGTCTGGTGTCCGTGACTTCATGTATCACACTCCATCTGTTGTCTCAGATTTTGTGTGTCACACATCCAGTGGTGTCTCTATCATAGTGTGTAACATTCCCTGTGGTGTCTATGACTTCAAATATCACACAGGATCTGTGGTGTCTGACTGACTTAGTGTGTCACTCTCTCTGTGGAGTCTGACTTCATCTGTCACACACACCCTGTATTCTCTGATGTCGTGTGTAACAACTCACATGCCCTATCTGACATCATGTGTAACACTCATCCTGGCATCTCTGACTCCATGTGCAACACTCCTACTGGTGTCTCTGAAATCGTGTGTAGCACTCCACTTGGTTTCTCTGTCTTCATTTACTGCTTCCTCTTCCATCTCTGATTTCATGTATAACTCTCAGCCTGGCACCTCTGATTTTGTGTGTAACTCTCCTACATTGCATCTCTGAATTCATGTATCACATTTCCAATGTCCTCTCTGACTTCGTGCATAAAAGTCTCCCTGTCATCTCTGACATCGTCTGTGACATTCCACCTTGCCTCTCTTCGTTCATAGCACACCCCTGGCGTCTCTTACTTCATGTGTCACAGTCCCCCTGGCATCTCTGAGTATGTGCATCGCATCTGCTTTCTATATTTCGTGTATAATACTCCCACAAGCGTCTCTCACTTAGTGTGTCACAGCCCTGTGGCACCTCTGACTATGCATAACGCTCCTACAGGCATCACTGACTTTGTGTGTTACACTCCCCCTGGAATGTCTGAATTTGTGTGCCACAGTCTCCCTGGTTTCTGAGATGTCATGCATAACACTCCCCATGTCCTCTCCTGCATTGTATGTAATACTACCCCTGCTGTCTCTGACTTCAGTTGGAACACTTAATGTGACATCTTTGGCTTCATGAGTAACCCTCTATTGTGGTATCTCTGAATTTGTGTGCCACACTCCCCTTGTCATCTCTGACTTAGTGCATAATGTTCCCTCTGTAGTCTCTGAATTCTTGTTTCACACAATTTCTGGCTTCTCTTAGCTTGTGTGTCACAATCCATATGGTGTCAAGGACTTTGAGTTTAACACTCCTGGTAGCATCTCTGACATCCTGTGTAACACCCACCCTGGTATCTCTGACTCTGTGTGTAAGACACTACGTGGCTTCAGTGGTTTGGTGTGTAACACTCCCCCTGCCATCTCTGAATTCATGTGTAACACTCTCCCTTGGTGTCTCAGACATATTGTGTCACACTCCACATGGTTTCTCTGGCTTCGTGTGTCACACTCTGCCTGGCATCTCGTACTTTGTGTTTAACACTCCACTTCACATCTCTGACTTCATGTGTAACACTCCTCCTGGTGTCTGTGACATTGTGTAACACTCCAAGTGGTGTCTCTTACTTTGTGTGGTACACTCTCTCTGGCATCTCAGCCTTCATTTGTAACACTCTGTTTGGTGTTTCTGCCTTTGAGTCCAACACTCCCCCATGGCATCTTGAATTTCATGTTTAACACTCACAGTGGTGGCTTTGTTATCATGTGTTACACTCCCCCTGGCATATCTGACATTGAGTGTACCACTCACCATTGCATCTCTTAATTTGTGTGTCCCACTTTCACTGGTGTCATGGATATCGTGTGTCACTCTCCCCTTGTGTTCTGAATTCACGTGTAACAGTCTACATGTCATCTCTGGTGTCCTGAGTAACATTTCCCATAATGTCTCTGACTTCTTGGGTCCCAAGCCACCTGTCCTCTCTGACTTCGTGTATCAGAAACACCCTGTCATGTCTGACTTTTTGTGTCACTCTACCACTGGTTTCTCTGACTTTGTTTGTAACAATCCTATGGCATCTCTGACTTTGTGTGTACCTCTCCCGCTTGACATCTTTGAATTCGTGTGTACATTCACCTGGTCATCTCTGACTTCATGTGGAACACTCCAACTGTCATCTCTGACTTATTGTCACCCTTCTCATGGTATCTCTCAGTTCGTGTTTCACACTTCCCCTGTTGTCTCTGACCTCATGCATCACAACCCCCTTGGGGTCTGTGACTTTGTGTTTAATACTCCTGCTGTCATCTGTGACTTTGTGTGTAACACTCCCCCTAGTGTAATTGTTTTCTTGCATAGCATACCCCTGTGGCATCTCTAACTTTGTGTGTCACAGTCCTCGAGTTGTATCTGAATTCCTGTGTCACTAAGCCACTCTTGGCTTTGGCTTCATGTGTAAGACACCCCCTCACATCTCAGACTTTGTGTGTCACAATCATCCTATCTTCTCTGATTTCATGTCATAGTCTATCTGGTGTCTCTGACTGTGTGTAACACTCTCCCTAGCGTCTCTGACTTCGTGTGTAACACTCCGTCCATCGTCTCTGACTCCATGTAAAACACTTTCCTGTGGTGTCCCTGAGTTCATTTTTCAACCTCCCTATGTCACCTCTCACATTGTGTGTAACACCCCACCTGTCGTCTCTGCCTTTTTGTGTGATTCTTCCCCTGACATCTCTGACTATGTGTGTCACATTCCCAATGTCATTTATGACTTTGTGGGTAACATTGCATGAGGTGTTCCGACTTTGTTGTAACACACCACTGTGGTGTCCATGAATTCATGAGTAATTCTACCCTGGGTGTCTCCAAATTAGTGCATAACATTTCCCCTGGTGTCATAGAAATCGTATGTAACACTCCCCATGGCATCACTTATTTTGTGTTTCACAGTCCCTGTGGCATTTCTGAATTTGTATGTAAGGTTCCACATGACCTCTCTGACTTCCTGGGTAACACTCAACCTGGTGTCTCTGACTCTGTGTGTAGCAACCCCTAGTGTCTCTGACTTCATGTGTAACACTTCACATCCTGTCTCTAACCTCGTGGGTCACACTGCCCATGGCATCTCTGCCTTAGTGTTTCACAGTCACCCTGGTGTCTCTGACTTCATGCATGACACTCCCCCGGTCTTTCTGACTTCATGTGTAACACTCTCCCTGATGTGTTTCTCTTCATGCATAATAATCCCCTGTGGCGTTTCACACTCCCCAAGGTGGCAATGAAATAGTGTGTCACACTCCACTGTGGTATCACACACCACCTCTCCTGTCTGACTTAGTTTCTCACTCTAACCCTGGTTTCTTTGACTTCATTGAAACTCCCTATAGTGTCTCTGACTTCGTTTGTCACACTCCATGGGGTGTCTTGGAGTTTATTTTGTACACACCCCCTCGTGTCTCTGACTTCATGTGTAACACTCAACATGGTCTTTCTGCCTTTGAGTGTAACACTCCCATGTGGACTTCTTGTGTAACAGGCCCACTTGCCTCTCTGTCTTCATGTGTCACACTCCCTCTGGCATTTCAGAGTTTGTGTGTAACACTGCATGTTGTGTCTCTGCCTGTGTCACACACTGCCTGGCATCTCAGACTGCATGTGTAACATTCACTCTGACTTCACGTGCAACACTACCATTGGCCTCTGTGACTTTGTGTGTCACACTCACACCGTTGTCTCTGACTGGATGTAACACACTCACTGTGGCATCTCTGATTTTGTGTGTCACAATCTGCCTGGTGTGTCTAACTTTGTGTGTCAGAATCCCATTGTCATTTCTGACTTTGTGTGTAATACTCCATGTGTCGCCCAGACTTCAAGTGTTGAACTTCCCCTGGCCTCTGGTTCCTTTGACTTTGTAACAGTCCTCCTGGCAACTCTGACTTCACGTACAACTCTCTCCCTTGGCATCACTGAGTTTGTCATAATTCCCCTGTTGCCTCCTACTTCATCTGTTACACAACTTGGGTCTCTGAGTTCATGTGTCAAACTCCCCCTGGCGTCTCTGACTTCATGTGTCACAATCCGCCTGGTGCTTAATTTTGTGTGTCACAGTCCCTCTGTCATGTCTGACATTGTCTGTAACACTCTGTGTCTGTGGCACCTCTAAGTTCGTATGTCATACTTCCCCTGCTCTCACTCATTTCATGAGTCACACTCACCTTGGTGTCTCTGACTCCGTGTGTAACACACTTCCTGGTGTCTCTTGACTTCCTGGGTCACACTCCCCTTGTTTTTCTGACTTTGTGTCACAATCTCCCTTACATCTCAGATTTCGGTTGTATCATCACCATGGTTTCTCAGTCTTCATGTCACACTCCATCTAGTGTCCCTGACTTCAAGTCTCAAACTCCCCTTAGCATGTTTGCTCTGTGTGTAACATGCTCTGTCGCATCTCTGACTCTGTTTGTCACACTCATCCTTATTTCTTTGAGTAGGTGCATCATACTTCCCCTTCCATCTATAACATCCTGTGCCACACTCACAATGGCATCTTGGACTTTGTGTATAACATTCCCCCTGGCATCTATGACTTTGTGTTTCACAATTCCCCTGGTGTCTCTGACTTCGTGTGCCACAGTCCCCATGGCATCTCTGACATCATCTCTCACACACACTGGTGTCTCTGACTTCTTGTGTAAGGCTACCTCTGGTGTCTCTGACTTTGTGTGTCACACTCCCCTAGGAATATCAAACTTCTTGTGTAACAAACCAGCTGTCTTCTCTGAGTTTGTGTAACACTCCCTTGGCATCTCTGACTTCATCCAGTAACACTTTATCTGGCATTTCTGACTTCGTGTGTCACAACCCGTCTGGGATCACTGACTTTGTGTGTCAATCCCTCTGGTGTCTCTGACTTTGTGTGTCACACTTCCTCTGGCATGTGTAACTTCATGTGTCACACTCCAACTTTCATCATGACTTCATGAATAACAATCGCCATGCCATCTCTGACTTGGTGTGTCACAGTACTCCAGGGGTCCCTCATTTTGTGTATCACACTCCTTGTGTCTCTGACTTAGTGCGTTACATACCTTGTGGCCTTTCTGACTTCATGTCACACTCCCTATTGTGTCTCTGAGTTCTTGTGCCACACTCCCTGTGCCATGAATAACTTCATGTGTAACACTCCCCTTGGCATCTCTGGCTCTGTGTGTAACACTCCACATAGCATCTCTGACTTCATGTGTAACAACCCTCCTGGTGTCTCTGGCTCCATTTGTAACACTTCCCATAGTGTCTCTGCCTTCCTTATGTAACACTTCACCTGGGGTGTCTGATTTCATTTAACACACACTCTGCTGTCTCTGACTTCATGTGCAATTCCAAAATTTGCATCTCTGACTTCATGTGTAACTCTCCTACGTGGTGTCTCTGAATTCGTGTATCACATTCCCCCTGTCATCTGTCACTTCATGTGTCAAAGAACACCTGGCATCTCTGACATCGTCTATAACACTCCCACTGGCATCTCTGACTTTGTGTGTCACAATCCCCCTGGCATCTCAGACTTCCTCTGTAACAGTCACAACAAAGATGTCTTTGACTTTGGGTGTAACAATTCCCATTGGTGTCTCTGAATTTGTGTGTAACACTATCCTGGTGTCTGTGACTTCATGTTAGCATTCTTCATTGTATCTCTGACTTCATGTGTCATGCTCCCCTGGCATCTCCAATTACGTGTATCACACTTCCCTGGCATCTCAGAATTCCTGTGTAACACTTCACTTGCCGTCTTTGACTTCACATGTCACACTACCCCTGGCATCTCGAAATTCGTGTGGTACACGCCCCATGCTGTGTCTGACTTCATGTTTAATACTCCATATGGCCCTTCTGCCTTCGTGTGTAACACCCCCCCATCGTGTCACGGACTGCTTGTATAACACTACCACTGGCGTCTCTGATTTCTTGAGTCACACTCCCCCTGCTGTTTATCACTTCGTGTGTCACTCTCCTTCTGGCACCTATGACTTCATGGGTAATAACCCCATTGGTATCTATGAGGTCGTGTGTTACAATCCCCCTTGAAAATCTAACTGCATCTGTAACACTCCACCTGGAGTCTCTGACTTCGTGTGTCAGAATCCGTCTGGCATCTGTGACTTCTTGTATCACACTCCCCATGTTGTCTCTGATTTCACATGTAAGGCTCTGCCTGGTGAGTCTGTCTTCTTGTGTCATACTCCTCCTGGTATCTGTGGTTTCATGTTTCACACATCCCATGTCATCTCTGACCATGCATATCACTCCCACTGTTATCTCTGACTACATGTGTAACACTCCACATGGCATTTCTCCCTTCAAATGAAACATTCTCCAGTGTTGGCTCAGACTTCGTGTGTAGCTTTCCATGTATCATTTCTGTTCTTGTGTCACACTCCCCCTGGTGTCTCAGACATTGTACTCCCCCTAGAATCTCTGACTTCATGTGTAACAATCTCCCTGGCATCTCTGACTTTGTGTATCACACTCCTGCTAGCGTCTGTGACTTTATCTTTCACACTCCCTCTGTTATCTCTGACTTAGTGTGAAACGCTACCCCTGCTTTTGTTATTTTTGTGAATAAAACACCCCCGTGGCATATCTAAATTTGTGTCACACTCCCCATGTCATCTCTGAATTCGTGTGTCACTAAGCCCCTGGTGTCTGTGACTTCAAGTATAACACTCCACTTCATGTCTCTGACTTCGTGCGTTACAATACCTTTGTCTTCTCTGACTTCGTTTATCACACTCTATCTGGTGTCATTAACTCTGTGTGTAACACTCCACCTACTGTCTCAAACTTCATGTCTAGCACCCTATGTGGCATCTCTGATGTTGTGTGTAACATTTCCAGTGTTGTCTGTGACAATGTGTGTAACACTCCATGTGGTGTCTCTTACTTTGTGTTGTATAATCCCCCTTTGTATCTCTGAATTCATGTATAACACTCCATGTTGTGTTTCTACCTTTGAGGCTAACACTACCCCATGGTGTATTGGACTTCTTGTGTAATACTAACCATGGCAGCACTGATTTTGTATGTCAGCCTCCCACTGGCACCTCTGATTTCGCGTGTAACACACAATTTCATCTTTTATTTTGTGTGTTACACTCCCACTGTCACCACGCATTTCATGTGGCACAGTCCCCCTTGTGTTCTGAACTCGTATGTAACAGTATATGTGGTGTCTCTCACTGTGTGCGTAACACTTCCCCTGGTGTCTCACGCCATCTGTCAACTCTCACTTCATGTGTCACAAACCTCTGGTCCTCTCAGATTAGATGTGTGACTCTCCCTCTTGGCATCTGTGAATTTGTGTGTCACTCTCTCCCTCAGTCTCTGACTCTGTGTGTACCATTCTCTCTGGTGTCTCTGATTTCATGGTCACACTCCTCATGGTGTCTCTGAATTCTTGTAATGCTCCACCTGGCAGTTCTTCGTACATGTCTAACAGTTCCCCATGGCATCTCTGGCTTCATGTGTCACCCTCCACTTGGCATCATGAACTTTGTGTGTAACACTCCACGTGCCATCTTTAACTTCATGTGTGCAACTCACCTTGATGTCTCTGACTTTGTGTCACAATTCGTTTGGCCTCTCTAACTTCTTGTTTACCACAACCCCTAGCATCTCTTTGTGTGTAACACTACCCATTGCACCCATGACTTCGTGTGTCACTCTTCCCCTGGCATCTCTGACTTTGTGTCACACTCCCTGTGGCATCTGTCACCTGGTGTGTCTCACACTCCCTCATGTCTCTGACTTCTTGTGTAACTCTATGCCTGATGTTTCTGACTTCTTTTCTCACACTCCCACTGGCTTCTTAGATTTCTTATGTGACAGTCCCGTTGGCATCTCTGTCTTCATGTGTCACACTGCCTTCATGTATCACACTCTCCCTGTCATGACTGACTTTATGGGTCACACAGCCAGTGGTGTCTCTGACTTTGTGTGTCACACAACACCTGGCATCTTTGAACTTGTGTATCACAATCCCTGTGTTGATGAGGACTTTGTGTGTAACATTCACCATGATGTCTCTGACTTGGTGTGTAACACTCCACGTGGCATCTCTGAGATCATGTGTCACATACCCCATATCGTTTCTGACTTCATGTGTCCATCTAACCCTAGTGCCTTTGAATTCCCATATAACACTCAGCCTGCTGTCTTTAACTTCATGCATATCATTCCTCCTGTTGTTTTTAACTTTGTAACAAACCCCCTGGCATTTCTGACTTCGTGTTTAACCCTCCAACTGTAGTCTGTGACATCGTGTGTCACGATCCTCCTGGTGTCTCTCACTTCATGGATCATGCTCCCTCTGCTGTCTATAATATCATTTGCTGCACTTCTACTAGAATCTCTGACTTCTTGTGTAACACTACCCCAGGGATCTCTGACAACTTCTGTAGCTGTCCTGGTGGCTCTCTGACTTTCTGTGTCACCCTCAGCCTTTCATCTGTGACTTTGTGTATCACACTCACTGTGGCCACTCTGACTGCCTGAGTAACACTCCCCCTTGTCTCTTTGACATCATGTCTAACACTCCCATGTGTCATCTCTGACATCATGTAACAGTTTCCCTGTTGTCTCTGACTTCATGTGAAACATTTACAGTGGCGTCTCTCATTTGTTTGTCACAAACCCCATGGTGTGAAAGACTTCACTCTCAAAAATCCCCTGTGGCATCTATGACTTTGTGTGTCATAGTTCCGTGTCATTTCAGGATTCATGTGCCACTCTCCCTCAGGTGCCTTTGACTTGGTGCATGTCACTCTCCCTTGACATCTCTGACTTCGTGTGTCACACACTGCTGGTCTCTGAATTCGTCTTTGAGTTCTTGTGTAACACTCCCCCTGGTGTCTTTAACTTCATGCATAACACTCACCCCGTTGTTGTTACTGAACCTGAAGTGAGTTCACTCACCTGTTGCACAGCAAGCCAATTTCTGACACAGGGGATGGTGGAAGAAAGTAGGAATTTTATTTTTGCACAGTGTTGAGAAAGGAGAGAGGGCAGATAATGCTGAAATCCCAAACTCCCCGAAGAGCTAAAAGGAAGGATTTTTACTTGGGGTTTTAGGTACGGGAGGGGGAGCATATGGCCTTGCTGGTCGGAGCTTTCCCACCAGCCTGTATCTCTTTGCGGGAGGAGATAGTCCAGGTGCTTGTCCTTGACGGTGTTTGTCTCCATAGAGGGTTCTGGAGCCAGGAAGCCAGAGAGTAAGCAGGGAATGAGTGTTTTAGTTTTAACCCCCTATATGCTGGATTTAATGTGGTGAAACAGATATCAGGGTCAGTATCATCGTGTCTGACATCATGTGTAAGACTCCCACTGGCGTTTATGACTTCATGTGTTACATTCCCTCTGGTGTGTCAGACTTTGTGTGTAACAAGTGCTGTCTCTGACTTTGTGTGTACCACTCCTCATGGCATCTCTGAGTCCTTGTGTCACACTCAGCATGACCTCTCTGACTTTGCGTTTCACACTCCCCCTCTCATCTCTGAGTTTGTCTGTAACACTCCCCCAGGTCTCATTGTTTTCATGCATAGCACACGCCCATTGCATCTCTAACTTTTTGTGTCACATTCCTTCTGTCATCTCTGAATTCATCTGTCTAAAAGCCCCTGGTGTCTTGGACGTCATGTGTAACACTCCCCTTCACTTATCTGACTTTGTGTGTCACAATACCCCTAATTTCGTGAGTCACACTCTACCTTGTGTGTCTGTGTGTAACACTCCATTTGGCATCTCCGACTTTGTACGTAGCACTCCCTTGTCATCTAGGTCTCCTTGTGTAACACTTCACGATGGTGTCTCTGAGTTTGTTTGTCAACCTCACGATGACATCTCTAATGTTGTGTGTAATACTCCACGTGTCATCTCTGACTTCTTGTGTATCCCTCCCCCTAGCATCTCTGACTTTGTGTGTCACACTTCCCATGATATTTATGACTTTGTGGGTAAAACTGCATGTGGTGTCTCTGACTTCCTGTGTAGCACACCAACACGGTGTCTCTGAATTCCTTAGTAATACTCTCTGGGTGTCTGTGAATTTGTGCATGAAACTTGCCCTGGCATCAGTGACTTTTTGTGTAACACTCCCCATGGCGTTTCTGACTTCATGTGTCACACTTCACATGGCCTCTCTGACTTCGTGTGTAACACTCTCACTGGAGTCTCTGACTACATTTGTAGCACAGCCCATGGTGTCTCTGACTTCTTGTCTAACACTCCATGTGCCATCTCTGACTTCGTGTGTCACAATCCCCATTGCATCTCTGCCTCCGTGTTTCACAGTCACTGTCATCTTTGACTCCATGTATAACACTATCCTTGGTCTCTCTGACTTCATGTGTAACACACCAGTAGTGTGTTTCACTTCATGCATAATACTCTCCTGTGGTGTCTTTCACTTTGTGAGTCACATTCTTCCTCAGGTCACTGACTGTGTGTCACACACCACCTGTCATCTATGACTCCATTTGTTACTCTTTGATTTCTTTGACTTCATTTGTAACACTCTTTCTGAATGGGTGACTTCATTTGTCACACATGCCCTGGCATCTCTGAGTCCGTGTGTAATATTTCCTGTGGCATCTCTAACTTCGTGTGTCCCACTCCACCTGTTGTCTTTGATTTTGTGTGTCACAGTCCCTGTTACATCACTGACATCCTGCATAACACACCTCTTGGTGTTTTTTACTTCACGTGTAAAATTTCCATATGTTTCCTCAGGCTGAGGGTGTAACAGTGTCACTCTTCACTCTGACTTCGTGTGACACTCTCTCACTGGTATGTGTGACTTTGTGCATCACACTCCCCCTGGGTTCTCTAAATCGTTTGTAACACACCCACTGTCATCTTTGAGTTTGTGTGTAATGCTCCATGTGGCCTCTCTGGCTTCATGTGTAACCCTTGCACTTGCCTCTGTGACTTCATGTGTAACAATCCATGTGGCCTCTATGACTTGGTGTGTCACACTCCCCACATTGTCTTGTCTCATGTGCTACTTTCCCCATGGTTTCTTGGACGTAATGTATCACACTTTCCCTGATGTCTTTGACTTCATTTGTAACACTCCCCCGGCATCTCAGAATTCATGTCTAACAGTCTGGTTAGCCTCTCTGACTTTGTGGTTCACACTCCAGATGGTGTCACTGACTTTGTGCGTCACAGTGCTCCTTGTGCCTCTGACTTCTTGTGTCACACTTCCCCTGTTCTCTCAGAAATCATGTGTAACACTCTACGTTATATCTCTGCCTTTGTATGTCACGATCTGCCTGTTGTCTCAGAGTGCGCGTGTCACACTCACTATGGCATCTCTGATTTTCTTTATAAAACTCCCCCTATTGTCTGTGACTTTATGTGTCACACTGCAACTTGGGTCTCTGACTTGATGTGTAGCACACCATGTGACATCTCTTACTTTGTGTGTAACATATTCCCTGGTGTCTCTGACATCCTGTGTAACACTACCCCTTGTGTTACTGACTTTGTGTGTCACACTCCCCTTAGCATCTCAGACTTCTCATATCAGTTTCCTGATTGTGTCTCTGGATTCCTGTGTAACACTACTCCTGTCATCTCTGACTTCATGTGTAACAATCTACATCACTTCTCAGACTTCATGTTCCACTTTCCACTGGCCACTTTGACTTCCTGTGTCACAATCCCCTGGGTGTCTGTGACTTTGTTTGTCACACCACCCCTTCCTCTCTGACTTGGTGTGTAACAGTTCCCTGTTGTCGTTGACTTCCTGTGTAACACTCTCCCTTGAGGACTCTGAGTTTGTAACACTCACCCTGCGATCTCCATATTCATATGTTACACTCTCCATGGCATCTCTGATTTCATGAGTCACACTCCACTTGTCGTCTCCAAATTTGTGTGTCATACACCCCCTAGCATTTCTGACTTCGTGAATAAGACTCCACATTGTGTCTCTGACTTCGTGTGTCACATGCCAACTGTCACCTCTGACTTCATGTGTCAGAGTCCTCATGTGTCTCTTACTTCGTAACACTCTCCCTGGTATCTCCTATTTCATTTGTGACACTACCTGGCACGTCTATGAAGTCATGTGAAACACTCCTCTTGGTGCTTCTTACTTTGTGTGTAACACACTCCCTGGTGTCTCTGACTTCCTGTGTAACAGTACCCCTGGTGTTTCTTACTTTGTGTCACACTCTGCCTGGCTTCCCTGACATCGTGTATCACAGTACCCCTGTCTTCCCTGACTTGCTGCATAAAACTCCCCCTCATATCATTGTTTTTGTGCATAACACACCCCCATGGCAGCTCTAACTTCGTGTGTCACACTCTGTCCTCTCTGAAATTGTGCATCACTAACCCCCTACTGTCATTGACTTCATGTGTAAAACTCTCCCTCACGTCTCTGAATTCAAGCATCACAATCTCCCTTTCTCTTCAGACTTTGTGTGTCACATTAAATTTGGTGCCTCTGTGCGTAAGACTCCCCATGGCATCTCTGGCTCTGTGAGTAACAGATCCCATCATCTCTGACTCCATGTGTAACACTTCCCCATTTTGTCTCTGATAGTACGCATCACACTTCCTGTGGATTCTCTCACATTGTGTGTAACACTCCACCTGTCTTCTTCGACTTCCTGTATTGCTCTCCCACTGGCATCTCTGACTTCACGTGTCACACTCCCCAAGTCATCTATGACTTCGTGTGTCACACTCCCCAAGTCATCTATGACATCATGGGTAACACTATATGTGGTGTCTCTGACTTTGTGTGTTACACACACCTGTGGCATCTCTGAATTCTTGTGTAACACTCACAGGGGTGTCAGTGAGTTCCCAACAATTCCTTTGGCATCAGTGACTTAATGTGTAATACTTCCAATGGCATCTCATTCTTCATGTTTTAGTCCCTGTGGTGACTGTGACTTCGTGTATAACACTCCCCCTGGCATCTCTGAATTCATGGATAATGACCCTCATGACATTTCTGCCTTTGTGTGTAACGCATGCCATGATTTCTCTGAATTCAATTGTAACATACCCTGTGTGTCTCTGACTTCATGTGTAACACTCGCCCTGGTGTCTCTTCTTCATTTGTAACACTTCCCCGTAGTCTCTGGGTTCATTTGTAACACTGCACCTCTTGGCATTGACATCATTCCTAACACTCTCCCTGGCATTTCTCACTTCATGTCACAACCCCTCTGGCATCTCTGACTTCATGTGTCTCAATAGTTCTGGCATCTCTGACTTTGTGGGTCACACATGGCCTCTGATCTCTAACTTTGTGTGTCTCACTTTCAATGGCATCTTTATTTCCTGTGTAACACCCCCTGGTGTCTCTGACTTCCTATGTAACACTCACACTGGTGTCCTTGACTTTGTGTGTCACAGTCCTCATGGATTCTCTAACATTGTGTGTAACACTCCACATGCCCTCCCTGTCTTCTTGCGTAACACTCCCTCTGGCATCTCTGGCTTTGTGTTTAATAATCCTCATGGTGCTTCTGACTTCATGTGGCACTCTCCAAACATCACCTCTGACATCGTGTGCCACACCAGAGAGAGTGTTTCACCCAAATCAGAGGCACCACATAGAGTATTACACACAAATTCTGGCCCAACACAGTGGAATGTTACAAACGAAGGAAGAAATGCCACATGGAATGTTACACATGATGTCAGAGACAGGAGGGGTATTGTTTAACACAGAGTCTGAAACACCATGTGGTTTGTTACACACAAATTCTGCAATGCCAGGGGATGTTTGATACAAGATGTCAGAGACACTAGGGGGATTTTGACACACTAAATCAGAGACCCAAGGTGCAGTGTGACACACAAAGTCAGAAACAGCAGGGTGGGTGATTCATGGAGTCTGAGAAACAAGGGGGAATGTGACACATGAAGTCACTGACATCATCAAGTGTGTTACACACAAAGTCAGAGATGAGGGGGGTACTGTGATAAACAAAGTCAGGGATGCTAGTCTGAGTGTGTCAAATGAGGTTAGAGATGACATGGAGTGTTACTCACAAAATATGAGAAGCCAGGAGCCATGTGACAGCAGTCAGAAAGACCAGGGTTAGTATTACAAAGCCAGTCAGAGACACCAGGGAATGTGTTACACATGAAGTCAGAGATGATACCTGGAGTGTGATGCACAAATTCAGAGACACCAGAAGAATTCAGAGGTACCACAGTGACTGGTATCCTCAAAGTCTGAAACACCTCAGTGATTGTTACACAATTGGACAGAGATGTCAAACAGAGTGTGACACACGAAGTCAGAGAGGCCACTCAAATTCAGAAACCACCAGTGGGAGAATTACAAATGAAGCTAGAGAAGCCGGGGGAGTGTGACACATGAAGTGAGAGGTGAGAGAGTGAGTGTTAAACACAAAATCAGAGATGAAGGGTGATTGTTTCAAAGTCAAAGAAACCGGTGTAGAGTGAAACATGAAGTCAGAGACAAGGGGGAGTATTACATATGAAATCAGAGATGCCACAGTGAATGTAACACACGAAGTCAGAGGCATCACAAGATGTGTTACACATGAAGTCAGAGACTCCACAGGGAGTTTTACACATCAAGTCAGAAACACTGTGTGTAGTGTTACTCACGAAGTCAGAGAAGCCAGGGGGTGAGTGTTATGCATGAATTTAAAGACGCTTTTGGGGAATGCTACTCAGTAAGAGATGCCATCTTGGAGTGTTATGCACAAGATCAGAGAATGCAGGGGGAATGTTACACAAGAAATCAGACATGCCAGGAGGAGACTTAAGCACTAAATCAGAGATGACAGAGTGGGGTGTTACTTAAGAAGTCAGAGACACAAGGGGGAGTGTTACACACACACTCAGAGATGCCAGAGGGAGTGTTAGATGGATGAAGTCAGAGACAACAGGCGAATATTATGCACAAAATCAAAGAAGCCATGGGACCTGTTACGGTGAAGACAGAGATGCCAGTTGTGTTAAGTATGAAGTCACAGACCACATGGGGAGTGTTCCAAATGAAGTCGCAGATGAAAAGGGGAGTGTTACCCACAAAATCAAGGACAACAGGAGGAGTGTGACAAAATAAGTCAGATGTCAATGGGAGCGTTACACACAGTCAGAGAAACCACTGGGGAATGTTAAACATGAAGTCAGAGACACCAAGGGGAGTGTTACACACGACGTCAGAAAAATCAAAGAGACTGTTACAAATGAACTTAGAGATGTCAGGGGTCTATGACCCACAAAGTCAAAGATGCCATGGGCAGTATGACACATGATGTCAGACAGGTCACTGGAGTGTTACACAAGATGTCAGAGAAGCCAGAAGGATTGTAACACACAAAGTCAGAGACACAAGGGGGAATGTTACTCATGAAGTCAGAGTCACCAGGTGAAGAGTGACACACGAACCTAAATGGACCACTGGGAGAGTGACAAATCAAGTCAGGGATGACTGGGGGAGTTTGACACACGAAGTCACAGAGACCAGTGGGAGCATTACACACAAAGTCAGAGACACCATGGGGGAGTGTTACAGGCAAAGTCAAGAACAGCAGAGAGAGTGTTATGCAAAAAGACAGAGACAAGAGGGGAGGTGTGAAACATGAAGTCAGAAATGCCATGTGCATCTGTTAGACATGAAGTAAATGACATTAGGGTGAATGTTACAATGAAGTCAAAGGCAAAAGGAGGAGTGTGACAAACGAAGTGAGACATTATATGTGCAGTGTTGCACATGAAGTCAGAGATGACAGGGGAATTGTGACACAAGATTTCAGAGAACCCAGTGTCACTGGGAAACACAAAGTTAGAGAGGCCAGGGGGACTGTTACGCAAGAAGTCAAAGAGGCAATGTGGAGTGTTAAACACAATGTTAGAGACACCATGGGAACTGTGACACAGAGGCAAAGACTCCAGGGGGAGTGTGATACATGAAGTCAGGGATGCCAGGTGGAGTGTGACACACAAATTCAGACACAGCACATGAATTGTTATACACAAAGTAAAAGATCCAGGGGAGTGTGACACATGAAGTCAGAGGCACCACGAGGTGTTTTACACGCAAAGTCAGAGAAGGCATGATGAATGCTACACACATCATCAGGATGACAGTGGTGTTTTATACAGGAAGTCAGAAATGCCGGGGAGGTGATACACACTAAGTATAGATGACAGCAGGAGTGTGAAATATGAACTCAGAAACACAAGGGGGAGTGCGTCACCTGAAGTCAGAGATGCTACCTGGTGTGTTACACATGAAATCAGATATGACTTGGGGAGTGTGATACAACAACTCAGACACCAGGTGGAGAGAGAAACACGAAGTCAAAGATGCCACCGTGATTGCTAGTCAAAGATTCTGAGATGCAAGGTGTAGGGTGACAAATGAAGTCAAAGATACCAGTGGGAGAGTGACACCTGAATCAAAGATGATGGGGTTATTGTGCAACACAGAAATGACTGAGGGAGTGTTACAAAGTTTTGTTGCCTGGGGCACTGCTACATAGGAATTCAGACACACCACTTGGGAGTGTTGCACACAAAGGCAGAAACATCACGTGGAATATTACATATGAAGTCAGAGACACCAGGGGTTGCACACCCAGTCAGTTGCACCATGTGTGGTGTTACACAGGAAGCCATAGACACCAGGGGGAGTCTTACAAATGAAATTAGGGATGCCATGGTGACAGTTACACATGCAGTCCAAGATGTCAGGCAGGTGTGGCACATGAAGACAGAGACACAATGTGGAGTTTAACACAAGAAGTCCAAGAAACCAAGGAGAGTGAGACACCTGATGTCAGAGACGCCAGTGGGAAGTGTTATGCAAGATGTCAGATATGATAGCAGGAATGTTACACGGGACTTCTGTGATGCCTGAAGAAGTGTTATGCATGAATCCTGAGACACCATGGTAGTGTGTTACACACAAGTCAGAGCTCACAGCTAGTTTCAGAAGAAGTCACAGACTACAGGGGGAGTGTTACCCATGAATCAGAGACATCAGGGTGAGTGTTACATAGAAAGTCAGAATCCATGGCACGTGTGACACAAGAAAATGGAGATGACATGTAGAGTGTGACACTCAAAGTCAGAGACACATCAGGGAATGTTACACGATTTCAGAGATGCCAGTAGGTGTGTTATATGCAAGGTTGGAGAGGCCAGCTGGAGTATTACACATGAAACAAGAGACACAGACAGGAGGGGGATGATTATGTGTGAAGTAGGATATGACAGGGGGAGTGTGAAACACCAAGTCACAACCACCATGAGGAGTATGATACACAGAGACCACAGCTGAAGTTTGAAACATGATCTCAGAGACTCCTGGGGGTGTGTGACAAAGGAATTCCAAGACACCAGGGGGAGTGTGACACAGGAAGTCAGAAATTCCATGGGGGAGTGTGACACACGAAGTCAGAGACTGTAGGGAGTGTGTGACTCAAATTCAGACATAAGAATGGGGAGTGTTATGCCCAAAGTCAGAGATATCAGAGTGAGGTTTAAACATGAATTTAGAGACGCCGTACGGAGTGTTATACACAAAGTTTGAGATGTCATTGGGAGTGTTGCACACAAAGTTATAGATTCCAGTGTGAGTGTGACACATGGAATCAGAGGCACCACAGTGTGTGTGTCACAGAGTCAAAGGTAGTATGGGTTGTGTTACACATGAAGTCACAGTCGCCATGGGGAGTGTGATACACAAAGTCAGAGATGCAAGGCTGAATGTAACACATGAAGTCAGAGACACCAGGGGTATTGTGACACATGAAGTCAGAGACAACATCTGGAGTATTACACAAGATTTCTGAGAAGCCACTGGGCAGTGTTACACACGAAGGAAGAAATACCACATGAAGTGTTACACATGCAGTCAGGGATGCCATGGGGATTGTGACAAAAGAAGTCTGAGTCACCAGGGGAAGCATTACACAGGAAGAGATGCAACCATGAGAGTTACACACAAAGTCAGAGACACCAGGGGGTGTGTGACACATGAAATCAGAGCTGCCAGGGTGAGTGTTACACAAGAAGTCTGAGAGGCCATGGGAGAGTGTTAGACTCAGAGTCAGAAACGTCACATGGAGAGTTACACACGTAGTCAGAGACTCCAGAGGGACTGAGACACACGAAGTCAGAGAGGCCACATGGAGTGATACACACGATGTCGCACACTCCAGGAAGATTGTTACAGCCGAAATCTGAGATGACACTGGGAATGTTACACACAGTCTGAGACATCAAGGGGAGTGTGACAAAGTCAAAAACCCAAGGTGTAGTGTTACACAGGAAGTCATAGGCAACAGGGAGTGTGTTACACACGAAGTGAGAGAAGCCATGGGGAGTGTGAAACAGGAAATCAGAGATGCCAGGGGAAGCATTGCACACAAAGTCAGAGGCAAGATGGGAAGTGTTACACACAAAGTCAGTGATCCCAGTGGGAGCATGACTCACAAATTTAGACATAGAGGTATATTGTGACACATGAAATCCCAGATGTCATGGTGAGTGTTATACACTACGTCAAAGATGCCAGGGAGTGTGTGACACACAAAGTCATAGATGACACAGGGAGTGTTGCAAAGTCAGAGACAACAGTGGGAGTGTGACAGATGCAGTCAGACATGACAGCACAACTGTTACACTTGAAGTCATAGATGCCATGAGAATTTTACACACAAATTCAGAGATGCCAGTAAGAGTGTTACACACAAATTTATAGACAGCAGGAGCAAGGTGACACGATTTCACAGACAGAAGGGGAAGAGTGACACACGAATTCTGAAATGGCAACATATGTGTTAAACATGAAGTCAGAAACATCAGGGGGACTGTGACACAGGAAGTCAGGGACACCAGGTGGACTGTGACACATGATGTCTGAAATGCCAGGGCAAGTGTGACACACAAAGTCAGAAACACAAGTGGTATTGTTACAAAGGAATTCAGATACACCACTGTGTGTATGATACAAGAAGTCAGAGATGTAACAGCAAGTGTGACACATGAAATCAAAGAAATCAGGGGAAGAGTGACACACAAAGTCAGAGGTGAGACAGGTAGGGTTACAAACAAAATCAGAGACTCTAGTGGTAGTGTGAAACGGGAAGTTAGAGATGCCATGTGAATTGTGAAATGAAGTCAGAGATGCCACTGTGAGTATTACACATGATGTCAAAGATGCCACGTGGAGTGTTGCACAGGAAGCCAGACACATTGTGGAGAGTTGCACATGAAATCAGGGATGCAAAGGAGAGTGTGACACATGTAGTCACAAATGACAGGTGGAGTGAGACACAATTATTCAGAAACGACAAGAGGAGTGTTACAAACTAAGAGATGTCAGGGTGAGTCTTACTCATGATGTCAGTGATGACAGGGGGAAGTGTAATGCAGGAAGTCAAAGACACCAGGGGGAGTGTTACACATGAAGTCAGAAACAATAGTGGGAGTGTGACACTGGAAATTAGAGACACCAAAGGAAGAGTTACAGATGAAATCATAGATGCCACTGAGTAGTGTTACATGCAGTCCAAACCAGGTATAGTGTTAAACACGAAGTCAGAGACATGTTTAATGTTAGGAATGAAGTCAGATATGCCACTGGATGTATGAAAGACGAAGTGAGAGATGACATGTGAATTGTGACACATGAAGTCAGAGACAACTGGGAGACTGTAACACAAAAATTCAGAGACTCCATGGAAAGTGTTACACTCGAAGTCAGAGACACCATTGGGAAGTATTATGCATGAAGTCAAAGACATGAGGCAGAGAGTTACAAACGAAGTCAGAGAGACAAGGGAGCATGTTACACATGAAGTAAGAAACACCACAGTGAGAGGTACATATGAGGTAAGCAACAACACTAGGAGTGTAACACATGGTCCAGGAGACGCCAGGGAGAGTGTGAGACATGAAGTCAGAGAAGCAAGGGTGAGTGTTACAAATTCAGAGATGATAACGGGGAATATTAGGCACAAGGTCAGAGATGCCATGGCGAGTTTAACACATGAATTCAGAGACACCATGGGGAGAGTTACACACAAAGTCAAAGATGTCATGGGCGGGTGTTATGCATGAAGTCAAAGACAACTGAGGGAGTGATACACATAAAGTCAGAGACCACAGGTGGAGTTTGATACACGAACTCAGATACAACAGAGTGTTACACACGAAGTCAGAGACAACAGGGAGACAGTTACACACGAAGTCAGAGACATTACAGGGAGTATTACACACAGTCAAAGATGCCAGGTGGAGTGTGAAACATGAAATCAAAGATGACAGGGGAATTGTGAGATACGAAGTCAGATACATGATGGGGAGTGTAACACAGAGTCGAAGACTCCAGGTAGAGTGTGACACAAGAAATAAGAGACGGGGGATTGTGAGACGTGATATCAGAGATGGAATGGGGAGTGTTACACATGAAGCCCAAGAAGCCGAGTTGAGTGCGACACATGAACTCAGAGATGCCACAGTGGGTCTTACAAATGAAGTCAGTGACAGCAGGTGGTGTATTACACAGGAAGTCACAGACACCATGAAGAGTGTTACACACGAAGTCAGAGACACCACAAGGAGTGTGATACAAGTCAGTGATGCCAGGGGAAGTGTGACATGAAATCAGAGGCACCATGGGGAGTGTTACATGGTAAGTCAGAGATGCCACAGGAAGTATGACACACAAAGATAGAGACTACAGGCAGATTGTGACACACGAAGTCAGAGACACCATGGTGAGCTTTATACTAAGGGTCAGAGATGTCAGTGTGTGTGTACCATAAGAGGCTTGAGGCCACATGGAGTGTGACACAGGAAGTCAGAGATCCCACGTGGATTGTTACACATGACATCTGAGATACCAGGCAGAGTGTGACACACAAAATCAGAGACATGAGAAATGTAACATATGATTTCTGAGGTCCAGCAGGGAAGTGTTACACATGAGAGAAGTGCCATGTGGGATGTAAAACAGAGTAAAAGACAACAGAGGGAGTGTTACACACAAAGTCAGAGATGCCACATTTAGTGTTACACAGGAAGTATGAGACGCCAGGGCACTGTGACACATGTAGTCAAAGACACCAAGGGGTGTGTTACACATGAAGATGCCACGTAGAGTGTTACACAGGAAGAGAGAGATACCACAGCAATTTTTACACACGAAGTTGTAGATGCCACAGGGAATGTCAGAGATGCCAATGGGATTCTAACAGGAAGTATGAGACGCCAGGGGACTGTGACACATGAAGTAAAAGACATCATGTGAAGTGCTGCAGATGAAGTCTGAAGCCCAGGTGGAGTGTTACACACGAAGTAGACCTGCCAGGGATATTGTGATGCATGATATTAGAGACGACCGGGGTTTTTGACACACAGATTCAGAGAAGCAACGGGGGTATGTTACACACAAATTCAGAGATGCCACATGGAGTGTTAACCACAAGCCACAGGGGGAGTGTGACACATGAAGCCAGAAATGCCACGGGGAGTGTTGCACAAGGCCTAAGAGATGACAGGTGTAGTGTTACACACAACATCAGGGATGCCACAGAGAGTTTCACATATGAAGTCAGAGACACAATGCAGAAGTATTACGCATGGTGTCATAGACATGAGAGTGTTACACTTGAAGTCAGAGACTCCATGGGGAGTGGTACACACACAGTCAACGACACCAAGTGGACAGTGACTCATGAAATCAGAGATGACAGGGGGATTGTGAAACATGAAGTCAGAGACGAGAAGAAGAGTGCTAAACACAAAGTCAAAGACACCAGGGGGAGAGTGAAAGACGAATCAGAGATGACAATCACAGTGTGACGCATGATGAAAGTGATGCCATGGGGTGTGTGAAATATGAAGTCAGAGACAACAGGTGGGGTATGAAACACATTCAGAGATGTCACGGGTTATGTTACACAAGAAGTCAAAGATCCCAGAGAGATAATGACACATGAATCAAAGACAACATGGGACATGTGACACATGAAGTCAGAGAGGCCACATCAAGGGTTACACACAAACTCAAAGACACAGGTGGGAGTGTTAGAAAGGAAGATAGAGATGCAATTGGGAGTGTTACCCACGAAGTGAAAGACACCAGGTGGAGTGTTACAAAGTCAGAAAGACCAGAGCAAGTGTTACACCCAAAGTAAGAGATGCCAGGGTGACTGGGAAACACCAAGGCACAGACACCATGGGGAGTGTGACAGAAGAAGTCACAGATGGCATGTGGAGTGTTAGACAAGAAGTCACAGACAAAAATGTGTTTTATTATACATGGAGTCAAAGATGCCGGGGGTAGAGTTAAACACGAAGTCAGAGAGGGTATGACGACGGTTATACATGAAGTCAGAGACACCAGGGTGGGCTGTGAAACATGAAGTAAGAGATGCCTTGGGGAGTGTGACACACAAAGATGCCAGAAACAGTGTGACACCCAATGTCAGGGCCACAGGGGAATTTTTACACAAAAAGTCAAATACAACAGTGGAAGTGTGAAAGACGTAGTCACAGATGACATGGGCAGTATTCCACATGAAGTCAGCAATGACAGTGGTACTGTGACACATGAACTCAATGACGCTAGGGGGAGTGTTACACATGAAATCAGTGACAGTTGGGGGAGATTTGCACCTGAAGTCAGAGACACCACTGGGGATTTTTACACACAAAATCAGAGACGCCAGGATGAGTGTTACACAGGATGTCAGAGAGGCCAAAGATAGTGTGACACACAAAGTCAGAGATGACTGTTCATCTGTGACACTGAAATTCCGAGATTCCCCAGGGAGTGTTACACACGAAGTCGGAGATGACAGAGGGATTGTTACACATGAAGTCAGAGATGACAGGAGAAGTTCTGCACAAAGTCAGAGATGCCATGGGGAGTGTTATGTACGAAGTCAAAGATGGCAGGGGGACTGTTACAAACGATGTCAAAGATGACACTGGATAGTATTTGGCACAAAGTCAAACACACCAGGGAGAGTCTTTCAAATGATGTCAAAGACACCGGGGTAGTGTTACCCAGAAAGGCCAGTGAGACAGTTATGCACAAAGTCAGAGACAGCAGGGTGAGGGTTTCACATGAACTCAGAGATGCCAGTGAGAGTGTTACAAATGAATTTAAAGATGCCGTGGGTAGTTTGATTCAAGAAGTCAGAGACACAAGGAGGAGAGTGTCACACGAAATCAGAGACAACAGGTGGACTGTTACACACTAAACCTGAGAACCACTGGGGAGTGTGACATATGAAGTCAGAGATGTTACAAACGAAGTTAAAGAAACCACAGGTAGAGTGACAAATGAAGTCAGAGACAGCAAGTGAATTGTTATGATGTCAGTGACACCAAGGTGTGTGTTACACATGTAGTCAGAGATGCCATGGGGAATGTTAAACATGACGTCAGAGAGGAGATGAGGACTGTTACATACTAAATCAGAGCTGCCAGGTGGACTGTGAAACATGAAGTAAGAGATGACTGAATGAGTGTTACTCACGAAGTAAATTAGGCCAGGGGAAGCATCATGCATGAATTCACAGACACAAGGGAGAGTATTACTCATGAAATCAGACACACCTTGGGGGTATGTTAAATACGAAGTCAGAGACACCATGTGCAGTGTTACTCAGAGTCATAAATGACACAGGGAGGTGACACACAAAGTGAGTAACGTGACTGAGAGTTTTACACAGGAAATCAGAGACACCACAGGGGAGTGTTACACATGACTGAGGACCTGCCACCTGGAGGGTTACACACAAAGACTGAGAACCAGGGAAGTGTGACATACAAAGTCAGAAATGCCAGGGGTAGGAAGACACAGGAAGACAGAACACCAGGGCATGTGTGACAGATGAAGTCATAAATCCCACAGAGAGTGTGACACACGACTTTAGAGATGCAAGGGGCATGTGAAGCACAAAGTGAGAGATACCACGTGGAGTGTTACACAAGATCTCGAAGACACCAGGGAGAGAGTGACACACGAATTTAGAGATGACATGGAATGTGTGACAAACAAAGTCAGGAACACCACAGGGAGTGTTATACAGGAAATCAGAGACACCATGGGGGAGTGTTACACATGACTGAAGAGAAGCCACATGGACTGCTACACATGAAGTCTGAGAACCAGAGGGAGTGTGACATACGAAGTCAGAAATGCCAGGGGTAGTGTTACACAGGAAGACAGAAACACAAGGGCATGTGTGACAGAGGAATTCATAGACGCCACAGGGAGTGTCACACATGAATTACGAGACATGAGTGGTGTGCAAAGCATGAAGTCAGAGACAGCATGGGGGATGTGATACACAAATTCAGGGACACCAGGTGTAATGTGACACACGAAGTCAGATGCAGAATGTGGATTGTTATACATGAAGTCGAAGATGCCAGGCAGATTGTGACATACAATGTCACACATGCTGGGGGAGTGCAACATGAAGTCAGAGATGCAAGAGGCATTGTGACCGATGAAGTTAGAGACGCCAGGTGGAGTGTTACAGATGAAGTCAGATATGACAGGAGAAGTATTACACACGATCTCAGACACAACAGGGGGATTGTTATACATGAAGTTAGAAACACCAGGGGTAGTATGACACAGAAACTCTGTGACACCATGGTGTGTGTGACAGATGTCAGAGAAGCCACAGACAGTGAGACATGTGAAGTCAAAGACACCGTGCGAAGTGTGACACATGAAGTGGGAGGTGCATGGTGAGGGTTACACTCAAAGTCAGAGATGCCAGGGAAAGTGTGAGACACGAATTCAGAGATGTCATGGTCACTGTTATACTCGAAGTCAGAGACACCAGGGGAAGTCTGACACAGGATCAGAATGCCAGGAGCACCTTGGCCAAGTCACATATTCCTGCCAGTCACCGGGTACCACCAGACCTCCCCCTGCCAGCATCCAGCCCTCACAGGAACAGTAAATACAGTGATGTCCCGCTGATCTGAAACATGCCATCCAGCAACTCATCCCTGACACTCGGACTGTGAGTGGCTGAAGATGGGGACAAAGCCTGTCCCTAGAGACCCTCTGAGCACCAGCTCTGGCAGGCCCAACCGTCCCTTGCTCACAGTTCCGACGAGCTCAGTGGCTCGGTTTCCCAGCCCCCAGCAGGTTGAAAACAGAAAAATAAGAAGGGGGAAAGAGACTACTAGAGCCAGACATACTGAAATTAGGAGAAGTGACAGGTGAGCAGCAAGGATGGAGACAGGAAAACAATATGCTCAAACATAGGAAGTCCAAGCCCCAGAAGCACAGGCACTTGGCAGAAGGGCGAGTCGCCTGTTACAGACCTCCACAGGCTGTGCCGCTGTACAGCACGAGGTTCAATAATGCCGGTTCACAGAAGTGGACCTGGGTGCTGTCGCTGCAGGAGGGCGAACTTCTGTCACTCCAACACGACTACGTGCATCTCTTATCTGAGAAACCTGTGTGACAAACCAGTGTTTTGAAAGTGGGTTGGGCTCGATGTAACCATAAGTAGCAGATGGAGAAAAGCCCAATTGCCCATCTCGGTCCATGACGGGTCCCTGTGGAGCCCTGGGACAGTGCACGACAATGGAAAAGACCACCAGGAGATTAGATCGCTGATGGAGACCCACCACGCCTCCACTCCTGGTCATGCTACACGTGCAACTCAAGCTTGCTGGAGAATATTGACAATGTATTTTTGCCTCATGACGTTTCGGAATCATGGGGTCCCATGGCTGGAATGAAACTTGGAGGTGACCCAGTCCCCCCAACACAGGGCTGACAGTTCTCTCATCACATCTGCCCACTCCAGATTGCTAATGAAGAATACACTTTCCAAATCCAATAGCTGAGTCTTCCTTCCCAAGAGTTGGAGTCTACATAAACCAGATGATTGCTAAAGGGAAAATGAACATGCAGAATGCATCACACTCCCCCAAGGCAACCTTCCAGACGGGGAAACATTAAATCTTTGTAAAAGTGGGCAGTGTGACAGGGTAGTCAGGGATGAGGGCCACAGGCTGGCAGTCTAAATCCAGACCCCAGCACCACATTTGCTGGCTGTGTGACCTTGAGCCAGTTGCTTAACCTCTCTTTCTCAGGTTTCTCATCCATAAGTGAAGGCAACCCCATCTGCCCCATAGGGCTGTTGTGTGGATTAAATTAAGAAATCCATGTAGAGGCCCTAGCACAGGAGTGGCACAGAGAGAACACTCAGGAATGCCACTGTGCTCCACAGTGCCCCTGAGGGCACAGCCAGGTCAGTCTGAAGGCACAGCCTAGCTCACACCAAGCCGCTGTGAGAAACATGCGTGGCTCCCACTGCCGGCACAGCAAAGGCCACTGTCAGCTGGGAGCACAGCATGGAGCCCACCCACGGGGGCCCAAAGTCCAGTGCGGCCTCTTATGTGCTGAGCGACCTGGGAAGGGGTCCCAGCCTCGCTTTCCTCATGTGTGGAAGGAGGGGAAGTCTCCCCACCAGTCCTGCTCCAGTGGGGTGACCACAAGGACCGCAGGGATGAGCCTGGCTTCCAGCCCCCTTGCCTCCCACATGCACGCAAACGTGCATGTGCTGCACTCTCCCACTTCCTGTCCTCCTTGCATGCTGCTGCCCCCACACCCACCCTGAGACTGGGAGGGTGACCCGACGGCGGAGGCAGGGAGTGGTCATGATGGGTGACAGAGGCTGGCTCTATAGCTCCGCCACTCGCCAGGCCTCGTCTCCATGTCTTATGCACGCTCCCTCATCTAACAGCTGAACAGTCCCGTGAGGCCAAAATTGTTAGTTACTGTTATCGTTGTCGTTGGGTGGCTGAGCACAGGCTCTGGGAACTGCTGCAGGATTCCAATCCCAGCTCTGCTACTTACTGGTTATTTTGTAACTTCAGTTTCCTCCTCTATAAAATGGGGCTAATAACACCACCTTCTGAGACTATTTGAAAGGACTGAAGTGTTAGTGCCCATGAAGCACTTGGAAAGGCGCCTGGCCCATGGGAATGCTCCCCACTGTTAGCTGTGCCTGGCAGTACCACCTGTATTCAGAGGAGGCCACTGAGGCTGAGAGAGGTGAGGTAACTTGCTCAGGGTTTCACAGGCAGAAGATGGTTCAGGCTGGGGACAGTGGGGGCATGACTAGAAACCCAGGCAGCCTGTGCCCTTAACCACCAAAGTCCATTGAGCAGGGCCCTTCCTGGGGCGTGGACCTAGGCAGTGTCTGAAATGACATCAGGCATGATGGGAGGGACCTACTGGACCTTTCATGCTAAGGGGTAAGGTCCTTTAGCAAGGGCTGGAGGACCAGGTCTGAAGGCCCACCGAGGCACAGCCAGCCCAGGACTGGGAGCCAGAAAGCCCCCCACCTCCTTACTGTGTCTTCAGGCAGGTCCCCTGCCTTCTCTGAACATTCTCCTCTGTGAACCTGACTCCCAATCCCAAGCCACCCACCTGGGGGAGATCAAACATCACCAGAGACGGGAGGAAGGCACCTCATGGGGCTCTCTGCCTAGGTCTGGCTGACAGCCCTTTTACTTTAAGACATGGTCAACAGATAAGTATGTCAGCCAGAAAAGGCTTGGATAGGCTTCTGTGCTCCTGCAAAGGGCCTGGGGACCATCAGAATTCCTAAACCAGGCCTGTCCACTTCTGGTCCAGAGGGCAGCAGGATGGTAGGTGTCACAGAGAGCCAGGCCTAGAACCAAGAAGGCCCAGCAAGGTGAGCCCCCGCTCCACCAGTTGTTTCCCCACCCCAGCAGCCAGGCAGGGTGGTCACTGCTGAGGGGCCCCCATGAGAGACAGGCTAGGCGGGTGGACTGCTCGCCAAGGAAAACCAAGCCCCTGCAGAGGCACCCTCTGGGAGAACAGAGACTGGATGTGCTGCAGAGAATGCCCAGTCAGTTGAGCTGCAGCAGGCCCTGCAGGCTGCTGAAGAGCCAGCCCTCCCAGCCGAGAGGCTGCAGCAGTCCCATGCTGCTGAGAGACCAGTGGACCTGGGGCTCCTGCTTGCAAGCCATCGCCAGTTCTGGGATCACCCCTGTCCTGCCTCCCTCATGGGCCATTGGGGGCCCCAAATGGGACCACAGAGTGACAGTGCTTCATGCTGTACTGAGCCAGGGGCATCATGTGGGAACAGGTGCACAAGTCAAGCCTGGATTCACTTTGCTGGTTATTCATCATCTTATTGCCCACAGACGGGTGAACTGAGGCTCAGAGAGGCGACATGTCCTTCCCAAGGTCCCAGGTTAGCAAAGAACAGGCGGTACAGTTGGGTCCTGTCACACCAGTCGATGAGCCTCGAGGGGCAGTGTGCTTGGGACAGGGTCACAGCTTCCTCAGGCACAGGCCGAGGTCAGGAGATGGGTGGCTGGCTGGGGCATAAGATCTGAGGGCCAGGGTCCCAGAGGTGGGACCTGAGAGACAGGCTTAGCAGAGAACACAATGTTCTGTGAGCAGCCAGTGTAAGTGTGGCTTGAAAGTCGCTTTGGAATTGGGGAGCACCAGAGCCTGAAGGGCAGTGAAGGTCAGCCAGTGCGCAGGGCTCCAGGGGGGCTCCACCTGGTCCCTCTGGGCCTCCTGGGGGACTTTTGGGGTCTCTGGGACTCCCGCTCCCTCAGCCACTCAACGTCCTTCTGACTGGCTTACATAAAGGGGTTTGCAGAGAGGTTTTATCTGAGCAAAAGTTTTCTTGACAAAAAAATTAAAAACTGAATAATTGTTGCCTATATAAGTGAAGCAAGTGAAGAAGACCCTGCAAGGGCGAGCGCTGCTGGGAAGGCCGTGCACAGCCAGGCCTGAGCCCTAGGACCCCATGGCCCCCAGCCACATTTTCTTTCCTGGTTTTCTCTATTCCTTTCCTGCCTCTTCCCTCTCTCTTTACAGAACACCCCTCAAGCTCAAGAAATTGGTTCTTGTTCTTTTCTTCCGGTAGTCCAGGACATGAACCGTCCTGAGGAAGGAACAGAATGCTCTCCTCCATGAGCAGCTGGAAGTGTGTGAGCACCCTCACCCCCAGGCTGCCCGAAGTCAGCAGGGCTCTGAGTGGAGCTGGAGGAGGCCCTCCTCGGGAGGGGGCTGGGGCTGAGGGGCGGGCACTGATGGAACAGACCGGCTTCCCTCCAGACACCTGGTATTTCTGTTTCAAAACCTGCCACGTACACGTTGTGGAAGGGGGTGTTGTCACCTCCTTGTATTTATTGACCCCGCTGGTCCCAGCCAGATAGGGACCACACACAGGAATCACACTTCACAGAATTTGTCACTGGTTTCCTCCCTCTGTGCTTGCAACAAATGACTGGCCTTCACTGAGCCTTGCTTTCCAAATCTGCAAAATGGGGATATGCCCCTTGTCCCCCACATTTCCTGGGCTTTGACAATGGACAAAGAAGAGAGGGAGAGAATGAAGAAGAGAAGGAGGAAGAAGGCAGAGCCTTCTGGTGAAAAAATGGAAATATTCACTGTGCAGCCCTATGTGGTATCAGCTTGAGTTTTAAAGTCCAATGGGCCAGCACTTGCCACCTCAGCCAACTATGCATGATTTATGTGGCCTCAGCAGGTTGTGTAATTTCTGCCCCTCAGTGTCCTTGTTTACAAAATGGGGACAGTGACATCCTCTTCACAGGGTTCTTTGAGGTCTGAACCGGGTCACCTGGGAGAAGAAGCTGCATAGAGGACTCATGGCCACCAAGTGGTGAAGGCCTCTCCTTTCCCTTCTGGCCAGGCACCAGGTCCCCAGCATTCCCCTCCCATCACAGCTCCTTCTGCTCCAGCTATCCCCCACAAAATGAACTTCACCTGGCAGGAGGACTCAGAGAATTAAAACACGCAATCAAACAGCTTCTTGACGGGAAATGCTTCAGAAATCTTCGGCTCCAGTTACTTCTCAATCTAATTTTGTTCTCGGGTGCAGATTATGCATGAGATGTCATATCGTGCTTTGCCTGGTGCTCCACACACCAGCAGGAGGCACCTGGCATCACCTGCTGCTCATGCCTCCCCCTGCCCGTGAGTGGCATAATGAGGGCAGCCAGCAGACTCCAGAGTTCCCCTGGGCAAGAAGGCCCAGCCTGGACACCCTGGCACCCACAGGCCCCTCTTCATCCACAGTGTGGACTCCCGTGGCCATCCCACCAACCATCTCCCCACTGGCCTGGCCTCCTCCAGGATGCCCCCCCGCTGAGGGACCCTGCAGTCCTCAGCTCCCCCCTGGACCAGCTTCCCACCACTGCTGGATCAAGTGCAAACCCCTTGCTGCCCTCCATTCCTGCTGGAGCAGTGTAGGCTCCAGCCCCCACCCCAGCTTGGTCCTAAACGTCTTGCTTTTCCCCAACTCACCTCCAAGCTAAGGAAATGTTGCTGCCCTGCAAGACGAGCAGCACCAAGCTAACGCGCCTATGGCATCTCCTGTGGAATATCCTCCCCAATGGCTTGGCCCACCCTGCCCACCACAGTCATGCTCCATCCTCAGTGCTCTCAGAGCCCCTGCGCCCAGCTCCACATCCCAGTCTTGTTGAATGGCTGGGATGGCTGTCCATAGAGGACACTAGGCCGAGCCCTTCCAGGGAAGGCCTGGGTCCCAGTCCTGTTTCCCGTGTGCCACACAGTTCTTAGCACAGAACTGAGGCCAAACACAGGCTGACCAGGCCTCTCTTTCTTTCCTCAGAAAAGCTCTTTCCTTCCCCAGCTGCTCCTCTTGCCCAGCTCCATGTCAGCATGGGTATTCTGTGCCCGTGGGCAGAGGAGGCTTTCTCTTTGATCCCAACAGGCCATATTTTGCATCCTGCCTATTGGAGAAAAGCCACCAGTCACAGCTCAGAAGCTCCTCAAGCTCTGGTAAAGGGAAATGCCTCCTGAGAACCCTGGGCCCCCAGGGTGGGACTGTGCCACTGGGTCCTGGCTTTTCATCCTCCCTTCTCTTTTCCCCAGGCCAGTCACTCACCCAAGTCCCTCAGATCCTGAGAAAACAGCCCAAGCCCACAGGCTCCAAGCCTAGCAGCCTCCCCTCATGGGGGCTTTCCTGGAATGAAGAACAATCATTCCCCTCTCCTTTGGTGGCTTCTGGCTTATTTGCAGATGTCCTCAGGTTTGAACATAATGCTGCCTCAAATCCTGTGGGGAGGCGTTGGCCACGGTCAATAAAGGACCCCAAGAACAAAGCCTTCCTAACTACAAAAGAAAATGGGTGCTTCTCAGCCCTCACCGTCTTGGATCTCTCTGCTCGCTCCCTAACTCTTCAAATATTTTTGACCACCTGACACCATTGAACACCCTTCTTTTGTGCTGGGAATTTTCCACCTTAAGAGTTTAGGCTTGGGGGCCAGTCTGGTGTTGTAGTGGTTAAGTTCACACGTGTTGCTTCAGTGTCCTGGAGCTCACAGCTTTGGATCCTGGGCACAGAGCTAACAGTGCTCATCAAGCCATGCTGTGGAAGCATCCCACACAAAGTAGAGGAAGATAGGCACAGATGTTAGCTCAGCAGCAATCTTCCTCAAGAAAAAAGAGGAAGATTGGCAATAGATGTTAGCTGAGGGCCAGTCTTCCTCACAGAAAAAAAAGGCTCCTCTGGGCAGAGGTCAGAAGCTGGATCTCCCAGCCTCCCTTGCAGGAACAGGCACCTTATTGGCACCACCAAGCAGACACAGGTGTGAATTGTTAACTCAAAAATCAGTGTCACAAGCATCAAATCAGAAGCAGGAATCTGTGTAGTCCATCTGCTGAGGTAGACGGTCAAGTGGTGACATCTGGTGTTCAGTGACAGCAGCATGAGTTGAGCCAGTGTGCATGGGCCAAGCTGTGGTATCCGAATGGGAACAAGGCCTCTGATGCGGTTCAGGTATGGCTCACATGTGGTTTAGGTGTGGTTGAAGCGTGGTTCAGGTGTGGTTCAAGTGTGGCACATATGTGGTTCAGGCATGGCTCAGGTGTGGCTCACGCATGGCTCAGTCACGGCTCAAGTGTGGCTCAGGTGTGGCTGATGCATGCTTCAGGCATATTCACAAGGTCCAGCTGTGGCTGACACAAGGTTCAGAAGTGGCTGACACGTGGTTCAGGCATGGCCGGCATGTGATTAATGTGTGGCTGGCATTCGGTTCAGGAGTAGCTGACACATGGTTCAGGCGTGGCCTGCACACAATTCAGGTGTGCCTTATATGTGTTTCAGGCATGTTTTGCACATGAATCAGAGGTCGCTGACATGTGGTTAAGGCATGGCTCACAGTGACAGGCATGGGTGACACGTGTTTCAGGTGTGGGTGACGTGTTTCAGGAGTGACTGACACGTGGTTAAGGCATGGCTGACACGTGACTCAGGCGTGGCTCACATGTGACTAAGGGGTGGTATACACATGACTCAGGCGTGACTGGCACATGGTTCAAGCATGGCTGACACATGATTCAGGCATGCCTCCCACCGGGGTCAGGTGTAGCTGACACATGACTCAGCTGAGGCAGCCATGTGGAACAGGAGTGCCTGAGACATGATGCAGGTGTGGTTCACACATGGTTCATGCATGGCCTTCACATGGTTCGGGCATGGCTGGCACGTGGCTCAAGGCACATCTGACACATTACTCAGGCATTTCTGACGTGTGATTCAGGTATGGCACGCATTTTGTTCAGGTGTGGCTGATGCGTGTTTCAGGGTTGGCAAGTGTGTGGTTCAGTCATGGCTGGTGCATGGTCCCGGCATGGGTGTCAGGTCTTTCAGACATGGCTGACATGTGACTCAGGCATGTGCGACACATGAGTCAGGCATTGGTGACGTGTGACTCAGGTGTGGTTGACGTGTGGCTCAGGAATGACTGAAATGTGACTCATACTTGGCTCAAACGTGATTCAGATGTGTCTGGCATGTGCTTCAGTTGTGGCTGACACACAACTCAGGTGTGGCTGGCACATGACTCAGCTGTGGCTGACACTTGACTGAGGCATGTCTCACACCTGGTGCAGGAGTGGCTGACATGCAGCTCATGTGTGAGTTTAGTGTGGCTGTCATGTGGCTCAGGTGTGGCTGCCATGTGGTTAAGAAGTGGATGACATGTGGTTCAAGCATGACTGGACCAAGGTCAGGAGATGCTGGCTCATTATTCAGGGTTGGTTGCCACACGGTGGGCACATGGCTCACACATGGTTCATGCAAGAGTGGCATGTGATTCCGGTGGGTGTGGCATGTGGTTGAGGCGTGGGAGGAATGCGCTGGCAAGTGATGCAGGCATGGTTTGCATGTGGTTCTGGTGTGGCTGACGTGATTCAGGTGTGTCTGACACATGTTTCAGGGGTGTGTGATGCTTCGCTCAGGCCTCAGTGACACGTGATTTCTGTGTGGCTGACACTTGGTGTGTCGCGGTTGACACATGGCTCAGGTGTGGATGACAGGTGGTTCAGACGTTGGTGATAGTTGTTTCAGGTGTAGCTGGCACGTGACCCAGGCATTCATTGCACATAATTCATGCATGGCAGACGTGTGGTCACGTGTGTGTGACATGATGTACAGGTGTGGCTCACACGTGACTCACATGTTGTTGACACTTGGCTGCCATGTACAGAGTTCTGGTTGGCATGTGGCTCACACATGGCTTAGCCATGGTTTATGTGTGGCTCACATGTGGTTCGTGTCTTGTTCAAGCATCGAAGGTGTGTGCTTCACATGTGGTTCAGATGTGTTTCAAGGGTGTCTCATCTGCAGTTCAGGTGTGGTTCAGGTGTGGCTCACACATGGCTCAGGTGTAATTCAGGTGTGGCTCAGACATGACTCATGTGTGGGTTACATATGGTTCAGGAGGGTTTCACATGTGATTCTGGTGTGGCTCACACATGCTTGAGGTGTAGCTGAGCCATGGCTCACATGTAATGCAGGCGTGTCTCAGAAATGGGTCGGGGTGGCTGCATATTATTCAGGTGTTTATCACCAATGACTCATGCATGGCTCAGGTATGGCTCATGCATGGATGGGGTGTTGCCAAGGCATGGCTTGCACATTGTTCTGGTGTGGCTGGCATGAGATTCAGGGAAGGCACGCAAGTGGTTCCAGCGTGACTGACATGTGGTTCACATGAGGCTATGTGGTTCAAGTGTGACTGGCACTTGGTTCAGGCCTGGCTGGCACATGACATACGCATGGCTGAGACATGATTCAGGTGTGGCTCACACGGGATTCAGGCGTGGCTGACACATGACTCAGCTGAGGCAGCCAATGACACAGGAGTGCCTGACACGTGATGTAGGTGTGGTTCACACATGGTTCATGCATGGCCTTCAGGTGGTTCAGGCGTGACTTTCACGTGGCTTATGCATGCCTGACACATTACACAGGCGTGCCTGACATGGGATTCAGGCATGACATGCATGTTGTTCGGGTGTGACTGATGCGTATTTCAGGCTTGGTAGGCCTATGGTTCAAGTGTGGCTAGTGTGTGGTTGAGGCATGGGTGATTGGTGGTTCAAGTATTGGTGACATATGGCTCAGACATAGCTGACATGTGTCTTATGTGTGAGTCCAGTGTGGCTGACGTGTGGTTCAGGTGTGGCTGGCTTGTGGTTCAGATGTGGTGGCATGTGGTTCAAGCAAGGCTGTACCAAGGTCGAGAGATGCTGGCTCGTTGTTCAGGGTCTGCTGGCACAAGGTAGGCACATGGCTCACACGTGGCTCATGTGTGACTGGCACATGGCTCCTCTGGGTCTACCATGTGGTTCAGGCGTGGCAGGAACTTGCTTCAGGCGTAGCTGTCATTTGATACAGGTGTGACTGCCACGTGGTTCTGGTTTGGCTGACATGTGTTTCAGGTGTGTCTGACACGTGTTTCAGGGGTGGGTGATTCGTGGTTTGGGCATAGGTGACACATGATTCGGGTGTGGCTGAGACATGGTTGTGGTGCCGTTGCCACATGGCTCAGGCGTGGCTGACATGTGCTTCACTTGTGGCTGACACATGGTTCAGACGTGGCTGAAAGTGGATCAGGTGTGGTCACAATGGGACTTTTGGATGGCTGAAATGTGACTCTGGATTGTCTGGCATGTGCTTCAGCCATGACTCACATGTGACTCAGGCGTGGTTGACACGTGGCTCAGGAATGACTGAAACGTGACTCATGCTTGGCTCAGATGTCATTCAGATGTGCCTGGAATGTGCTTCAGTTGTGGCTGACACTTGACTCAGGCGTGTCTCACACCTGGTGCAGGAGTGGCTGACATGCATCACATGTGTGAGTCTAGTGTGGGTGACATGTGATTCAGGTGTGTGTGACACGTGTTCCAGTGGTGTGTGATGCTTCGTTCAGACCTCAGTGACACGTGATTCCTGGGTGGCTGACACTTGGTGTGTCACAGTTGACACATGGCACAGGCATGGCTGACACGTGGTTCAGATGTGGCTGGCACGTGAATCATGCATGGCTGACACACGACTCAGGCATGGCTCACACGTGACTCAGGCATTCATCACGTGTGTGTGACATGCCATACAGGTGTGGCTCCCACATGACTCACACGTTGCTGAAATGTGGCTCCCACATACTCATTCGTGGCTGGCACGTTGCTCATGCATGGCTCAGCTGTGTTTCATGTGTGGCTCCCCTGTGGTTCCTGTGTGGTTCAAGCATCGGACATGTGTGTTTCACATGTGGCTCAGATGTTGTTCAAGGCTGTCTCACATGTGGTTCATGCATGGTTCAAGTGTGGCTCACACATGGTTCAGGTGTAATTCAGGCGTGGCTAACACACGACTCATGTGGGTCACACATGGTAGAGGACACTTTCACACGTGATTTAGGCATAGCTCAGCCATGGCTCACACATGTTTCAAGCATGCCACAGAACTGGCTCACATGTGGCTGGCACATGATTCAGGCTTTTGTCATGCATGGCTCACACATGGCTCAGGTGTGGCTCATGCATGGCTATGGTGTTGCTCAGGCGTGGCTCACATGTGTTTGTGGCATGGTTGGCATGTGGTTCAGGCATGGCAGGCAAGTTGTGCCAGTGTGGCTGACACGTGCTTCAAGTGAGGCTGACACATGCTTCAAGTGAGGCTTACCTGTGGTTCAGGTGTGACTGGCACTTGGTTCAGGCCTGGCTGGCACGTGACTTCGGCATGGCTGAGACGTGACTCAGGCACGGCACACACGTTATTCAGGAGTGGCCGGGACATGACACAGGTGAGGTGGCCACATGACACAGGTGTGCCTGACGCTTCACATAGGTGTGGTTCGCACATGGTTCATGCATGGCCATTGTGTGGTTCAGGGGTGGCTGGTGCATGGTTCACGCATGGGTGGCAGGTGGTTCAGGCGTGGCTGACATGTGACTCAGGCATATTTGAAACATGACTCCAGTGTGGCTAACACATGTCTCAGGCATGGCTGACACGTGACTCAGGGATTCATCGCACAGTATCCATACGTGGCAGACCTTTGCTTCACATATGGGTGACATGGTGTTCATATGTGGCTCCCACGTGACTCACATTGCTGACACGTGGCTCCCACATACTCAGGCGTGTCTGGCATGTGGCTCACGCATGGCTCAGTCCTGTTTCACGTGTGGTTCCCATGTGCCTCATGTGTGGTTCAAGCATTGAACATGCATGCTTCACACATGGCTCACATGTGCTTCGAGTGTGTCACATGTGGTTCAGGCATGGTTCAAGGAGGCTCACACATGGTTCAGGTGTAACTCAGGTGTGGCTCACACATGACCCATGTGGAGGTCTCATATAGTTCAGGAGGGTGTCACCCGTGATTCAGGCGTGGCTCATAGGTGGTTCAGCCATGGCTCAGCCATGGCTCACACGTAGTTCAGGCGTTCCTCATACTGGTGTCAGGTGTGGCTGACACATGATTCAGGAGTTTGTCACACCTGGCTAACACATGTCTCAGGTGAGGCTCACAAATGGCTGGAGCGTTGCTCCGGCCTTGCTCACACGTAGCTCTGGCATTGTTGGCATGTGGCTCAGGCATGGCTGACACGAGACTCAGGTGTTTCTGACACGTGTCTCGGTCATGGCATGCATTTTGTTCAGGTGTGGCTAATGCGTGGTTCAGGCATGGGTGACTGGTGGTTCAGGCATGGCTGACATGTGACTCAGGCATGTGTGAAACATGCCAGGTGTTGGTGACATGTGACTCAATCGTGGCTGACATGTGGCTCAGGTGTGGCTGCAACGTGACTCATGCGTCGTTCAAACGTGATTCAGGCTGCTTGTGTGGCATGTTCTTCAGCCCTGGCTCACATGTGACTCAGGCATGGCTGACGTCTGGTGCAGGAGTGGCTGGAACATGACTCATGTGTGGCTCAATTGTCATTCAGGTGTGTCTGGCATGTGATTCAGTTGTCGCTGACACTTGACCTAGGCGTGGTTGACACGTGACTCAGCTGTGGCTGACACGTGACTCAGGCATGTCTTGCACGTGGTGTAGGTGTGGCTGACTCATCACTCAGGCATGGTTCACACGTGACTTAGTTGTGCCTGACTTGTGATTCAGGCTTGGCTCACACATTGTTCAGGTGTGCCTGATGCGTGGTTCAGACATGGCTGGCATGGGGCTCAGGTGTGGCTGGTGCGAGGTTCAGCAATGGGGGACAGCGGTTCAATTGTTGGTGACACATGGCTCACACGTGGCTGACATGTGGCTTATGTGTGAGTCCAGTGTGGCTGACTTGTGGTTCAGGTGTGGCTGGCTTGTGGTTCAGATGCGGATGGCATGTGGTTCAAGCAAGGCTGTACCAAGGTCGAGAGAGGTTGGCTCGTTATTCAGGGTCCATTGGCACAAGGTAGGCACATGGCTCACATGTGGCTCCATCGTGTGCCATTAGTGCTATCAGAGTGTCGAGGTATTGGTTCCGGCATGTCTGGCAGTTGGTTCCCTCATGTCCAGTGGGTGTTTCCGGCGTGTCCAGCATGTTGATCCAGCCTTTTCCGGAAATTGATTCTGGAGTATCCTGGACCTAGTTCTGGTGTATCCAGCAGGTGATTTTGGCATGTCCGACATGTTGTTCTGGCATATTAGTCTGGTGGTTTCAGCTTGTCTGGCAGGTGTTTGTGGCCTGTCCGGCACCTCCTTCTGGCATATTCGGCAGGTGGTTTCAGTGTTTCTGGCACCTGGTTCCGGCATATCCAACAGGTGGTTCCGAAGTTTCTGGCAGGTGGTTCCTCTGTGTCTGGCATGTGGTTCTGGTACCTTCGGAAGATGGTTCCGGCCTGTTGCTTGAGTGCTTGTGGCATGGCCGGGAGTCAGTTCTGTGTGTCAGAGTAATGGTTTCAGTGTGAGTGGTGGGTGGTTCCAGGTTGTTCTGGCATGTCCGGTGGGTGCTTCCTGTGTGTCTGGTGGGTCGTTCTGCATGTCTGTTTGGTGGTCCCAGAGTGTCCGGCGGGTGGTTCTGGCATGGATGTCAGGTTTTTCCGGGCGTCCAAGTGGCGTATCCAGAAGGTGATTCTGGCATATCTGGCAGGTGGTTCTGTAGCGTTAAGCAGGTGGTTCAGGTTTGTCCAGGAGGTGGTTCCGGCGTGTCCGGCACATGGTTCTGGCATATCTGAGAGGTGGTTCCGGCATGCCCGGCATGTGATTCTGGAGTGTCTGTCAAGTGGTTCTGGCGTATCCGGCAGGTGATTTTGCCATGTGAGTCAGGTGGTTCTGGCATGTCCTGAAGGTGTTTCCGGCGCATTCTGGACCTGATTCTCGCATCAGCGGTGGATGGTTCCAGAGTGTCCAGATGATGGTTCCAACATTTCCAGCAGTTGGTTCCAGCATGTCAGGCAGGTGGGTCACACATGTGCGGCAGCTGGTTCCAGCATTTGCCACAGATGGTTCTGGCGCATCCAGAAGGTGGTTTTGGCATGTCTGGCAGATGGTTCAGTCTTGTGCTGCAAGTGGATCCGTCGTGTGGGGCACCTGGTTCCGGCGTATGCTGTGCCTGTTTCTGGCATATCCGGCAGGTGGCTCCAGCTTGTCCGGAAGGTGGTTCCGTTCTGTGTGGCACATGGTTATGGGGTATCATGCAGGTGATTTCGCCGTGTCTGGTGGGTTGTCCAGGCACGTCCGACACCTGGTTCTGGCTTGTCTGGCAGGTAGTTTCAGCGAATCAGGCACCTGGTTGCGGCGTATCCAACATGTGGTCCTGGCATGTCTGGAAGGTGATTTGGTTGTATGCAGCACATGGTTCCAGCGTATCTGGCAAGCAATTTTGCCGTGTCCGGCAGGTGGTTCCAGCATGTCCAGCACCTGGTTCTGGCATCTCTGGCAGGTGGTTCAGTCGTGTCTGGCCCCTGGTCTTGGCATGTGCTACACCTGTTTCCAGTGTATCCCAGAGGTGGTTCTCACGAGACTGGCAGGTGGTCCAGGCATGTCCAGCAGGTGGTCCCGGCGTGTCTGGCACCTGGTTCTGGCCTGTGCTGGACCTGTTTCTGATGTATCCATCACATGGTTCCGGCATGTCCGGCACATGATTTTGGCGTATTTGGCAGGTGGCTTCAGCGTACGGGGTGCCTGGTTCCGATGTATCTGATGGTTGGTTTCATGCTGTCTGGCAGGTGGTTCCTGTGTGTTTGGCATGTGGTTCCGGTACGTCCTGAAGGTGGTTCTGGCGTGTCCGGCAGGTGGTTACTGTGTCTCCAGAACCTGATTCTGTTGTGTGCTGTTCCTGTTTTTAGAGTGTCCAAGTGTTGGTTCCTGCATGTCTGGTGGGTGATTCTGGCATATCCAGCATGTTGATCTAGGCTTTTGTGGAAATTGGTTGCGGAGTCTCCAGGACCTGGTTCCAGTGTATCCAGCAGGTTATTTTGGCATGTCCGACAGGTTGTTCTGGCGTGTTAGGCTGGTGGTTTTGGCTTGTCTGGCAGGTGTTTGTGGCATGTCCGGCACCTGGTTCTGGCATATTCAGCAGGTGGTTTGTCTGTATCAGGCACCTGCTTCCAGCATATCCAACAGGTGGTTCCGAAGTTTCTGGCAGGTGGTTCCTGTGTCTGGCATGTGGTTCTGGTACATTTGGAAGATGGTTCCGGCCTGTCTGTTGAGTGCTTGCAGCATTGCCAGGAGTCGGTTCTGGCGTGTCAGAGTGATGGTTCCAGTGTGTCCAGTGGGTGCTTCTAGGTGGTTCTGGTGTGTCCGGTGGGTGCTTCTGGTGTGTCTGGTGGGTCGTTCTGCATGTCTGTGTGGTGGTTCCAGAGTGTCCGGCAGGTGTTTCTGGCATGGATGTCGGGTTCTTCTGGTGGGTATTCCAGACACACATGTGTGGCAGGTGGTTCTGGCTTTTTCCACAGATGGTTCTGGCATTTTCCACAGATGGTTCTGGCACAGATCCAGAAGGGGGTTTTGGCATGTCCGGCAGATGGTTCAGTCTTGTCCAGCAGGTGGATCAGTTGTGTGGGGCACCTGGTTCCGGAGTGTGCTGTGCCTGTGTCTGGCGTATCCAGCAGGTGGCTCTGGCATGTCTGGCAGGTAGTTCCGTTCTGTGTGGCACATGGTTATGGGGTATAATGCAGGTGATTTTGCCATGTCCTGAGGGTTGAACAGGCATGTCCGACAACTGGTTCTGGCTTGTCTGGCAGGTGTGTCAGTCCTGTCTGGCACCTGGTCTTGGCGTGTGCTACACCTGTTTCCAGTGTATCCGGGAGGTGGTTCTCACAAGACTGACAGATGGTCCAGGCTTGTCCAGCAGGTGGTCCTGGCATGTCGGAACCTGGTTCTGGCCTCTGTGGGACCTGTTTCTGATGTATCTGTCACATGGTTCTGGCGTGTCCAGCACATGGTTCTGGCAATTTGGCAGGTGGCTTCAGCGTACTGGGTGCCTTGTTCCGGCGTATCTGACAGTTGGTTCCATGGTGTCTGGCAGGTGGTTCCTGTGTGTTTGGCATGTGGTTCTGCTATGTCCTGAAGGTGGTTCCAGCATGTCCGGCAGGTGGCTACCGTGCATCCGAGATGTGGTTCCAGCATGTCCGGCAGGTGGCTACTGTGCGTCCGAGATGTGATTCCATCATGTGCAGTTGGTGCTTTCAGAGTGTTCAGGTGTTAGCTCCGATGTGTCTGGCTGTTCATTCCTGCATGTCTGGTGGTTGAGTCCAGTGTTTCCAGCAGCTTGTTCTGGACTTTTCTGGGAATTGGTTCTGGCATATCAGGACCTGGTTCTGGTGTATCTGGCAGGTGATTTTGGCATTTCTGGCAGGTTGTTTCAGCGTGTTTGCCTGGTGGTTCTGGCTTTATGACAGGTGTTTGTGGCGTGTCTGACACCTCATTCTGATGTATTTGGGAGGTGGTTTCAGTGTATCTGGCATCTGATTGAAGCATATCCAACAGGTGTTTCCAATGTGTCTGGCATGTGGTTCTGCTATGTTTGGAAGATAGTCTGTTGTGTGCTGCCGGCATGTCCAAGAGAAGGTTCTGCCATGTCAGAATCATTGTTCCACTGTGTCTGGCAGGTGGTTCCAGGTGGTTCAGGCATGTACTGTGGGTGCTTCTGGTGTGTCTGGTGGGTCATTCTGGCATGACTGTTTGGTGGTTAGAGTGCACTGGGTGGTTTTGGCATGTTTCTCAGAGTTTTCCACTGTCTAAGGGGCATGGTTCCTTCGTATAAGTCAGGTGAGTTCTTTCTCAGCTTCCTAAAGAGCTGGAAGCAAGATGGTTTGCGGCTTGTCTCACCTAGAGAAATGGAGACAGTGCTTTGTGCCTTCAACCACTAGAGTGAGGTAGGGCATGGCTGAGAGCAAAGGAGCCTTTCTGACATATTTGCTTTCTGACACTTTCTACGGAAGAGCAGAACGGCAGTTGGTTAAAAGCCTATTGTCTCTCTCTTCCTAAGCATGTGGAAGAACAATCATCCAGCCCACATCCCCATTCCTTAAGGGGAAATGTGGGCATTTCGTCAGAGATGAGTTGGCAAGGTGGAAATGTGGCAGAAGCAGAAGTTCAAAATCGGCGAGTTAAGGGCTGAAAAGAAACGGCCTTCAGCTGCCTTTGTATGAGATGTTCCCTAGACTCTGTAAGAGCACTGTGGAAAGCGAGATCTTTCTCAACTTACTAAAGAGCTGGAAGCAAGACAGTTTGTGGCTTGTCACCCCTTGAGTGGTGGAGCCAGAGTCAGTGCCTTGGGCCTTCCACCTCTAGAGCAATGGAGGGCATGGCCGAGGGCAAAGGGGCCTTTCTGACATGGGTGCTTTCTGACACTCTCTCCACCAGTGCACAATGGGGGTTTGTAAAAAACCTATTGTCTGTCTCCTCCTAAGCATGTGGATGCACAATCATCTGGGCCAGGTCCCTGTTGCTTAAGGGGACATGTAGCCATTTCGTCTGAGCTGGGTTCGCAAGGTGGAAATGTGGTAGAAGCAGAAGTTCAAAATCGGTGAGTTAAGAGCTGAAAGGAAATGGCGTCCTGCTGCCTTTGTATGAGATGTTCCCAGGATGCTGTAAGATCACTGTGGAAAGCGAGTTCTTTCTCAGCTTCCCAAAGACCTGGAAGAAAGATGGTTTGTGGCTTGTCTCCCCTTGAATGGTGGAGCCAGAGCCAGTGCCTTGTGCCTTCCACCTCTAGAGCAATGGAGGTCATGGCTGAGAGCAAAGGGGCCTTTCTGACATACGTGCTTTCTGACACTCTCTCCGCCAGTGCACAATGGTGGTTGGCAAAAAGCCTATTGTCTGTCTCCTCCTAAGCATGTGGAACCACAATCATTTGGGCCTCAGCCCAGTTGCTTAAGGGGAAGATGCAGGCATTTTGCCCGAGCCAGGTTGGCAAGGTGGAATTGCAGCAGAAGCAGAAGTTCTAAAGTGGTGAGTTAAGGGATGGGAAGAAATGGCATTTGAGCTGCCTTTGCATGAGAGATTCCTGGTATGCTGTAACAACACTGTGGAAAGCGAGGTCTTTCTCAGCTTCCTAAAGAGTTGGAAGCAAGACAGTTTATGGCTTGTCTCCCATTGAAGGATGGAGGCAGTGCTTTGTGCCTTCCACCTCTAGAGCAATTTAGAGCATGGCTGAGAGCAAAAGGGCCTTTCTTCCACAGGTGCTTTCTGACACTTCACCAGTGCACAAGAGCAGTTGCTTAAAATCCTATTGTCTCTCTCCTGCTAAGCATGTGGAAGCACAATCATCCTGGCCTCATCCCCATTGCTTAAGGGGAAGATGTAGGCATTTCGTCTGAGCTAGGTTGGCAAGGTGGAAATGTGGCAGAAGCAGAAGTTCAAATTTGGCGAGTTAAGGGCTGAAAAGAAACAGCCTTCAGCTGCCTTTGTATGAGGTGTTGCCAGGACGCTGTAAGAGCACTGTGGAAAGAGAGTTCTTTCTCAGCTTCCTAAAGAGATGGAAGCAAGATGGTCCGTGGCTTGTCTCCCCTTGAGGGGTGGAGCCAGTGCCTTGTGCCTTCCAACTCTGAAGCAATGGAGGGCATGGCTGAGAGCAAAGGGGCCTTTCTGACACTCTCTCCACCAGTGCACAATGGTGGTTGGTAAAAAGCCTATTGTCTGTCTCCTCCTAAGCATGTGGAAGCACAATCATTCAGTCCTCAACCCTGTTGCTTAAGGACAAGATGTAGGCATTTCGTCTTTGCCAGGTGGCAAGATGCAAATGTCCAAGAAGCAGAAGTTCTAAAGCAATGAATTAAGGGCTCTAAAGAAACAGAAGCATTGCAGCTTCCTTTGTATGAGATGTTCCCAGTATGCTTTAAGAGCACTTTGGAAAGCGAGTTCTTTCTCAGATTCCTAAAGAGCTGGAAGAAAGATGGATTGTGGCTCATCTCCCCTTGAGGGATGGAGGCATTGTTTTGTTCCTTCCATCTCTAGAGCAACGTCAGACATAGCTGAGAGCAAACTTGGCCTGTCTTACATAGGTGCTTTCTGACACTCTCTCCACCAGTGTACAAAGGCAGTAGGATCGGTTGCTGGTACGCTGTAATAGCACTGTGGAAAGCAAGTTCTTTATTAACTTCAAAAGATCAGTTGATTTAAATCCTATAGTCTATCTCCTCCTAAGCATGTGGAAGCACAATCATTCATGCCTTAGCTGAATGATTCAGGCAGGACATGTGTGACCCACATGCCTGACACAATGGAACCAACTGTTGGACACTTTGAAACCATCATCTGGACACTGTGGAAACAGTAGAATAAGGTCCAGTAGGAGCCAGAAGCACCTGCAGGACACGCAAGAACCACTTCACTCACATGCCAAAATCACCTGCTGGATACGCCAGAAACACTTCACAGACACTCCAGAATCACATGCTGGGCAAGACGGAACCAGCTCTCAGATATGCCAGAACCAAGTGCTGGACATGCCAGAACCACCTCCCAGACAGACCTGAACCATCTGTTAGACACGCCTGAACCACCTGCTAGACAGACCAGAACCACAGGCTGGACACGCCTGAACCACCTGCCAAACACGCCGGAGCCACCTGCTTGATTCCCCAGAACCACCTGCCGGACACGCCAAAACCACTTGCTGGATATGTGGGAACCCTGCCATTTGGACGACGGAAAAGCCTGACATCCATGCTGGAACCACGCGCCAGAAACTCTGGAACCACCAAACAGACATGCAGAATGACACACAAGACACACCGGAAGCACCCACTGGACACGCCAGAACCACCTGTAACCACCCACCCCTACACAATAGAACCATCACTCTGACATGCCAGAACTGACTCCCGGCCATGCTGCAAGCACTCAATGGACAGGAAGAAACCATCTTCCGAACGTACCAGAACCACATGCCAGACACACTTGAACCACCTGCTGAGCACTCTGGAACCACCTGCTCGACTCACCAGAACCACCTGCCGGACACACCAAAATCACCTGCCGGCTACACCGGAACCACTTGGCGGACACTCCAGAATCACATGCCGAGCATGCCGGAACCACCTCCTGGACAGACTGCAACCACCTGCCGGACGCGCCTGAACCACCTGCAGAGCACGACAGAACCAGCTGCTCAACTTGCAGGAACCACCTATGGGAAAACTCACATAGAAAGGAAGGTCAAATGGCATTTCTTCCCAGCCCTTAACTCGCCACTTCAGAACTTCTGCTTCTGCCACAATTCCACCTTGCCAACTCGGCTCAGATGAAATGCCTACATCTTCCCCTGAAGCAACTGGGCTGAGTCCCAAAGGATTGAGCGTCCACCTGAATAGGAGGAGATAGACAATACCCTTTTTACAAACCACCGTTGCACACTGGTAGAGAGAGTTTTGGAAAGCACCTATGTCAGAAAGGCCCCTTTGCTCTCAGCCGTGCCCTCCATTGCTCTAGAGGTGGAAGGCACAAAGCACTGCCTCCATCCTTCAATGGGAAACAAGCCATAAACTGTCATGCTTCCAGCTCTTTAGGAAGCTGACAAACAACTCGCTTTCCACAGTGCTGCTAGAGCATATGGGGAAACTCTCATACAAAGGCAGCTCAAATGCCATTTCTTCCCAGCCCTTAACTCGCCACTTTAGGACTTCTGCTTCTGCCGCTATTCCACCTTGCCAACCCGGCTCAGATGAAATGCCTACATCTTCCCCTTAAGAACTGGGCTGAGTCCCAAATGATTGAGTGTCCACATGCTTAGGAGGCAATAGACTGCACGCCTTTTTCCAACCACCATTGTGCACTGCTGGAGAGAGTGTCAGAAAGCACCTATGTCAGAAAGACCCCTTTGCTCTCAGCCATCCCCTCCATTGCTCTAGACGTGGTATACACAATGCACTTGCTCCACCCCTCAAGGGGCGACAAGCCACAGACCACCTTGCTTCCATCTCTTTAGGAAGCTGAGAAAGAACTCGCTTTCAACAGTGCTCTTACAGCGTCCAGGGAACATCTCATACAAAGGCAGTTGAAATGCCGTTTCTTTTCAGCCCTTAACTTGCCAATTTGTAACTTCTGCTTCTGCCACATTTCCACCTTGCCAAGCCGGCTCCAACAAAATGCCTATATCTTCCCCTTCAGCAATGGGGACGAGGCCCATATGACTGTGCTTCCACATGCTTAGGAGGAGACAGACAATAGACATTTTACACATCACCATTGTGCACTGGTGGAGAGAGACTCAGAAACCACATATGTCAGAAAGGTCCCTTTGATCTCAGCCTTGCCCTCCATTGCTCTAGACGTGGAATGCACAATGCATTGGCTCCACCCCTCAAGGAGCGACAAGCCACAGACCATCTTTCTTCCATCTCTTTAGGAAGCTGAGAACAAACTCATCTGATGTATACAAAGGAATCATGCCCCTTAGATGCCAGAAAACCCTGGGAGACATGCCAAAAACACTCTCCGCACACTCTCAAACCACCACACATTCATGCCAGAACAACCCAACAGGTACACTAGAAGCACCCACGTTGCATGTCAGAACCACTGTAGACACCTGCTGGACACAGTGGAACAATGATTCTGACATTGCAGAACCACCTCTTCAACATGCCAGCTGCACACAACAGACACGACAGAACCAGCTTCCAAACGTAGCACAACCACATGAAAGACACATTGGAAACACCTGTTGAATATGACACAAAGAGGTGCCAGAAACACTGAAGTCACCTGTGGAGTATGTCAGAACCGGGGGCCAGAAATGCCACAAATACCTGTCTTACAAGCCAGAGCCACTAGCCCAAAAAGCCGGAAAGAACTGCCGGACACGCCAAAATCACCTGCCGGGTAGACCAGAACCACTTGAAGGACACTCCGGAATCACCTGCTGGGTATGCCAGAACCACCTCTCAGACGTGCCAGAACCATGTGCTGGAGACGCCAGAAGCACCTGCTGAGCACACCATAGCCACCTGCTCGACTCGCCGGAACCACCTGCCGGACACAGCAAAATCACCTGCCGGCTACACCAGAAGCACTTGCCGGACACTCTGGAATCACATGCCGGGCATCCCAGCAAAACCTCTCTGACGTGCCCGAAGCACGTGCTGGACATGCCGGAACCACCTCCCAGACACATCGGAACCACGTGCCAGACTCACCAGAACCAACTGCCGAGCACGCCGGAGCCACCTGCTCGACTCGGCAGAACCACCTATCGGAAACGCCAAAATCACATGCTGGCTATGCCAAACTACTTGGTGGACACTCCGGGATCTCCTGCCAGGCATGGCGGAACCACATCTCAGACGTGCCACAACCACATGCCGGAGACTCCGGAAGCACCTGCCGAGCATGCCGGAACCACCTGATCCACTCAGCAGAACCACCTGCCGGACATGCCAAAATCACCTGCTGGCTACACCAGAACCACTTGGCGGACACTCCAGAACCACCTCCTTGAGAGACCGGAACCAACTGCTGGACCCACCTGAACCATCTGCCGAGCACGCCAGAACCACATGCTTGACTTGCTGGAACCACATACTGGACATGCCTAAATCACCTGCCGGATATGCCAAACTACTTGGCGGACACTCCGGAATCACCTGCCGGGCATGCCTGATCCACCTCTCAGACGTGCCAGAACCATGTGCCGGACACACTGGAACCAGCTAACGGACAGACCGGAACGACCAGCAGGACACACCGGAACCACTTGCTGAGCATGCCAGAGCCACCTGATCGACTCACCGGAACCACCTGCTGGACACACCAAAATAAATTGCTGGCTACACCAAACCACTTGCCGGACACTCCGGGATCACCCGCCGGGCATGCCAGAACCACCTCTCAGACGTGCCAGAACCACGTGCTGGAGATGCCAGAGCACCTGCTGAGCACGCCGGAGCCACCTGTTCGACTCATGGAACCACCTACCAGACACGCCAAAATCACCCGCCGACTACGCTGGAACCCTATGGCGGACACTCCGGAATCACCTGCCAGTCATGCCAGAAGAAACTCTCAGATGTGTCAGAAACACGTGCTGGACACTCCAGAACCATCTACCAGACAGTACGGAACCACCTCCCAGACACGCCGGAAGCACCTGCCAAACACGCCGGAGCCACCTGCACGACTTGCCGGAACCACCTTCCGGACAGGCCAAAATCAACTGCCAGCTATGCCAGAACCACCTGGGAGAAAGTCCAGAATCACCTGCCAGCCATGCTTTTACCACCTCTCAGACGTACCAGAACCACATGCCAGACAAGCTGGAACCACATACTGGACAGACTGGAACCACCTGCCGGCCATGCCTGAACCACCTGGCAAGCACGCCGGAACCACATGCTCCACTCGCAGGACCCACCTGCCAGACATGCCAAAATCACCTGCCAGCTACGCCAGAACCACTTGCCGGTCACTCCAGAATCATCTGCCGGACATGCCGGAACCAGCTCTCAGACACACCAGAATCACGAGCTGGAGACGCCGGAAGCACCTGCCGAGCATGCCGGAGCCACCTGATCGACTCGTCAGAAACACCTGCCAGACACGCCAAAATCACCTGCCAGGTACGCCAGAACCACTTGGCGGACACTCCTGAATCACCTGCCGGGCATGCCGGAACCTCCTGCTCAACTCGCTGTAACCACCTGCCGGGGACGCCAAAATCACCTGTCAGCTAGGCCAGAACCACGTGGCGGACTCTATGGAATCACCCGCCGGGCATGCCGGAACCAGCTCTCAGACGTGCCAGAAGCACGTGCCGGACACGCCGGAACCACCTACTAGAGAGACCAGAACCACCTGCCAGACCCGCCTGAACCACCTGCTGAGTACGCTGGAACAAGCTGCTCTACTCGCAAGAGCCACCTGCTGGACACACCAAAATCAACGGCCGGCTATGCCAGAACCACTTGCTGGACACTCTGGAATCACCTGTCCCGCATGCTGGAACCACCTCTCGGACGTGCCAGAACCACGTGCCAGAGACACCAGATGCACCTGCCGAGCACGCCGGGACCTCCTGCTCGACTCGCCGGAAACACCTGCCGGAGACGCCAAAATCACCTGCCGGCTAGGCCAGAACCACTTGGTGGACACTCCGGAATCACCTGCTGGGCATGCCAGAGCCACCTCTCAGACGTGCCAGAACCACATGCTGGACATGTCAGAACCACCTCCCGGAGTGACCGAAACCACCTGCAGGACACGCCTGGACCACCTGGCGACTAGGCCAGAACCACTTGGCAGACACTCCAGAATCACCTTCCGGGCATGCTGGAACCATGTCTCAGACGTGCCAGAACCACATGCTGGACATGCCAGAACCACCTCCTGGACAGACCAGACCACCTGCCAGACAGGCCTGAACCCCCTGCTGAGCACGCCGGACCCACCTGCTCGCCTCGCAACAACCACCTGCCAGACATGCCAAAATCACCTGCCAGCTAGGCCAGAACCTCTTGGCGGACACTCAGGATTCACCTTCTGGGCATCCCAGAACCACCTCTCAGACGTGCCAGAACCACGTGCTGGGCACGTCAGAACCACCTCCCGGACTGACCGGAACCAACTGCCAAGCACGCCGGAACCACCTGTCGGACTTGCCTCAACCACCTGCCGGCTGCACCAGAACTACCCGGCGGACACTCAGGAATCACCTGACGAGCATCCTGGAACCACCTCTCAGATGTGCCAGAACCACGTGACGGACACGCCGGAACCACCTGCTGAGCACTCCTGACCCATCTCCTCAACTCGCCAGAACCACCTGCCAGAGCCACCAAAATCACCTGCCACCTACGCCGGAACCAAATGTCAGACACTCCGGAATCACCTGCCTGGCATGCCGGAACCACCTCTCAGACGTGCCAGAACCACGTGCCGGACACGCCAGAACCACCTACTGGACAGACCGGGACCACCTGCCGGACCCGCCTGAACCACCTGCTGAGCATGCAGGAACAACCTGCTCGACTCGCTGGAGCCACCTGCTGGACACGCCAAAATCACTAGCCAGCTACGCCAGAACCACTTGCCGGACACTCCGGAATCACCTGCCGGGCATGCCGGAACCACCTCTCAGACGTGCCAGAACCACGTGCCAGACACGCCAGAACCACCTACCGGACACAACAGAACCACCTGCCAGACACGCCTGAACCACCTGCCAAGCATGCAGGATCCACCTGACAGACACGCAAAAATCACCTGCTGGCTATGCCAGAACCACTTGCCGGACTTTCCGGAATCACCTGCCGGGAATGCCGGACCCACCTCTCAAATGTGCCAAAATCGAGTGCCGGAGACGCCAGAAGCACCTGCCGAGCTAGCCAGAAGCACCTGCTCGAATTGTCGGAACCACCTGTGGGATGTGCCAAAATCACCTGCCGGCTATGCCAGAACCACTTGGTGGACAATCTGGAATCACCTGCCGGACATGCGAAAACCAGCTGTCAGACGTGCCGGAACCACGTGCCGGACACGCCGGAACCACAACCCGGACAGACCAGAACCACCAACCGGACCTGCCAGTACCACCTACCGAGCATGCTGGAACCACCTGCCGGACATGCCAAAATCACCTGCGGGCTAGGCCAGAACCACTTGGAGGACTCTCTGGGATCACCTGCCGGGCATGCCGGAACCACCTCTCAGACGTGCCAGAACCACATGCCAGAGACAGCGGATGCACCTGCCAAGCACGCCAGGACCTCCTGCTCGACTCGCCGGAACCAACTGCCAGAGACGCCAGAATCACCTGCTGAGAATGCTTATCCTCCTGAACAGCTCGCCTGAAAGAGCTGCCAGACACGTCAAAATCACCTGCCAGACACGCCAAAATCACCTCCCGGACATGCCAAAATCACCTGCCGGACATGCCAAAATCACCTGCCGGCTATGCCAGAACCACTTGCCGGACACTCCGGAATCACCTGCTGGGCATCAGGGAACCACCTCTCACCCGTACCAGAACAATGTGCGGCTCACGCCGGAACCCACTACCTGACAGACTGGAAGCTCGTGCCGCACACGCCGGAATCACATGGCGAGAAACCCGGAACCACCTGAACAGCTCGCCAGAAACACCTGCCGGACACGCCAAAATCACCTGCAGGATACGCCAGAACCACTTGCCAGACACTCCGGAACCACCTGTCGGGCATGCCGGAACCACCTCTGAGACCTGCCAGAACCACATGCTGGACATGCCGGAACCACATCCAGGACAGACCAGAACCACCTGCCGGATCCACCTGAACCACCTGTCGAGCACGCTGGAACCACCTGCTCGAGTCGCCGGAACCACATGCCGGACATGGCAAAATCCCCTGCCGGCTACACCAGAACCACTTGCTGGACACTCTGGAATCACCTGTCAGGCATGCCGGAACCACGTCATGGACAGACTGCAAACCCCTGCCAGACCTGCCGGAACCAACTGCCGAGCATGCCGGAACCAAGTGTTCGACTCGGCAGAACCACCTGCAGGACACACCAAAAACACCTGCGGGCTACGCCAGAACCACTTGGAGGACTCTCTGGGGTCACCTGCTGGACATGCCGGAACCACCTCTCACACGTGCCAGAACCAAGTGTGGGACACCCTGGAACCACCTGCCGAATATGCTGGAGCCACCTGATCCAATCCACAGAACCACCTGCTGGACATGCCAAAATCACCTGCCGGCTATGCCAGAACCACTCGGCAGACCCTCTGCAATCACCTGGCGGGGATGCCGGGACCACCTCTCAGACGTGCCAGAACCACGTGCCGGACACGCCGGAACCACCTCCCGGACAGACCGGAACCACCTACCGGACCTGCCTGAACCACTAGCTGACCACGCTGGAACCACCTGCTTGAGTCGCCGGAACCACATGCCGGACATGGCAAACTCACCTGCCGGCTATGCCAGAACCACCTGGCGAACACTCCAGAATCACCTGCCAGGCATGCTGGAAGCATCTCTCAGAGGTGCCAGAATCATGTGCCAGAGACACCGGATGCACCTGTCGAGCACGCCTGAACCTCCTGCTCGACTCGCCAGAACCACCTGCTGGAGACGCCAAAATCACCTGCCGGCTAGGCCAGAACCACGTGGCGGACTCTATGGAATCACCCGCCGGGCATGCCGGAACCACCTCTCAGACGTGCCGGAAGCACATGCCGGACATGCCGGAAACACCTGCCGAGCACACCGGAGCCACGTGCTTGACTCACCGGAACCACCTGTCGGACATGCCAAAATCACCTGCCGGCTATGCCACAACCACCTGGTGGACTCTCTGGAATCACCTGCCGGGCATGATAGAACCACCTTTCAGACGTGCTGGAACCACGTGCCGGACAAGCCGGAACCACCTCCCGGACCTGCCTGCACCAAAAGCCGAGCATGCTAGAACAAAATGCCAGACACACCAAAATCACCTTCCAGCTACGCCAGAACCACTTGGAGGACTCTCCGGGATGACCTGCCAGGCATGCCGGAACCACCTCACAGACGTCCTAGAAGTACGTGCCGGAGATGCCGGAAGCACCTGCTGAGCACGCCACAACCACCTCCCGGACAGACAGGAACCACCTGCCGGACACGCTGCAACCATCTCCCGGACAGACAGGAACAACCTGCCGGACACAGCTGAACCACCAGCCCAGCTACCAGAACCACCTGCTTGAATCAACAGAAACACGTGCTGGACACGCCAAAATCACTTGCCAGCTATGCCAGAAACACGTGGCAGAGAGTCCGGAATCACCTGCTGGGCATGCAGGAACCACCTCTCAGATGCACAAGAACAACGTGCGACACAGGCCGGAACCCACTACCGGACAGACCAGAACCACCTGAAAGACCCGCCTGAACCACCTGCTGAGCACGGCGGGAACAACCTGCTAGACTCGCTGGAGCCACCTGCTGAACATGCCAAAATCACCAGCCGGCTATGCCAAAACCACTTGCCGGACACTCCGGAATCACCTGCCGGGCAGGCCAGAACGACCTCTCAGACGTACCAGAACCATGTGCCAGACATGCCGGAAACACCTGCCGAGTATGCCATAACCACCTGATCCACTCCCCAGAACCACCTGCTGGACACGCCAAAATCACCTGATGGCTACGCCAGCACCACTCGGCAGGCAAGCCAGAATCACCTGCAGGGTATGCCGGAACCACCTCTCAGACGTGCCAGAACCACTTGCCGGACACTACGGAATCACCTGTCAGGCATGCTGGAACCACCTCTCGAACATGCCAGAACAATGTGCCAGAGACACCGGATGCACCTGCCGAGCACCCCGGAACCTCTTGCTCGAATCACCGGAACCACCTGCTGGAGACGCCAAAATCACGTGCCAGATAGGCGAGAACCACTTGGCGGACTCTATGGAATCTCCCGCCGGCAATGAAGGAACCACCTCTCAAACATACTGGAAGCACGTGCCGGACATGCCGGCACCACGTACTGGACAGACCAGAAACACCTGCCGGACCTGCCTGAACCACCTGCTGAGCACACCGGAACAACTTGCTCGACTCGCTGGAGCCACCTGCTGGACACCCCAAAATCACCTGCCAGATAGGCGAGAACCACTTGGCGGACTCTATGGAATCACACGCCGTGCATGCCGGAACCACCTCTCAGACGTGCCAGAACCATGTGCCGGACACGCCGGAACCACCTCCCGGACAGAACGGAACCACCTGCCAGACCCGCCTGAACCACCAGCTGACCATGCCGGAACAAACTGCTCGACTCGCTGGAGCCACCTGCTGGACACGCCAAAAGCACCAGCCGGCTATTACAGAACCTCTTGCCGGACACTCCGGAATCACCTGTCGTTCATGTCGGAACCACCTCTCAGACGTGCCAGAACCACGTGCCGGACACGCCAGAACCACCTACCGGACACAACAGAACCACCTGCCAGACACGCCTGAACCACCTGCCAAGCATGCAGGATCCACCTGACAGACACGCAAAAATCACCTGCTGGCTATGCCAGAACCACTTGCCGGACTTTCCGGAATCACCTGCCGGGAATGCCGGACCCACCTCTCAAATGTGCCAAAATCGAGTGCCGGAGACGCCAGAAGCACCTGCCGAGCTAGCCAGAAGCACCTGCTCGAATTGTCGGAACCACCTGTGGGATGTGCCAAAATCACCTGCCGGCTATGCCAGAACCACTTGGTGGACAATCTGGAATCACCTGCTGGACATGCGAAAACCAGCTGTCAGACGTGCCGGAACCATGTGCCGGACACGCCGGAACCACAACCCGGACAGACCAGAACCACCAACCGGACCTGCCAGTACCACCTACCGAGCATGCTGGAACCACCTGCCGGACATGCCAAAATCACCTGCGGGCTAGGCCAGAACCACTTGGAGGACTCTCTGGGATCACCTGCCGGGCATGCCGGAACCACCTCTCAGACGTGCCAGAACCACATGCCAGAGACAGCGGATGCACCTGCCAAGCACGCCAGGACCTCCTGCTCGACTCGCCGGAACCAACTGCCAGAGACGCCAGAATCACCTGCTGAGAATGCTTATCCTCCTGAACAGCTCGCCTGAAAGAGCTGCCAGACACGTCAAAATCACCTGCCAGACACGCCAAAATCACCTCCCGGACATGCCAAAATCACCTGCCGGACATGCCAAAATCACCTGCCGGCTATGCCAGAACCACTTGCCGGACACTCCGGAATCACCTGCTGGGCATCAGGGAACCACCTCTCACCCGTACCAGAACAATGTGCGGCTCACGCCGGAACCCACTACCTGACAGAATGGAAGCTCGTGCCGCACACGCCGGAATCACATGGCGAGAAACCCGGAACCACCTGAACAGCTCGCCAGAAACACCTGCCGGACACGCCAAAATCACCTGCAGGATACGCCAGAACCACTTGCCAGACACTCCGGAACCACCTGTCGGGCATGCCGGAACCACCTCTGAGACCTGCCAGAACCACATGCTGGACATGCCGGAACCACATCCAGGACAGACCAGAACCACCTGCCGGATCCACCTGAACCACCTGTCGAGCACGCTGGAACCACCTGCTCGAGTCGCCGGAACCACATGCCGGACATGGCAAAATCCCCTGCCGGCTACACCAGAACCACTTGCTGGACACTCTGGAATCACCTGTCAGGCATGCCGGAACCACGTCATGGACAGACTGCAAACCCCTGCCAGACCTGCCGGAACCAACTGCCGAGCATGCCGGAACCAAGTGTTCGACTCGGCAGAACCACCTGCAGGACACACCAAAAACACCTGCGGGCTACGCCAGAACCACTTGGAGGACTCTCTGGGGTCACCTGCTGGACATGCCGGAACCACCTCTCACACGTGCCAGAACCAAGTGTGGGACACCCTGGAACCACCTGCCGAATATGCTGGAGCCACCTGATCCAATCCACAGAACCACCTGCTGGACATGCCAAAATCACCTGCCGGCTATGCCAGAACCACTCGGCAGACCCTCTGCAATCACCTGGCGGGGATGCCGGGACCACCTCTCAGACGTGCCAGAACCACGTGCCGGACACGCCGGAACCACCTCCCGGACAGACCGGAACCACCTACCGGACCTGCCTGAACCACTAGCTGACCACGCTGGAACCACCTGCTTGAGTCGCCGGAACCACATGCCGGACATGGCAAACTCACCTGCCGGCTATGCCAGAACCACCTGGCGAACACTCCAGAATCACCTGCCAGGCATGCTGGAAGCATCTCTCAGAGGTGCCAGAATCATGTGCCAGAGACACCGGATGCACCTGTCGAGCACGCCTGAACCTCCTGCTCGACTCGCCAGAACCACCTGCTGGAGACGCCAAAATCACCTGCCGGCTAGGCCAGAACCACGTGGCGGACTCTATGGAATCACCCGCCGGGCATGCCGGAACCACCTCTCAGACGTGCCGGAAGCACATGCCGGACATGCCGGAAACACCTGCCGAGCACACCGGAGCCACGTGCTTGACTCACCGGAACCACCTGTCGGACATGCCAAAATCACCTGCCAGCTAAGCCAGAACCTCTTGGCGGACACTCAGGATTCACCTTCTGGGCATCCCAGAACCACCTCTCAGACGTGCCAGAACCACGTGACGGACACGCCGGAACCACCTGCTGAGCACTCCTGACCCATCTGCTCAACTCGCCAGAACCACCTGCCAGAGCCACCAAAATCACCTGCCACCTACGCCGGAACCAAATGTCAGACACTCCGGAATCACCTGCCTGGCATGCCAGTAACACCTCTCGGACGTGCCAGAAACACGTGCAGTACACGCCAGAACCACCTGCCGAGCACCTCAGAACCACCTGCTCGACTCGCCGGAAACACCTGCTGAACATGTCAAAATCACCTGCCGGCTATGCCAGAACCACGTTGCGGACAGTCTGGAAACACATGACGGGCATGCCGGAACCACTTGGAGGACACTCTGAAATCACCGGCCGGGCATGACAGAACCCCCATCAGATGTGCCAGAACCACGTGAAGGACATGCCAGAACCACCTCACGGACTGAATGGAACAACCTGACGGACACGCCAAAATCACCTGAAATCCACGCCAGAACCACTTGGCGGAATCTCTGGAATCACCTGACGGGCATGCCAAACCCACCGCTCAGACATGCCAGAAACACGTGCTGGAAACCCGGCACCACCTCCCACACAGACCGGAACCACCTGCCAAGCATGCCGGAACCACCTGCTAGACACGCCTGAACTACCTGCGGAGCATTGCGGAACCACATGCCGGCTATGTCAGAACCACTTGGCGGACACTCCGGAATCACCAGTCGGGCCTGCTGGAAACGCCTTTAGATGTGCCAGACCACGTGCCTGACATGCCGGAACCACCTCCCGGACAGACCAAAACCACCTGTCGGACACGTCTGAACCACCTGCCGAGCACTCCACAACCGCCTGCTCGACTCACCAGAACCAGCTGCCAGACACACCAAAATCACAAGCTGGCTAAGCCAGAACCACTTGGAGGACTCTCCGGGACCACCTGCCGGGTATGCCGGAACCACCTCTCAGACGTGCCACAGCCACATGCGGCCGACTCCGGAATCACCTGCCGGGCATGCCAGAAGCACCTCTCAGACGTGCCGCAACCACATGCCGGAGAGACCGGAAACACCTGCCGAGCTCACCAGAACCACCTGCTGGACACACTGGAACCAGCTGCCTGACACTCCAAAATCACGTGCCAGCTACACCAAAACCACTTGGTGGACACTCCAGAATCAACTTCCACGTATGTCGGAACCACATCCTGGACAGACTGCAAACACCTGCCAGACCTGCCTGAACCACCTGCCGAGCACGCCGGAACCACCTGCTCGACTCGCCAGAACCACCTGCCGGACACACCAAAAACCCCTGCGGGCTACGCCAGAACCACTTGGAGGACTCTCCAGGATCAACTGCTGGGCATGCTGGTACCAGCTCTCACATGTGCCAGAACCACCTGCCAGAGACACAAGATGCACATGCCGAGCACGCCGGGACATCCTCCTCGACTCACCGGAACCACCTGCAGGAAACGCCAAAATCACCTGCCGGCTAGTCCAGAACCACGTGGCGGAGTCTATGGAATCATTCGCCAGGCATACCAGACCGACCTCTCAGACGTACCGGAAGCATGTGCCCGAAACAACGGAACCACCTACTGGACAGACAGGAACCACCTGCCGGACCCGCCTGAACCACCTGCTGAGCACGTTGGAACAACCTGCTCGACTCGCTGGTCCAACGTGCTGCACATGCCAAAATCACCAGCCGGCTATGGCAGAACCGCATGCCGGACACTCCGGAATCACCTGCAGGGCATGCCGGAACCACCTCTCAGACGTGCCAGAACCACATGTCAGACACTCCGGAATCACCTTCCGGGCATGACGGAAGCACCTCTCAGACGTGCCTCAACCATGTGCCAGAGAGACCGGAAGCACCTGCCGAGCACGCCGGAACCACCAGCTGGACACGCGGGAACCACCTGGTGGACACGCCAAAATCACCTGCCGGCTACACCAGAACCACTCGGCAGACACTCCGGAATCACCTGCCGGGCATGCCGGAACCACCTCTCAGACGTGCCGAAAGCACGTGACAGACACGCCGGAACGACCTCTCAGATGTTCCAGAAGCAAATGCCGCAGACTCCGGAATCACCTGCTGGGCATGCCGGAACCACCTCTCAGACGTGCCAGAACCACGTGCCGGACACGCCAGAACCACCTACTGGACAGACCGGGATCACCTGCCGGACCCGCCTGAACCACCTGCTGAGCATGCAGGAACAACCTGCTCGACTCGCTGGAGCCACCTGCTGGACACGCCAAAATCACTAGCCAGCTACGCCAGAACCACTTGCCGGACACTCCGGAATCACCTGCCGGGCATGCCGGAACCACCTCTCAGACGTGCCAGAACCACGTGCCGGACACGCCAGAACCACCTACTGGACAGACCGGGACCACCTGCCGGACCCGCCTGAACCACCAGCTGACCATGCCGGAACAACCTGCTCGACTCGCTGGAGCCACCTGCTGGACACGCCAAAATCACTAGCCAGCTACGCCAGAACCACTTGCCGGACACTCCGGAATCACCTGCCGGGCATGCCGGAACCACCTCTCAGACGTGCCAGAACCACGTGCCGGACACGCCAGAACCACCTACCGGACACAACAGAACCACCTGCCAGACACGCCTGAACCACCTGCCAAGCATGCAGGATCCACCTGACAGACACGCAAAAATCACCTGCTGGCTATGCCAGAACCACTTGCCGGACTTTCCGGAATCACCTGCCGGGAATGCCGGACCCACCTCTCAAATGTGCCAAAATCGAGTGCCGGAGACGCCAGAAGCACCTGCCGAGCTAGCCAGAAGCACCTGCTCGAATTGTCGGAACCACCTGTGGGATGTGCCAAAATCACCTGCCGGCTATGCCAGAACCACTTGGTGGACAATCTGGAATCACCTGCTGGACATGCGAAAACCAGCTGTCAGACGTGCCGGAACCATGTGCCGGACACGCCGGAACCACAACCCGGACAGACCAGAACCACCAACCGGACCTGCCAGTACCACCTACCGAGCATGCTGGAACCACCTGCCGGACATGCCAAAATCACCTGCGGGCTAGGCCAGAACCACTTGGAGGACTCTCTGGGATCACCTGCCGGGCATGCCGGAACCACCTCTCAGACGTGCCAGAACCACATGCCAGAGACAGCGGATGCACCTGCCAAGCACGCCAGGACCTCCTGCTCGACTCGCCGGAACCAACTGCCAGAGACGCCAGAATCACCTGCTGAGAATGCTTATCCTCCTGAACAGCTCGCCTGAAAGAGCTGCCAGACACGTCAAAATCACCTGCCAGACACGCCAAAATCACCTCCCGGACATGCCAAAATCACCTGCCGGACATGCCAAAATCACCTGCCGGCTATGCCAGAACCACTTGCCGGACACTCCGGAATCACCTGCTGGGCATCAGGGAACCACCTCTCACCCGTACCAGAACAATGTGCGGCTCACGCCGGAACCCACTACCTGACAGAATGGAAGCTCGTGCCGCACACGCCGGAATCACATGGCGAGAAACCCGGAACCACCTGAACAGCTCGCCAGAAACACCTGCCGGACACGCCAAAATCACCTGCAGGATACGCCAGAACCACTTGCCAGACACTCCGGAACCACCTGTCGGGCATGCCGGAACCACCTCTGAGACCTGCCAGAACCACATGCTGGACATGCCGGAACCACATCCAGGACAGACCAGAACCACCTGCCGGATCCACCTGAACCACCTGTCGAGCACGCTGGAACCACCTGCTCGAGTCGCCGGAACCACATGCCGGACATGGCAAAATCCCCTGCCGGCTACACCAGAACCACTTGCTGGACACTCTGGAATCACCTGTCAGGCATGCCGGAACCACGTCATGGACAGACTGCAAACCCCTGCCAGACCTGCCGGAACCAACTGCCGAGCATGCCGGAACCAAGTGTTCGACTCGGCAGAACCACCTGCAGGACACACCAAAAACACCTGCGGGCTACGCCAGAACCACTTGGAAGACTCTCTGGGGTCACCTGCTGGACATGCCGGAACCACCTCTCACACGTGCCAGAACCAAGTGTGGGACACCCTGGAACCACCTGCCGAATATGCTGGAGCCACCTGATCCAATCCACAGAACCACCTGCTGGACATGCCAAAATCACCTGCCGGCTATGCCAGAACCACTCGGCAGACCCTCTGCAATCACCTGGCGGGGATGCCGGGACCACCTCTCAGACGTGCCAGAACCACGTGCCGGACACGCCGGAACCACCTCCTGGACAGACCGGAACCACCTACCGGACCTGCCTGAACCACTAGCTGACCACGCTGGAACCACCTGCTTGAGTTGCCGGAACCACATGCCGGACATGGCAAACTCACCTGCCGGCTATGCCAGAACCACCTGGCGAACACTCCAGAATCACCTGCCAGGCATGCTGGAAGCATCTCTCAGAGGTGCCAGAATCATGTGCCAGAGACACCGGATGCACCTGTCGAGCACGCCTGAACCTCCTGCTCGACTCGCCAGAACCACCTGCTGGAGACGCCAAAATCACCTGCCGGCTAGGCCAGAACCACGTGGCGGACTCTATGGAATCACCCGCCGGGCATGCCGGAACCACCTCTCAGACGTGCCGGAAGCACATGCCGGACATGCCGGAAACACCTGCCGAGCACACCGGAGCCACGTGCTTGACTCACCGGAACCACCTGTCGGACATGCCAAAATCACCTGCCGGCTATGCCACAACCACCTGGTGGACTCTCTGGAATCACCTGCCGGGCATGATAGAACCACCTTTCAGACGTGCTGGAACCACGTGCCGGACAAGCCGGAACCACCTCCCGGACCTGCCTGCACCAAAAGCCGAGCATGCTAGAACAAAATGCCAGACACACCAAAATCACCTTCCAGCTACGCCAGAACCACTTGGAGGACTCTCCGGGATGACCTGCCAGGCATGCCGGAACCACCTCACAGACGTCCTAGAAGCACATGCCGGAGATGCCGGAAGCACCTGCTGAGCACGCCACAACCACCTCCCGGACAGACAGGAACAACCTGCCGGACACAGCTGAACCACCAGCCCAGCTACCAGAACCACCTGCTTGAATCAACAGAAACACGTGCTGGACACGCCAAAATCACTTGCCAGCTATGCCAGAAACACGTGGCAGAGAGTCCGGAATCACCTGCTGGGCATGCAGGAACCACCTCTCAGATGCACAAGAACAACGTGCGACACAGGCCGGAACCCACTACCGGACAGACCGGAACCACCTGAAAGACCCGCCTGAACCACCTGCTGAGCACGGCGGGAACAACCTGCTAGACTCGCTGGAGCCACCTGCTGAACATGCCAAAATCACCAGCCGGCTATGCCAAAACCACTTGCAGGACACTCCGGAATCACCTGCCGGGCAGGCCAGAACGACCTCTCAGACGTACCAGAACCATGTGCCAGACATGCCGGAAACACCTGCCGAGAATGCCATAACCACCTGATCCACTCCCCAGAACCACCTGCTGGACACGCCAAAATCACCTGATGGCTACGCCAGCACCACTCGGCAGGCAAGCCAGAATCACCTGCAGGGTATGCCGGAACCACCTCTCAGACGTGCCAGAACCCCTTGTCGGACACTCCGGAATCACCTGTCAGGCATGCCGGAACCAGCTCTCGAACGTGCCAGAATGACGTGTCAGAGACACCGGATGCACCTGCCGAGCACGCCGGAACCTCCTGTTCGACTCGCCGGAACCACCTGCCAGAGACGCCAAAATCCCCTGCCAGCTAGGCCAGAATCACATGGCGGACTCTATGGAATCTCCCGCCGGCAATGAAGGAACCACCTCTCAAACATACTGGAAGCACGTGCCGGACATGCCGGCACCACGTACTGGACAGACCAGAAACACCTGCCGGACCTGCCTGAACCACCTGCTGAGCACACCGGAACAACTTGCTCGACTCGCTGGAGCCACCTGCTGGACACCCCAAAATCACCAGCCAGCTATGCCAGAACCACTTGCCGGACACTCCGGAATCACCTGCCGGGCATGCCGGAACCACCTCTCAGACGTGCCAGAACCACGTGCCGGACACGCCAGAACCACCTACCGGACACAACAGAACCACCTGCCAGACACGCCTGAGCCACCTGCCAAGCATGCAGGATCCACCTGACAGACACGCAAAAATCACCTGCTGGCTATGCCAGAACCACTTGCCGGACTTTCCGGAATCACCTGCCGGGAATGCCGGACCCACCTCTCAAATGTGCCAAAATCGAGTGCCGGAGACGCCAGAAGCACCTGCCGAGCTAGCCAGAAGCACCTGCTCGAATTGTCGGAACCACCTGTGGGATGTGCCAAAATCACCTGCCGGCTATGCCAGAACCACTTGGTGGACAATCTGGAATCACCTGCCGGACATGCGAAAACCAGCTGTCAGACGTGCCGGAACCACGTGCCGGACACGCCGGAACCACAACCCGGACAGACCAGAACCACCAACCGGACCTGCCAGTACCACCTACCGAGCATGCTGGAACCACCTGCCGGACATGCCAAAATCACCTGCGGGCTAGGCCAGAACCACTTGGAGGACTCTCTGGGATCACCTGCCGGGCATGCCGGAACCACCTCTCAGACGTGCCAGAACCACATGCCAGAGACAGCGGATGCACCTGCCAAGCACGCCAGGACCTCCTGCTCGACTCGCCGGAACCAACTGCCAGAGACGCCAGAATCACCTGCTGAGAATGCTTATCCTCCTGAACAGCTCGCCTGAAAGAGCTGCCAGACACGTCAAAATCACCTGCCAGACACGCCAAAATCACCTCCCGGACATGCCAAAATCACCTGCCGGACATGCCAAAATCACCTGCCGGCTATGCCAGAACCACTTGCCGGACACTCCGGAATCACCTGCTGGGCATCAGGGAACCACCTCTCACCCGTACCAGAACAATGTGCGGCTCACGCCGGAACCCACTACCTGACAGACTGGAAGCTCGTGCCGCACACGCCGGAATCACATGGCGAGAAACCCGGAACCACCTGAACAGCTCGCCAGAAACACCTGCCGGACACGCCAAAATCACCTGCAGGATACGCCAGAACCACTTGCCAGACACTCCGGAACCACCTGTCGGGCATGCCGGAACCACCTCTGAGACCTGCCAGAACCACATGCTGGACATGCCGGAACCACATCCAGGACAGACCAGAACCACCTGCCGGATCCACCTGAACCACCTGTCGAGCACGCTGGAACCACCTGCTCGAGTCGCCGGAACCACATGCCGGACATGGCAAAATCCCCTGCCGGCTACACCAGAACCACTTGCTGGACACTCTGGAATCACCTGTCAGGCATGCCGGAACCACGTCATGGACAGACTGCAAACCCCTGCCAGACCTGCCGGAACCAACTGCCGAGCATGCCGGAACCAAGTGTTCGACTCGGCAGAACCACCTGCAGGACACACCAAAAACACCTGCGGGCTACGCCAGAACCACTTGGAGGACTCTCTGGGGTCACCTGCTGGACATGCCGGAACCACCTCTCACACGTGCCAGAACCAAGTGTGGGACACCCTGGAACCACCTGCCGAATATGCTGGAGCCACCTGATCCAATCCACAGAACCACCTGCTGGACATGCCAAAATCACCTGCCGGCTATGCCAGAACCACTCGGCAGACCCTCTGCAATCACCTGGCGGGGATGCCGGGACCACCTCTCAGACGTGCCAGAACCACGTGCCGGACACGCCGGAACCACCTCCCGGACAGACCGGAACCACCTACCGGACCTGCCTGAACCACTAGCTGACCACGCTGGAACCACCTGCTTGAGTCGCCGGAACCACATGCCGGACATGGCAAACTCACCTGCCGGCTATGCCAGAACCACCTGGCGAACACTCCAGAATCACCTGCCAGGCATGCTGGAAGCATCTCTCAGAGGTGCCAGAATCATGTGCCAGAGACACCGGATGCACCTGTCGAGCACGCCTGAACCTCCTGCTCGACTCGCCAGAACCACCTGCTGGAGACGCCAAAATCACCTGCCGGCTAGGCCAGAACCACGTGGCGGACTCTATGGAATCACCCGCCGGGCATGCCGGAACCACCTCTCAGACGTGCCGGAAGCACATGCCGGACATGCCGGAAACACCTGCCGAGCACACCGGAGCCACATGCTTGACTCACCGGAACCACCTGTCGGACATGCCAAAATCACCTGCCGGCTATGCCACAACCACCTGGTGGACTCTCTGGAATCACCTGCCGGGCATGATAGAACCACCTTTCAGACGTGCTGGAACCACGTGCCGGACAAGCCGGAACCACCTCCCGGACCTGCCTGCACCAAAAGCCGAGCATGCTAGAACAAAATGCCAGACACACCAAAATCACCTTCCAGCTACGCCAGAACCACTTGGAGGACTCTCCGGGATGACCTGCCAGGCATGCCGGAACCACCTCACAGACGTCCTAGAAGTACGTGCCGGAGATGCCGGAAGCACCTGCTGAGCACGCCACAACCACCTCCCGGACAGACAGGAACCACCTGCCGGACACGCTGCAACCATCTCCCGGACAGACAGGAACAACCTGCCGGACACAGCTGAACCACCAGCCCAGCTACCAGAACCACCTGCTTGAATCAACAGAAACACGTGCTGGACACGCCAAAATCACTTGCCAGCTATGCCAGAAACACGTGGCAGAGAGTCCGGAATCACCTGCTGGGCATGCAGGAACCACCTCTCAGATGCACAAGAACAACGTGCGACACAGGCCGGAACCCACTACCGGACAGACCAGAACCACCTGAAAGACCCACCTGAACCACCTGCTGAGCACGGCGGGAACAACCTGCTAGACTCGCTGGAGCCACCTGCTGAACATGCCAAAATCACCAGCCGGCTATGCCAAAACCACTTGCCGGACACTCCGGAATCACCTGCCGGGCAGGCCAGAACGACCTCTCAGACGTACCAGAACCATGTGCCAGACATGCCAGAAACACCTGCCGAGTATGCCATAACCACCTGATCCACTCCCCAGAACCACCTGCTGGACACGCCAAAATCACCTGATGGCTACGCCAGCACCACTCGGCAGGCAAGCCAGAATCACCTGCAGGGTATGCCGGAACCACCTCTCAGACGTGCCAGAACCCCTTGTCGGACACTCCGGAATCACTTGTCAGGCATGCCGGAACCACCTCTCGAACGTGCCAGAATGACGTGTCAGAGACACCGGATGCACCTGCCGAGCACGCCGGAACCTCCTGTTCGACTCGCCGGAACCACCTGCCAGAGACGCCAAAATCCCCTGCCAGCTAGGCCAGAATCACATGGCGGACTCTATGGAATCTCCCGCCGGCAATGAAGGAACCACCTCTCAAACATACTGGAAGCACGTGCCGGACATGCCGGCACCACGTACTGGACAGACCAGAAACACCTGCCGGACCTGCCTGAACCACCTGCTGAGCACACCGGAACAACTTGCTCGACTCGCTGGAGCCACCTGCTGGACACCCCAAAATCACCAGCCAGCTATGCCAGAACCACTTGCCGGACACTCCGGAATCACCTGCCGGGCATGCCGGAACCACCTCTCAGACGTGCCAGAACCACGTGCCGGACACGCCAGAACCACCTACCGGACACAACAGAACCACCTGCCAGACACGCCTGAACCACCTGCCAAGCATGCAGGATCCACCTGACAGACACGCAAAAATCACCTGCTGGCTATGCCAGAACCACTTGCCGGACTTTCCGGAATCACCTGCCGGGAATGCCGGACCCACCTCTCAAATGTGCCAAAATCGAGTGCCGGAGACGCCAGAAGCACCTGCCGAGCTAGCCAGAAGCACCTGCTCGAATTGTCGGAACCACCTGTGGGATGTGCCAAAATCACCTGCCGGCTATGCCAGAACCACTTGGTGGACAATCTGGAATCACCTGCCGGACATGCGAAAACCAGCTGTCAGACGTGCCGGAACCACGTGCCGGACACGCCGGAACCACAACCCGGACAGACCAGAACCACCAACCGGACCTGCCAGTACCACCTACCGAGCATGCTGGAACCACCTGCCGGACATGCCAAAATCACCTGCGGGCTAGGCCAGAACCACTTGGAGGACTCTCTGGGATCACCTGCCGGGCATGCCGGAACCACCTCTCAGACGTGCCAGAACCACATGCCAGAGACAGCGGATGCACCTGCCAAGCACGCCAGGACCTCCTGCTCGACTCGCCGGAACCAACTGCCAGAGACGCCAGAATCACCTGCTGAGAATGCTTATCCTCCTGAACAGCTCGCCTGAAAGAGCTGCCAGACACGTCAAAATCACCTGCCAGACACGCCAAAATCACCTCCCGGACATGCCAAAATCACCTGCCGGACATGCCAAAATCACCTGCCGGCTATGCCAGAACCACTTGCCGGACACTCCGGAATCACCTGCTGGGCATCAGGGAACCACCTCTCACCCGTACCAGAACAATGTGCGGCTCACGCCGGAACCCACTACCTGACAGACTGGAAGCTCGTGCCGCACACGCCGGAATCACATGGCGAGAAACCCGGAACCACCTGAACAGCTCGCCAGAAACACCTGCCGGACACGCCAAAATCACCTGCAGGATACGCCAGAACCACTTGCCAGACACTCCGGAACCACCTGTCGGGCATGCCGGAACCACCTCTGAGACCTGCCAGAACCACATGCTGGACATGCCGGAACCACATCCAGGACAGACCAGAACCACCTGCCGGATCCACCTGAACCACCTGTCGAGCACGCTGGAACCACCTGCTCGAGTCGCCGGAACCACATGCCGGACATGGCAAAATCCCCTGCCGGCTACACCAGAACCACTTGCTGGACACTCTGGAATCACCTGTCAGGCATGCCGGAACCACGTCATGGACAGACTGCAAACCCCTGCCAGACCTGCCGGAACCAACTGCCGAGCATGCCGGAACCAAGTGTTCGACTCGGCAGAACCACCTGCAGGACACACCAAAAACACCTGCGGGCTACGCCAGAACCACTTGGAGGACTCTCTGGGGTCACCTGCTGGACATGCCGGAACCACCTCTCACACGTGCCAGAACCAAGTGTGGGACACCCTGGAACCACCTGCCGAATATGCTGGAGCCACCTGATCCAATCCACAGAACCACCTGCTGGACATGCCAAAATCACCTGCCGGCTATGCCAGAACCACTCGGCAGACCCTCTGCAATCACCTGGCGGGGATGCCGGGACCACCTCTCAGACGTGCCAGAACCACGTGCTGGACACGCCGGAACCACCTCCCGGACAGACCGGAACCACCTACCGGACCTGCCTGAACCACTAGCTGACCACGCTGGAACCACCTGCTTGAGTCGCCGGAACCACATGCCGGACATGGCAAACTCACCTGCCGGCTATGCCAGAACCACCTGGCGAACACTCCAGAATCACCTGCCAGGCATGCTGGAAGCATCTCTCAGAGGTGCCAGAATCATGTGCCAGAGACACCGGATGCACCTGTCGAGCACGCCTGAACCTCCTGCTCGACTCGCCAGAACCACCTGCTGGAGACGCCAAAATCACCTGCCGGCTAGGCCAGAACCACGTGGCGGACTCTATGGAATCACCCGCCGGGCATGCCGGAACCACCTCTCAGACGTGCCGGAAGCACATGCCGGACATGCCGGAAACACCTGCCGAGCACACCGGAGCCACGTGCTTGACTCACCGGAACCACCTGTCGGACATGCCAAAATCACCTGCCGGCTATGCCACAACCACCTGGTGGACTCTCTGGAATCACCTGCCGGGCATGATAGAACCACCTTTCAGACGTGCTGGAACCACGTGCCGGACAAGCCGGAACCACCTCCCGGACCTGCCTGCACCAAAAGCCGAGCATGCTAGAACAAAATGCCAGACACACCAAAATCACCTTCCAGCTACGCCAGAACCACTTGGAGGACTCTCCGGGATGACCTGCCAGGCATGCCGGAACCACCTCACAGACGTCCTAGAAGTACGTGCCGGAGATGCCGGAAGCACCTGCTGAGCACGCCACAACCACCTCCCGGACAGACAGGAACCACCTGCCGGACACAGCTGAACCACCAGCCCAGCTACCAGAACCACCTGCTTGAATCAACAGAAACACGTGCTGGACACGCCAAAATCACTTGCCAGCTATGCCAGAAACACGTGGCAGAGAGTCCGGAATCACCTGCTGGGCATGCAGGAACCACCTCTCAGATGCACAAGAACAACGTGCGACACAGGCCGGAACCCACTACCGGACAGACCAGAACCACCTGAAAGACCCGCCTGAACCACCTGCTGAGCACGGCGGGAACAACCTGCTAGACTCGCTGGAGCCACCTGCTGAACATGCCAAAATCACCAGCCGGCTATGCCAAAACCACTTGCCGGACACTCCGGAATCACCTGCCGGGCAGGCCAGAACGACCTCTCAGACGTACCAGAACCATGTGCCAGACATGCCGGAAACACCTGCCGAGTATGCCATAACCACCTGATCCACTCCCCAGAACCACCTGCTGGACACGCCAAAATCACCTGATGGCTACGCCAGCACCACTCGGCAGGCAAGCCAGAATCACCTGCAGGGTATGCCGGAACCACCTCTCAGACGTGCCAGAACCCCTTGTCGGACACTCCGGAATCACTTGTCAGGCATGCCGGAACCACCTCTCGAACGTGCCAGAATGACGTGTCAGAGACACCGGATGCACCTGCCGAGCACGCCGGAACCTCCTGTTCGACTCGCCGGAACCACCTGCCAGAGACGCCAAAATCCCCTGCCAGCTAGGCCAGAATCACATGGCGGACTCTATGGAATCTCCCGCCGGCAATGAAGGAACCACCTCTCAAACATACTGGAAGCACGTGCCGGACATGCCGGCACCACGTACTGGACAGACCAGAAACACCTGCCGGACCTGCCTGAACCACCTGCTGAGCACACCGGAACAACTTGCTCGACTCGCTGGAGCCACCTGCTGGACACCCCAAAATCACCAGCCAGCTATGCCAGAACCACTTGCCGGACACTCCGGAATCACCTGCCGGGCATGCCGGAACCACCTCTCAGACGTGCCAGAACCACGTGCCGGACACGCCAGAACCACCTACCGGACACAACAGAACCACCTGCCAGACACGCCTGAACCACCTGCCAAGCATGCAGGATCCACCTGACAGACACGCAAAAATCACCTGCTGGCTATGCCAGAACCACTTGCCGGACTTTCCGGAATCACCTGCCGGGAATGCCGGACCCACCTCTCAAATGTGCCAAAATCGAGTGCCGGAGACGCCAGAAGCACCTGCCGAGCTAGCCAGAAGCACCTGCTCGAATTGTCGGAACCACCTGTGGGATGTGCCAAAATCACCTGCCGGCTATGCCAGAACCACTTGGTGGACAATCTGGAATCACCTGCCGGACATGCGAAAACCAGCTGTCAGACGTGCCGGAACCACGTGCCGGACACGCCGGAACCGCAACCCGGACAGACCAGAACCACCAACCGGACCTGCCAGTACCACCTACCGAGCATGCTGGAACCACCTGCCGGACATGCCAAAATCACCTGCGGGCTAGGCCAGAACCACTTGGAGGACTCTCTGGGATCACCTGCCGGGCATGCCGGAACCACCTCTCAGACGTGCCAGAACCACATGCCAGAGACAGCGGATGCACCTGCCAAGCACGCCAGGACCTCCTGCTCGACTCGCCGGAACCAACTGCCAGAGACGCCAGAATCACCTGCTGAGAATGCTTATCCTCCTGAACAGCTCGCCTGAAAGAGCTGCCAGACACGTCAAAATCACCTGCCAGACACGCCAAAATCACCTCCCGGACATGCCAAAATCACCTGCCGGACATGCCAAAATCACCTGCCGGCTATGCCAGAACCACTTGCCGGACACTCCGGAATCACCTGCTGGGCATCAGGGAACCACCTCTCACCCGTACCAGAACAATGTGCGGCTCACGCCGGAACCCACTACCTGACAGACTGGAAGCTCGTGCCGCACACGCCGGAATCACATGGCGAGAAACCCGGAACCACCTGAACAGCTCGCCAGAAACACCTGCCGGACACGCCAAAATCACCTGCAGGATACGCCAGAACCACTTGCCAGACACTCCGGAACCACCTGTCGGGCATGCCGGAACCACCTCTGAGACCTGCCAGAACCACATGCTGGACATGCCGGAACCACATCCAGGACAGACCAGAACCACCTGCCGGATCCACCTGAACCACCTGTCGAGCACGCTGGAACCACCTGCTCGAGTCGCCGGAACCACATGCCGGACATGGCAAAATCCCCTGCCGGCTACACCAGAACCACTTGCTGGACACTCTGGAATCACCTGTCAGGCATGCCGGAACCACGTCATGGACAGACTGCAAACCCCTGCCAGACCTGCCGGAACCAACTGCCGAGCATGCCGGAACCAAGTGTTCGACTCGGCAGAACCACCTGCAGGACACACCAAAAACACCTGCGGGCTACGCCAGAACCACTTGGAGGACTCTCTGGGGTCACCTGCTGGACATGCCGGAACCACCTCTCACACGTGCCAGAACCAAGTGTGGGACACCCTGGAACCACCTGCCGAATATGCTGGAGCCACCTGATCCAATCCACAGAACCACCTGCTGGACATGCCAAAATCACCTGCCGGCTATGCCAGAACCACTCGGCAGACCCTCTGCAATCACCTGGCGGGGATGCCGGGACCACCTCTCAGACGTGCCAGAACCACGTGCCGGACACGCCGGAACCACCTCCCGGACAGACCGGAACCACCTACCGGACCTGCCTGAACCACTAGCTGACCACGCTGGAACCACCTGCTTGAGTCGCCGGAACCACATGCCGGACATGGCAAACTCACCTGCCGGCTATGCCAGAACCACCTGGCGAACACTCCAGAATCACCTGCCAGGCATGCTGGAAGCATCTCTCAGAGGTGCCAGAATCATGTGCCAGAGACACCGGATGCACCTGTCGAGCACGCCTGAACCTCCTGCTCGACTCGCCAGAACCACCTGCTGGAGACGCCAAAATCACCTGCCGGCTAGGCCAGAACCACGTGGCGGACTCTATGGAATCACCCGCCGGGCATGCCGGAACCACCTCTCAGACGTGCCGGAAGCACATGCCGGACATGCCGGAAACACCTGCCGAGCACACCGGAGCCACGTGCTTGACTCACCGGAACCACCTGTCGGACATGCCAAAATCACCTGCCGGCTATGCCACAACCACCTGGTGGACTCTCTGGAATCACCTGCCGGGCATGATAGAACCACCTTTCAGACGTGCTGGAACCACGTGCCGGACAAGCCGGAACCACCTCCCGGACCTGCCTGCACCAAAAGCCGAGCATGCTAGAACAAAATGCCAGACACACCAAAATCACCTTCCAGCTACGCCAGAACCACTTGGAGGACTCTCCGGGATGACCTGCCAGGCATGCCGGAACCACCTCACAGACGTCCTAGAAGTACGTGCCGGAGATGCCGGAAGCACCTGCTGAGCACGCCACAACCACCTCCCGGACAGACAGGAACCACCTGCCGGACACGCTGCAACCATCTCCCGGACAGACAGGAACAACCTGCCGGACACAGCTGAACCACCAGCCCAGCTACCAGAACCACCTGCTTGAATCAACAGAAACACGTGCTGGACACGCCAAAATCACTTGCCAGCTATGCCAGAAACACGTGGCAGAGAGTCCGGAATCACCTGCTGGGCATGCAGGAACCACCTCTCAGATGCACAAGAACAACGTGCGACACAGGCCGGAACCCACTACCGGACAGACCAGAACCACCTGAAAGACCCGCCTGAACCACCTGCTGAGCACGGCGGGAACAACCTGCTAGACTCGCTGGAGCCACCTGCTGAACATGCCAAAATCACCAGCCGGCTATGCCAAAACCACTTGCCGGACACTCCGGAATCACCTGCCGGGCAGGCCAGAACGACCTCTCAGACGTACCAGAACCATGTGCCAGACATGCCGGAAACACCTGCCGAGTATGCCATAACCACCTGATCCACTCCCCAGAACCACCTGCTGGACACGCCAAAATCACCTGATGGCTACGCCAGCACCACTCGGCAGGCAAGCCAGAATCACCTGCAGGGTATGCCGGAACCACCTCTCAGACGTGCCAGAACCCCTTGTCGGACACTCCGGAATCACTTGTCAGGCATGCCGGAACCACCTCTCGAACGTGCCAGAATGACGTGTCAGAGACACCGGATGCACCTGCCGAGCACGCCGGAACCTCCTGTTCGACTCGCCGGAACCACCTGCCAGAGACGCCAAAATCCCCTGCCAGCTAGGCCAGAATCACATGGCGGACTCTATGGAATCTCCCGCCGGCAATGAAGGAACCACCTCTCAAACATACTGGAAGCACGTGCCGGACATGCCGGCACCACGTACTGGACAGACCAGAAACACCTGCCGGACCTGCCTGAACCACCTGCTGAGCACACCGGAACAACTTGCTCGACTCGCTGGAGCCACCTGCTGGACACCCCAAAATCACCAGCCAGCTATGCCAGAACCACTTGCCGGACACTCCGGAATCACCTGCCGGGCATGCCGGAACCACCTCTCAGACGTGCCAGAACCACGTGCCGGACACGCCAGAACCACCTACCGGACACAACAGAACCACCTGCCAGACACGCCTGAACCACCTGCCAAGCATGCAGGATCCACCTGACAGACACGCAAAAATCACCTGCTGGCTATGCCAGAACCACTTGCCGGACTTTCCGGAATCACCTGCCGGGAATGCCGGACCCACCTCTCAAATGTGCCAAAATCGAGTGCCGGAGACGCCAGAAGCACCTGCCGAGCTAGCCAGAAGCACCTGCTCGAATTGTCGGAACCACCTGTGGGATGTGCCAAAATCACCTGCCGGCTATGCCAGAACCACTTGGTGGACAATCTGGAATCACCTGCCGGACATGCGAAAACCAGCTGTCAGACGTGCCGGAACCACGTGCCGGACACGCCGGAACCGCAACCCGGACAGACCAGAACCACCAACCGGACCTGCCAGTACCACCTACCGAGCATGCTGGAACCACCTGCCGGACATGCCAAAATCACCTGCGGGCTAGGCCAGAACCACTTGGAGGACTCTCTGGGATCACCTGCCGGGCATGCCGGAACCACCTCTCAGACGTGCCAGAACCACATGCCAGAGACAGCGGATGCACCTGCCAAGCACGCCAGGACCTCCTGCTCGACTCGCCGGAACCAACTGCCAGAGACGCCAGAATCACCTGCTGAGAATGCTTATCCTCCTGAACAGCTCGCCTGAAAGAGCTGCCAGACACGTCAAAATCACCTGCCAGACACGCCAAAATCACCTCCCGGACATGCCAAAATCACCTGCCGGACATGCCAAAATCACCTGCCGGCTATGCCAGAACCACTTGCCGGACACTCCGGAATCACCTGCTGGGCATCAGGGAACCACCTCTCACCCGTACCAGAACAATGTGCGGCTCACGCCGGAACCCACTACCTGACAGACTGGAAGCTCGTGCCGCACACGCCGGAATCACATGGCGAGAAACCCGGAACCACCTGAACAGCTCGCCAGAAACACCTGCCGGACACGCCAAAATCACCTGCAGGATACGCCAGAACCACTTGCCAGACACTCCGGAACCACCTGTCGGGCATGCCGGAACCACCTCTGAGACCTGCCAGAACCACATGCTGGACATGCCGGAACCACATCCAGGACAGACCAGAACCACCTGCCGGATCCACCTGAACCACCTGTCGAGCACGCTGGAACCACCTGCTCGAGTCGCCGGAACCACATGCCGGACATGGCAAAATCCCCTGCCGGCTACACCAGAACCACTTGCTGGACACTCTGGAATCACCTGTCAGGCATGCCGGAACCACGTCATGGACAGACTGCAAACCCCTGCCAGACCTGCCGGAACCAACTGCCGAGCATGCCGGAACCAAGTGTTCGACTCGGCAGAACCACCTGCAGGACACACCAAAAACACCTGCGGGCTACGCCAGAACCACTTGGAGGACTCTCTGGGGTCACCTGCTGGACATGCCGGAACCACCTCTCACACGTGCCAGAACCAAGTGTGGGACACCCTGGAACCACCTGCCGAATATGCTGGAGCCACCTGATCCAATCCACAGAACCACCTGCTGGACATGCCAAAATCACCTGCCGGCTATGCCAGAACCACTCGGCAGACCCTCTGCAATCACCTGGCGGGGATGCCGGGACCACCTCTCAGACGTGCCAGAACCACGTGCCGGACACGCCGGAACCACCTCCCGGACAGACCGGAACCACCTACCGGACCTGCCTGAACCACTAGCTGACCACGCTGGAACCACCTGCTTGAGTCGCCGGAACCACATGCCGGACATGGCAAACTCACCTGCCGGCTATGCCAGAACCACCTGGCGAACACTCCAGAATCACCTGCCAGGCATGCTGGAAGCATCTCTCAGAGGTGCCAGAATCATGTGCCAGAGACACCGGATGCACCTGTCGAGCACGCCTGAACCTCCTGCTCGACTCGCCAGAACCACCTGCTGGAGACGCCAAAATCACCTGCCGGCTAGGCCAGAACCACGTGGCGGACTCTATGGAATCACCCGCCGGGCATGCCGGAACCACCTCTCAGACGTGCCGGAAGCACATGCCGGACATGCCGGAAACACCTGCCGAGCACACCGGAGCCACGTGCTTGACTCACCGGAACCACCTGTCGGACATGCCAAAATCACCTGCCGGCTATGCCACAACCACCTGGTGGACTCTCTGGAATCACCTGCCGGGCATGATAGAACCACCTTTCAGACGTGCTGGAACCACGTGCCGGACAAGCCGGAACCACCTCCCGGACCTGCCTGCACCAAAAGCCGAGCATGCTAGAACAAAATGCCAGACACACCAAAATCACCTTCCAGCTACGCCAGAACCACTTGGAGGACTCTCCGGGATGACCTGCCAGGCATGCCGGAACCACCTCACAGACGTCCTAGAAGTACGTGCCGGAGATGCCGGAAGCACCTGCTGAGCACGCCACAACCACCTCCCGGACAGACAGGAACCACCTGCCGGACACGCTGCAACCATCTCCCGGACAGACAGGAACAACCTGCCGGACACAGCTGAACCACCAGCCCAGCTACCAGAACCACCTGCTTGAATCAACAGAAACACGTGCTGGACACGCCAAAATCACTTGCCAGCTATGCCAGAAACACGTGGCAGAGAGTCCGGAATCACCTGCTGGGCATGCAGGAACCACCTCTCAGATGCACAAGAACAACGTGCGACACAGGCCGGAACCCACTACCGGACAGACCAGAACCACCTGAAAGACCCGCCTGAACCACCTGCTGAGCACGGCGGGAACAACCTGCTAGACTCGCTGGAGCCACCTGCTGAACATGCCAAAATCACCAGCCGGCTATGCCAAAACCACTTGCCGGACACTCCGGAATCACCTGCCGGGCAGGCCAGAACGACCTCTCAGACGTACCAGAACCATGTGCCAGACATGCCGGAAACACCTGCCGAGTATGCCATAACCACCTGATCCACTCCCCAGAACCACCTGCTGGACACGCCAAAATCACCTGATGGCTACGCCAGCACCACTCGGCAGGCAAGCCAGAATCACCTGCAGGGTATGCCGGAACCACCTCTCAGACGTGCCAGAACCCCTTGTCGGACACTCCGGAATCACTTGTCAGGCATGCCGGAACCACCTCTCGAACGTGCCAGAATGACGTGTCAGAGACACCGGATGCACCTGCCGAGCACGCCGGAACCTCCTGTTCGACTCGCCGGAACCACCTGCCAGAGACGCCAAAATCCCCTGCCAGCTAGGCCAGAATCACATGGCGGACTCTATGGAATCTCCCGCCGGCAATGAAGGAACCACCTCTCAAACATACTGGAAGCACGTGCCGGACATGCCGGCACCACGTACTGGACAGACCAGAAACACCTGCCGGACCTGCCTGAACCACCTGCTGAGCACACCGGAACAACTTGCTCGACTCGCTGGAGCCACCTGCTGGACACCCCAAAATCACCAGCCAGCTATGCCAGAACCACTTGCCGGACACTCCGGAATCACCTGCCGGGCATGCCGGAACCACCTCTCAGACGTGCCAGAACCACGTGCCGGACACGCCAGAACCACCTACCGGACACAACAGAACCACCTGCCAGACACGCCTGAACCACCTGCCAAGCATGCAGGATCCACCTGACAGACACGCAAAAATCACCTGCTGGCTATGCCAGAACCACTTGCCGGACTTTCCGGAATCACCTGCCGGGAATGCCGGACCCACCTCTCAAATGTGCCAAAATCGAGTGCTGGAGACGCCAGAAGCACCTGCCGAGCTAGCCAGAAGCACCTGCTCGAATTGTCGGAACCACCTGTGGGATGTGCCAAAATCACCTGCCGGCTATGCCAGAACCACTTGGTGGACAATCTGGAATCACCTGCCGGACATGCGAAAACCAGCTGTCAGACGTGCCGGAACCACGTGCCGGACACGCCGGAACCGCAACCCGGACAGACCAGAACCACCAACCGGACCTGCCAGTACCACCTACCGAGCATGCTGGAACCACCTGCCGGACATGCCAAAATCACCTGCGGGCTAGGCCAGAACCACTTGGAGGACTCTCTGGGATCACCTGCCGGGCATGCCGGAACCACCTCTCAGACGTGCCAGAACCACATGCCAGAGACAGCGGATGCACCTGCCAAGCACGCCAGGACCTCCTGCTCGACTCGCCGGAACCAACTGCCAGAGACGCCAGAATCACCTGCTGAGAATGCTTATCCTCCTGAACAGCTCGCCTGAAAGAGCTGCCAGACACGTCAAAATCACCTGCCAGACACGCCAAAATCACCTCCCGGACATGCCAAAATCACCTGCCGGACATGCCAAAATCACCTGCCGGCTATGCCAGAACCACTTGCCGGACACTCCGGAATCACCTGCTGGGCATCAGGGAACCACCTCTCACCCGTACCAGAACAATGTGCGGCTCACGCCGGAACCCACTACCTGACAGACTGGAAGCTCGTGCCGCACACGCCGGAATCACATGGCGAGAAACCCGGAACCACCTGAACAGCTCGCCAGAAACACCTGCCGGACACGCCAAAATCACCTGCAGGATACGCCAGAACCACTTGCCAGACACTCCGGAACCACCTGTCGGGCATGCCGGAACCACCTCTGAGACCTGCCAGAACCACATGCTGGACATGCCGGAACCACATCCAGGACAGACCAGAACCACCTGCCGGATCCACCTGAACCACCTGTCGAGCACGCTGGAACCACCTGCTCGAGTCGCCGGAACCACATGCCGGACATGGCAAAATCCCCTGCCGGCTACACCAGAACCACTTGCTGGACACTCTGGAATCACCTGTCAGGCATGCCGGAACCACGTCATGGACAGACTGCAAACCCCTGCCAGACCTGCCGGAACCAACTGCCGAGCATGCCGGAACCAAGTGTTCGACTCGGCAGAACCACCTGCAGGACACACCAAAAACACCTGCGGGCTACGCCAGAACCACTTGGAGGACTCTCTGGGGTCACCTGCTGGACATGCCGGAACCACCTCTCACACGTGCCAGAACCAAGTGTGGGACACCCTGGAACCACCTGCCGAATATGCTGGAGCCACCTGATCCAATCCACAGAACCACCTGCTGGACATGCCAAAATCACCTGCCGGCTATGCCAGAACCACTCGGCAGACCCTCTGCAATCACCTGGCGGGGATGCCGGGACCACCTCTCAGACGTGCCAGAACCACGTGCCGGACACGCCGGAACCACCTCCCGGACAGACCGGAACCACCTACCGGACCTGCCTGAACCACTAGCTGACCACGCTGGAACCACCTGCTTGAGTCGCCGGAACCACATGCCGGACATGGCAAACTCACCTGCCGGCTATGCCAGAACCACCTGGCGAACACTCCAGAATCACCTGCCAGGCATGCTGGAAGCATCTCTCAGAGGTGCCAGAATCATGTGCCAGAGACACCGGATGCACCTGTCGAGCACGCCTGAACCTCCTGCTCGACTCGCCAGAACCACCTGCTGGAGACGCCAAAATCACCTGCCGGCTAGGCCAGAACCACGTGGCGGACTCTATGGAATCACCCGCCGGGCATGCCGGAACCACCTCTCAGACGTGCCGGAAGCACATGCCGGACATGCCGGAAACACCTGCCGAGCACACCGGAGCCACGTGCTTGACTCACCGGAACCACCTGTCGGACATGCCAAAATCACCTGCCGGCTATGCCACAACCACCTGGTGGACTCTCTGGAATCACCTGCCGGGCATGATAGAACCACCTTTCAGACGTGCTGGAACCACGTGCCGGACAAGCCGGAACCACCTCCCGGACCTGCCTGCACCAAAAGCCGAGCATGCTAGAACAAAATGCCAGACACACCAAAATCACCTTCCAGCTACGCCAGAACCACTTGGAGGACTCTCCGGGATGACCTGCCAGGCATGCCGGAACCACCTCACAGACGTCCTAGAAGTACGTGCCGGAGATGCCGGAAGCACCTGCTGAGCACGCCACAACCACCTCCCGGACAGACAGGAACCACCTGCCGGACACGCTGCAACCATCTCCCGGACAGACAGGAACAACCTGCCGGACACAGCTGAACCACCAGCCCAGCTACCAGAACCACCTGCTTGAATCAACAGAAACACGTGCTGGACACGCCAAAATCACTTGCCAGCTATGCCAGAAACACGTGGCAGAGAGTCCGGAATCACCTGCTGGGCATGCAGGAACCACCTCTCAGATGCACAAGAACAACGTGCGACACAGGCCGGAACCCACTACCGGACAGACCAGAACCACCTGAAAGACCCGCCTGAACCACCTGCTGAGCACGGCGGGAACAACCTGCTAGACTCGCTGGAGCCACCTGCTGAACATGCCAAAATCACCAGCCGGCTATGCCAAAACCACTTGCCGGACACTCCGGAATCACCTGCCGGGCAGGCCAGAACGACCTCTCAGACGTACCAGAACCATGTGCCAGACATGCCGGAAACACCTGCCGAGTATGCCATAACCACCTGATCCACTCCCCAGAACCACCTGCTGGACACGCCAAAATCACCTGATGGCTACGCCAGCACCACTCGGCAGGCAAGCCAGAATCACCTGCAGGGTATGCCGGAACCACCTCTCAGACGTGCCAGAACCCCTTGTCGGACACTCCGGAATCACTTGTCAGGCATGCCGGAACCACCTCTCGAACGTGCCAGAATGACGTGTCAGAGACACCGGATGCACCTGCCGAGCACGCCGGAACCTCCTGTTCGACTCGCCGGAACCACCTGCCAGAGACGCCAAAATCCCCTGCCAGCTAGGCCAGAATCACATGGCGGACTCTATGGAATCTCCCGCCGGCAATGAAGGAACCACCTCTCAAACATACTGGAAGCACGTGCCGGACATGCCGGCACCACGTACTGGACAGACCAGAAACACCTGCCGGACCTGCCTGAACCACCTGCTGAGCACACCGGAACAACTTGCTCGACTCGCTGGAGCCACCTGCTGGACACCCCAAAATCACCAGCCAGCTATGCCAGAACCACTTGCCGGACACTCCGGAATCACCTGCCGGGCATGCCGGAACCACCTCTCAGACGTGCCAGAACCACGTGCCGGACACGCCAGAACCACCTACCGGACACAACAGAACCACCTGCCAGACACGCCTGAACCACCTGCCAAGCATGCAGGATCCACCTGACAGACACGCAAAAATCACCTGCTGGCTATGCCAGAACCACTTGCCGGACTTTCCGGAATCACCTGCCGGGAATGCCGGACCCACCTCTCAAATGTGCCAAAATCGAGTGCCGGAGACGCCAGAAGCACCTGCCGAGCTAGCCAGAAGCACCTGCTCGAATTGTCGGAACCACCTGTGGGATGTGCCAAAATCACCTGCCGGCTATGCCAGAACCACTTGGTGGACAATCTGGAATCACCTGCCGGACATGCGAAAACCAGCTGTCAGACGTGCCGGAACCACGTGCCGGACACGCCGGAACCGCAACCCGGACAGACCAGAACCACCAACCGGACCTGCCAGTACCACCTACCGAGCATGCTGGAACCACCTGCCGGACATGCCAAAATCACCTGCGGGCTAGGCCAGAACCACTTGGAGGACTCTCTGGGATCACCTGCCGGGCATGCCGGAACCACCTCTCAGACGTGCCAGAACCACATGCCAGAGACAGCGGATGCACCTGCCAAGCACGCCAGGACCTCCTGCTCGACTCGCCGGAACCAACTGCCAGAGACGCCAGAATCACCTGCTGAGAATGCTTATCCTCCTGAACAGCTCGCCTGAAAGAGCTGCCAGACACGTCAAAATCACCTGCCAGACACGCCAAAATCACCTCCCGGACATGCCAAAATCACCTGCCGGACATGCCAAAATCACCTGCCGGCTATGCCAGAACCACTTGCCGGACACTCCGGAATCACCTGCTGGGCATCAGGGAACCACCTCTCACCCGTACCAGAACAATGTGCGGCTCACGCCGGAACCCACTACCTGACAGACTGGAAGCTCGTGCCGCACACGCCGGAATCACATGGCGAGAAACCCGGAACCACCTGAACAGCTCGCCAGAAACACCTGCCGGACACGCCAAAATCACCTGCAGGATACGCCAGAACCACTTGCCAGACACTCCGGAACCACCTGTCGGGCATGCCGGAACCACCTCTGAGACCTGCCAGAACCACATGCTGGACATGCCGGAACCACATCCAGGACAGACCAGAACCACCTGCCGGATCCACCTGAACCACCTGTCGAGCACGCTGGAACCACCTGCTCGAGTCGCCGGAACCACATGCCGGACATGGCAAAATCCCCTGCCGGCTACACCAGAACCACTTGCTGGACACTCTGGAATCACCTGTCAGGCATGCCGGAACCACGTCATGGACAGACTGCAAACCCCTGCCAGACCTGCCGGAACCAACTGCCGAGCATGCCGGAACCAAGTGTTCGACTCGGCAGAACCACCTGCAGGACACACCAAAAACACCTGCGGGCTACGCCAGAACCACTTGGAGGACTCTCTGGGGTCACCTGCTGGACATGCCGGAACCACCTCTCACACGTGCCAGAACCAAGTGTGGGACACCCTGGAACCACCTGCCGAATATGCTGGAGCCACCTGATCCAATCCACAGAACCACCTGCTGGACATGCCAAAATCACCTGCCGGCTATGCCAGAACCACTCGGCAGACCCTCTGCAATCACCTGGCGGGGATGCCGGGACCACCTCTCAGACGTGCCAGAACCACGTGCCGGACACGCCGGAACCACCTCCCGGACAGACCGGAACCACCTACCGGACCTGCCTGAACCACTAGCTGACCACGCTGGAACCACCTGCTTGAGTCGCCGGAACCACATGCCGGACATGGCAAACTCACCTGCCGGCTATGCCAGAACCACCTGGCGAACACTCCAGAATCACCTGCCAGGCATGCTGGAAGCATCTCTCAGAGGTGCCAGAATCATGTGCCAGAGACACCGGATGCACCTGTCGAGCACGCCTGAACCTCCTGCTCGACTCGCCAGAACCACCTGCTGGAGACGCCAAAATCACCTGCCGGCTAGGCCAGAACCACGTGGCGGACTCTATGGAATCACCCGCCGGGCATGCCGGAACCACCTCTCAGACGTGCCGGAAGCACATGCCGGACATGCCGGAAACACCTGCCGAGCACACCGGAGCCACGTGCTTGACTCACCGGAACCACCTGTCGGACATGCCAAAATCACCTGCCGGCTATGCCACAACCACCTGGTGGACTCTCTGGAATCACCTGCCGGGCATGATAGAACCACCTTTCAGACGTGCTGGAACCACGTGCCGGACAAGCCGGAACCACCTCCCGGACCTGCCTGCACCAAAAGCCGAGCATGCTAGAACAAAATGCCAGACACACCAAAATCACCTTCCAGCTACGCCAGAACCACTTGGAGGACTCTCCGGGATGACCTGCCAGGCATGCCGGAACCACCTCACAGACGTCCTAGAAGTACGTGCCGGAGATGCCGGAAGCACCTGCTGAGCACGCCACAACCACCTCCCGGACAGACAGGAACCACCTGCCGGACACGCTGCAACCATCTCCCGGACAGACAGGAACAACCTGCCGGACACAGCTGAACCACCAGCCCAGCTACCAGAACCACCTGCTTGAATCAACAGAAACACGTGCTGGACACGCCAAAATCACTTGCCAGCTATGCCAGAAACACGTGGCAGAGAGTCCGGAATCACCTGCTGGGCATGCAGGAACCACCTCTCAGATGCACAAGAACAACGTGCGACACAGGCCGGAACCCACTACCGGACAGACCAGAACCACCTGAAAGACCCGCCTGAACCACCTGCTGAGCACGGCGGGAACAACCTGCTAGACTCGCTGGAGCCACCTGCTGAACATGCCAAAATCACCAGCCGGCTATGCCAAAACCACTTGCCGGACACTCCGGAATCACCTGCCGGGCAGGCCAGAACGACCTCTCAGACGTACCAGAACCATGTGCCAGACATGCCGGAAACACCTGCCGAGTATGCCATAACCACCTGATCCACTCCCCAGAACCACCTGCTGGACACGCCAAAATCACCTGATGGCTACGCCAGCACCACTCGGCAGGCAAGCCAGAATCACCTGCAGGGTATGCCGGAACCACCTCTCAGACGTGCCAGAACCCCTTGTCGGACACTCCGGAATCACTTGTCAGGCATGCCGGAACCACCTCTCGAACGTGCCAGAATGACGTGTCAGAGACACCGGATGCACCTGCCGAGCACGCCGGAACCTCCTGTTCGACTCGCCGGAACCACCTGCCAGAGACGCCAAAATCCCCTGCCAGCTAGGCCAGAATCACATGGCGGACTCTATGGAATCTCCCGCCGGCAATGAAGGAACCACCTCTCAAACATACTGGAAGCACGTGCCGGACATGCCGGCACCACGTACTGGACAGACCAGAAACACCTGCCGGACCTGCCTGAACCACCTGCTGAGCACACCGGAACAACTTGCTCGACTCGCTGGAGCCACCTGCTGGACACCCCAAAATCACCAGCCAGCTATGCCAGAACCACTTGCCGGACACTCCGGAATCACCTGCCGGGCATGCCGGAACCACCTCTCAGACGTGCCAGAACCACGTGCCGGACACGCCAGAACCACCTACCGGACACAACAGAACCACCTGCCAGACACGCCTGAACCACCTGCCAAGCATGCAGGATCCACCTGACAGACACGCAAAAATCACCTGCTGGCTATGCCAGAACCACTTGCCGGACTTTCCGGAATCACCTGCCGGGAATGCCGGACCCACCTCTCAAATGTGCCAAAATCGAGTGCCGGAGACGCCAGAAGCACCTGCCGAGCTAGCCAGAAGCACCTGCTCGAATTGTCGGAACCACCTGTGGGATGTGCCAAAATCACCTGCCGGCTATGCCAGAACCACTTGGTGGACAATCTGGAATCACCTGCCGGACATGCGAAAACCAGCTGTCAGACGTGCCGGAACCACGTGCCGGACACGCCGGAACCGCAACCCGGACAGACCAGAACCACCAACCGGACCTGCCAGTACCACCTACCGAGCATGCTGGAACCACCTGCCGGACATGCCAAAATCACCTGCGGGCTAGGCCAGAACCACTTGGAGGACTCTCTGGGATCACCTGCCGGGCATGCCGGAACCACCTCTCAGACGTGCCAGAACCACATGCCAGAGACAGCGGATGCACCTGCCAAGCACGCCAGGACCTCCTGCTCGACTCGCCGGAACCAACTGCCAGAGACGCCAGAATCACCTGCTGAGAATGCTTATCCTCCTGAACAGCTCGCCTGAAAGAGCTGCCAGACACGTCAAAATCACCTGCCAGACACGCCAAAATCACCTCCCGGACATGCCAAAATCACCTGCCGGACATGCCAAAATCACCTGCCGGCTATGCCAGAACCACTTGCCGGACACTCCGGAATCACCTGCTGGGCATCAGGGAACCACCTCTCACCCGTACCAGAACAATGTGCGGCTCACGCCGGAACCCACTACCTGACAGACTGGAAGCTCGTGCCGCACACGCCGGAATCACATGGCGAGAAACCCGGAACCACCTGAACAGCTCGCCAGAAACACCTGCCGGACACGCCAAAATCACCTGCAGGATACGCCAGAACCACTTGCCAGACACTCCGGAACCACCTGTCGGGCATGCCGGAACCACCTCTGAGACCTGCCAGAACCACATGCTGGACATGCCGGAACCACATCCAGGACAGACCAGAACCACCTGCCGGATCCACCTGAACCACCTGTCGAGCACGCTGGAACCACCTGCTCGAGTCGCCGGAACCACATGCCGGACATGGCAAAATCCCCTGCCGGCTACACCAGAACCACTTGCTGGACACTCTGGAATCACCTGTCAGGCATGCCGGAACCACGTCATGGACAGACTGCAAACCCCTGCCAGACCTGCCGGAACCAACTGCCGAGCATGCCGGAACCAAGTGTTCGACTCGGCAGAACCACCTGCAGGACACACCAAAAACACCTGCGGGCTACGCCAGAACCACTTGGAGGACTCTCTGGGGTCACCTGCTGGACATGCCGGAACCACCTCTCACACGTGCCAGAACCAAGTGTGGGACACCCTGGAACCACCTGCCGAATATGCTGGAGCCACCTGATCCAATCCACAGAACCACCTGCTGGACATGCCAAAATCACCTGCCGGCTATGCCAGAACCACTCGGCAGACCCTCTGCAATCACCTGGCGGGGATGCCGGGACCACCTCTCAGACGTGCCAGAACCACGTGCCGGACACGCCGGAACCACCTCCCGGACAGACCGGAACCACCTACCGGACCTGCCTGAACCACTAGCTGACCACGCTGGAACCACCTGCTTGAGTCGCCGGAACCACATGCCGGACATGGCAAACTCACCTGCCGGCTATGCCAGAACCACCTGGCGAACACTCCAGAATCACCTGCCAGGCATGCTGGAAGCATCTCTCAGAGGTGCCAGAATCATGTGCCAGAGACACCGGATGCACCTGTCGAGCACGCCTGAACCTCCTGCTCGACTCGCCAGAACCACCTGCTGGAGACGCCAAAATCACCTGCCGGCTAGGCCAGAACCACGTGGCGGACTCTATGGAATCACCCGCCGGGCATGCCGGAACCACCTCTCAGACGTGCCGGAAGCACATGCCGGACATGCCGGAAACACCTGCCGAGCACACCGGAGCCACGTGCTTGACTCACCGGAACCACCTGTCGGACATGCCAAAATCACCTGCCGGCTATGCCACAACCACCTGGTGGACTCTCTGGAATCACCTGCCGGGCATGATAGAACCACCTTTCAGACGTGCTGGAACCACGTGCCGGACAAGCCGGAACCACCTCCCGGACCTGCCTGCACCAAAAGCCGAGCATGCTAGAACAAAATGCCAGACACACCAAAATCACCTTCCAGCTACGCCAGAACCACTTGGAGGACTCTCCGGGATGACCTGCCAGGCATGCCGGAACCACCTCACAGACGTCCTAGAAGTACGTGCCGGAGATGCCGGAAGCACCTGCTGAGCACGCCACAACCACCTCCCGGACAGACAGGAACCACCTGCCGGACACGCTGCAACCATCTCCCGGACAGACAGGAACAACCTGCCGGACACAGCTGAACCACCAGCCCAGCTACCAGAACCACCTGCTTGAATCAACAGAAACACGTGCTGGACACGCCAAAATCACTTGCCAGCTATGCCAGAAACACGTGGCAGAGAGTCCGGAATCACCTGCTGGGCATGCAGGAACCACCTCTCAGATGCACAAGAACAACGTGCGACACAGGCCGGAACCCACTACCGGACAGACCAGAACCACCTGAAAGACCCGCCTGAACCACCTGCTGAGCACGGCGGGAACAACCTGCTAGACTCGCTGGAGCCACCTGCTGAACATGCCAAAATCACCAGCCGGCTATGCCAAAACCACTTGCCGGACACTCCGGAATCACCTGCCGGGCAGGCCAGAACGACCTCTCAGACGTACCAGAACCATGTGCCAGACATGCCGGAAACACCTGCCGAGTATGCCATAACCACCTGATCCACTCCCCAGAACCACCTGCTGGACACGCCAAAATCACCTGATGGCTACGCCAGCACCACTCGGCAGGCAAGCCAGAATCACCTGCAGGGTATGCCGGAACCACCTCTCAGACGTGCCAGAACCCCTTGTCGGACACTCCGGAATCACTTGTCAGGCATGCCGGAACCACCTCTCGAACGTGCCAGAATGACGTGTCAGAGACACCGGATGCACCTGCCGAGCACGCCGGAACCTCCTGTTCGACTCGCCGGAACCACCTGCCAGAGACGCCAAAATCCCCTGCCAGCTAGGCCAGAATCACATGGCGGACTCTATGGAATCTCCCGCCGGCAATGAAGGAACCACCTCTCAAACATACTGGAAGCACGTGCCGGACATGCCGGCACCACGTACTGGACAGACCAGAAACACCTGCCGGACCTGCCTGAACCACCTGCTGAGCACACCGGAACAACTTGCTCGACTCGCTGGAGCCACCTGCTGGACACCCCAAAATCACCAGCCAGCTATGCCAGAACCACTTGCCGGACACTCCGGAATCACCTGCCGGGCATGCCGGAACCACCTCTCAGACGTGCCAGAACCACGTGCCGGACACGCCAGAACCACCTACCGGACACAACAGAACCACCTGCCAGACACGCCTGAACCACCTGCCAAGCATGCAGGATCCACCTGACAGACACGCAAAAATCACCTGCTGGCTATGCCAGAACCACTTGCCGGACTTTCCGGAATCACCTGCCGGGAATGCCGGACCCACCTCTCAAATGTGCCAAAATCGAGTGCCGGAGACGCCAGAAGCACCTGCCGAGCTAGCCAGAAGCACCTGCTCGAATTGTCGGAACCACCTGTGGGATGTGCCAAAATCACCTGCCGGCTATGCCAGAACCACTTGGTGGACAATCTGGAATCACCTGCCGGACATGCGAAAACCAGCTGTCAGACGTGCCGGAACCACGTGCCGGACACGCCGGAACCACAACCCGGACAGACCAGAACCACCAACCGGACCTGCCAGTACCACCTACCGAGCATGCTGGAACCACCTGCCGGACATGCCAAAATCACCTGCGGGCTAGGCCAGAACCACTTGGAGGACTCTCTGGGATCACCTGCCGGGCATGCCGGAACCACCTCTCAGACGTGCCAGAACCACATGCCAGAGACAGCGGATGCACCTGCCAAGCACGCCAGGACCTCCTGCTCGACTCGCCGGAACCAACTGCCAGAGACGCCAGAATCACCTGCTGAGAATGCTTATCCTCCTGAACAGCTCGCCTGAAAGAGCTGCCAGACACGTCAAAATCACCTGCCAGACACGCCAAAATCACCTCCCGGACATGCCAAAATCACCTGCCGGACATGCCAAAATCACCTGCCGGCTATGCCAGAACCACTTGCCGGACACTCCGGAATCACCTGCTGGGCATCAGGGAACCACCTCTCACCCGTACCAGAACAATGTGCGGCTCACGCCGGAACCCACTACCTGACAGACTGGAAGCTCGTGCCGCACACGCCGGAATCACATGGCGAGAAACCCGGAACCACCTGAACAGCTCGCCAGAAACACCTGCCGGACACGCCAAAATCACCTGCAGGATACGCCAGAACCACTTGCCAGACACTCCGGAACCACCTGTCGGGCATGCCGGAACCACCTCTGAGACCTGCCAGAACCACATGCTGGACATGCCGGAACCACATCCAGGACAGACCAGAACCACCTGCCGGATCCACCTGAACCACCTGTCGAGCACGCTGGAACCACCTGCTCGAGTCGCCGGAACCACATGCCGGACATGGCAAAATCCCCTGCCGGCTACACCAGAACCACTTGCTGGACACTCTGGAATCACCTGTCAGGCATGCCGGAACCACGTCATGGACAGACTGCAAACCCCTGCCAGACCTGCCGGAACCAACTGCCGAGCATGCCGGAACCAAGTGTTCGACTCGGCAGAACCACCTGCAGGACACACCAAAAACACCTGCGGGCTACGCCAGAACCACTTGGAGGACTCTCTGGGGTCACCTGCTGGACATGCCGGAACCACCTCTCACACGTGCCAGAACCAAGTGTGGGACACCCTGGAACCACCTGCCGAATATGCTGGAGCCACCTGATCCAATCCACAGAACCACCTGCTGGACATGCCAAAATCACCTGCCGGCTATGCCAGAACCACTCGGCAGACCCTCTGCAATCACCTGGCGGGGATGCCGGGACCACCTCTCAGACGTGCCAGAACCACGTGCCGGACACGCCGGAACCACCTCCCGGACAGACCGGAACCACCTACCGGACCTGCCTGAACCACTAGCTGACCACGCTGGAACCACCTGCTTGAGTCGCCGGAACCACATGCCGGACATGGCAAACTCACCTGCCGGCTATGCCAGAACCACCTGGCGAACACTCCAGAATCACCTGCCAGGCATGCTGGAAGCATCTCTCAGAGGTGCCAGAATCATGTGCCAGAGACACCGGATGCACCTGTCGAGCACGCCTGAACCTCCTGCTCGACTCGCCAGAACCACCTGCTGGAGACGCCAAAATCACCTGCCGGCTAGGCCAGAACCACGTGGCGGACTCTATGGAATCACCCGCCGGGCATGCCGGAACCACCTCTCAGACGTGCCGGAAGCACATGCCGGACATGCCGGAAACACCTGCCGAGCACACCGGAGCCACGTGCTTGACTCACCGGAACCACCTGTCGGACATGCCAAAATCACCTGCCGGCTATGCCACAACCACCTGGTGGACTCTCTGGAATCACCTGCCGGGCATGATAGAACCACCTTTCAGACGTGCTGGAACCACGTGCCGGACAAGCCGGAACCACCTCCCGGACCTGCCTGCACCAAAAGCCGAGCATGCTAGAACAAAATGCCAGACACACCAAAATCACCTTCCAGCTACGCCAGAACCACTTGGAGGACTCTCCGGGATGACCTGCCAGGCATGCCGGAACCACCTCACAGACGTCCTAGAAGTACGTGCCGGAGATGCCGGAAGCACCTGCTGAGCACGCCACAACCACCTCCCGGACAGACAGGAACCACCTGCCGGACACGCTGCAACCATCTCCCGGACAGACAGGAACAACCTGCCGGACACAGCTGAACCACCAGCCCAGCTACCAGAACCACCTGCTTGAATCAACAGAAACACGTGCTGGACACGCCAAAATCACTTGCCAGCTATGCCAGAAACACGTGGCAGAGAGTCCGGAATCACCTGCTGGGCATGCAGGAACCACCTCTCAGATGCACAAGAACAACGTGCGACACAGGCCGGAACCCACTACCGGACAGACCAGAACCACCTGAAAGACCCGCCTGAACCACCTGCTGAGCACGGCGGGAACAACCTGCTAGACTCGCTGGAGCCACCTGCTGAACATGCCAAAATCACCAGCCGGCTATGCCAAAACCACTTGCCGGACACTCCGGAATCACCTGCCGGGCAGGCCAGAACGACCTCTCAGACGTACCAGAACCATGTGCCAGACATGCCGGAAACACCTGCCGAGTATGCCATAACCACCTGATCCACTCCCCAGAACCACCTGCTGGACACGCCAAAATCACCTGATGGCTACGCCAGCACCACTCGGCAGGCAAGCCAGAATCACCTGCAGGGTATGCCGGAACCACCTCTCAGACGTGCCAGAACCCCTTGTCGGACACTCCGGAATCACTTGTCAGGCATGCCGGAACCACCTCTCGAACGTGCCAGAATGACGTGTCAGAGACACCGGATGCACCTGCCGAGCACGCCGGAACCTCCTGTTCGACTCGCCGGAACCACCTGCCAGAGACGCCAAAATCCCCTGCCAGCTAGGCCAGAATCACATGGCGGACTCTATGGAATCTCCCGCCGGCAATGAAGGAACCACCTCTCAAACATACTGGAAGCACGTGCCGGACATGCCGGCACCACGTACTGGACAGACCAGAAACACCTGCCGGACCTGCCTGAACCACCTGCTGAGCACACCGGAACAACTTGCTCGACTCGCTGGAGCCACCTGCTGGACACCCCAAAATCACCAGCCAGCTATGCCAGAACCACTTGCCGGACACTCCGGAATCACCTGCCGGGCATGCCGGAACCACCTCTCAGACGTGCCAGAACCACGTGCCGGACACGCCAGAACCACCTACCGGACACAACAGAACCACCTGCCAGACACGCCTGAACCACCTGCCAAGCATGCAGGATCCACCTGACAGACACGCAAAAATCACCTGCTGGCTATGCCAGAACCACTTGCCGGACTTTCCGGAATCACCTGCCGGGAATGCCGGACCCACCTCTCAAATGTGCCAAAATCGAGTGCCGGAGACGCCAGAAGCACCTGCCGAGCTAGCCAGAAGCACCTGCTCGAATTGTCGGAACCACCTGTGGGATGTGCCAAAATCACCTGCCGGCTATGCCAGAACCACTTGGTGGACAATCTGGAATCACCTGCCGGACATGCGAAAACCAGCTGTCAGACGTGCCGGAACCACGTGCCGGACACGCCGGAACCACAACCCGGACAGACCAGAACCACCAACCGGACCTGCCAGTACCACCTACCGAGCATGCTGGAACCACCTGCCGGACATGCCAAAATCACCTGCGGGCTAGGCCAGAACCACTTGGAGGACTCTCTGGGATCACCTGCCGGGCATGCCGGAACCACCTCTCAGACGTGCCAGAACCACATGCCAGAGACAGCGGATGCACCTGCCAAGCACGCCAGGACCTCCTGCTCGACTCGCCGGAACCAACTGCCAGAGACGCCAGAATCACCTGCTGAGAATGCTTATCCTCCTGAACAGCTCGCCTGAAAGAGCTGCCAGACACGTCAAAATCACCTGCCAGACACGCCAAAATCACCTCCCGGACATGCCAAAATCACCTGCCGGACATGCCAAAATCACCTGCCGGCTATGCCAGAACCACTTGCCGGACACTCCGGAATCACCTGCTGGGCATCAGGGAACCACCTCTCACCCGTACCAGAACAATGTGCGGCTCACGCCGGAACCCACTACCTGACAGACTGGAAGCTCGTGCCGCACACGCCGGAATCACATGGCGAGAAACCCGGAACCACCTGAACAGCTCGCCAGAAACACCTGCCGGACACGCCAAAATCACCTGCAGGATACGCCAGAACCACTTGCCAGACACTCCGGAACCACCTGTCGGGCATGCCGGAACCACCTCTGAGACCTGCCAGAACCACATGCTGGACATGCCGGAACCACATCCAGGACAGACCAGAACCACCTGCCGGATCCACCTGAACCACCTGTCGAGCACGCTGGAACCACCTGCTCGAGTCGCCGGAACCACATGCCGGACATGGCAAAATCCCCTGCCGGCTACACCAGAACCACTTGCTGGACACTCTGGAATCACCTGTCAGGCATGCCGGAACCACGTCATGGACAGACTGCAAACCCCTGCCAGACCTGCCGGAACCAACTGCCGAGCATGCCGGAACCAAGTGTTCGACTCGGCAGAACCACCTGCAGGACACACCAAAAACACCTGCGGGCTACGCCAGAACCACTTGGAGGACTCTCTGGGGTCACCTGCTGGACATGCCGGAACCACCTCTCACACGTGCCAGAACCAAGTGTGGGACACCCTGGAACCACCTGCCGAATATGCTGGAGCCACCTGATCCAATCCACAGAACCACCTGCTGGACATGCCAAAATCACCTGCCGGCTATGCCAGAACCACTCGGCAGACCCTCTGCAATCACCTGGCGGGGATGCCGGGACCACCTCTCAGACGTGCCAGAACCACGTGCCGGACACGCCGGAACCACCTCCCGGACAGACCGGAACCACCTACCGGACCTGCCTGAACCACTAGCTGACCACGCTGGAACCACCTGCTTGAGTCGCCGGAACCACATGCCGGACATGGCAAACTCACCTGCCGGCTATGCCAGAACCACCTGGCGAACACTCCAGAATCACCTGCCAGGCATGCTGGAAGCATCTCTCAGAGGTGCCAGAATCATGTGCCAGAGACACCGGATGCACCTGTCGAGCACGCCTGAACCTCCTGCTCGACTCGCCAGAACCACCTGCTGGAGACGCCAAAATCACCTGCCGGCTAGGCCAGAACCACGTGGCGGACTCTATGGAATCACCCGCCGGGCATGCCGGAACCACCTCTCAGACGTGCCGGAAGCACATGCCGGACATGCCGGAAACACCTGCCGAGCACACCGGAGCCACGTGCTTGACTCACCGGAACCACCTGTCGGACATGCCAAAATCACCTGCCGGCTATGCCACAACCACCTGGTGGACTCTCTGGAATCACCTGCCGGGCATGATAGAACCACCTTTCAGACGTGCTGGAACCACGTGCCGGACAAGCCGGAACCACCTCCCGGACCTGCCTGCACCAAAAGCCGAGCATGCTAGAACAAAATGCCAGACACACCAAAATCACCTTCCAGCTACGCCAGAACCACTTGGAGGACTCTCCGGGATGACCTGCCAGGCATGCCGGAACCACCTCACAGACGTCCTAGAAGTACGTGCCGGAGATGCCGGAAGCACCTGCTGAGCACGCCACAACCACCTCCCGGACAGACAGGAACCACCTGCCGGACACGCTGCAACCATCTCCCGGACAGACAGGAACAACCTGCCGGACACAGCTGAACCACCAGCCCAGCTACCAGAACCACCTGCTTGAATCAACAGAAACACGTGCTGGACACGCCAAAATCACTTGCCAGCTATGCCAGAAACACGTGGCAGAGAGTCCGGAATCACCTGCTGGGCATGCAGGAACCACCTCTCAGATGCACAAGAACAACGTGCGACACAGGCCGGAACCCACTACCGGACAGACCAGAACCACCTGAAAGACCCGCCTGAACCACCTGCTGAGCACGGCGGGAACAACCTGCTAGACTCGCTGGAGCCACCTGCTGAACATGCCAAAATCACCAGCCGGCTATGCCAAAACCACTTGCCGGACACTCCGGAATCACCTGCCGGGCAGGCCAGAACGACCTCTCAGACGTACCAGAACCATGTGCCAGACATGCCGGAAACACCTGCCGAGTATGCCATAACCACCTGATCCACTCCCCAGAACCACCTGCTGGACACGCCAAAATCACCTGATGGCTACGCCAGCACCACTCGGCAGGCAAGCCAGAATCACCTGCAGGGTATGCCGGAACCACCTCTCAGACGTGCCAGAACCCCTTGTCGGACACTCCGGAATCACTTGTCAGGCATGCCGGAACCACCTCTCGAACGTGCCAGAATGACGTGTCAGAGACACCGGATGCACCTGCCGAGCACGCCGGAACCTCCTGTTCGACTCGCCGGAACCACCTGCCAGAGACGCCAAAATCCCCTGCCAGCTAGGCCAGAATCACATGGCGGACTCTATGGAATCTCCCGCCGGCAATGAAGGAACCACCTCTCAAACATACTGGAAGCACGTGCCGGACATGCCGGCACCACGTACTGGACAGACCAGAAACACCTGCCGGACCTGCCTGAACCACCTGCTGAGCACACCGGAACAACTTGCTCGACTCGCTGGAGCCACCTGCTGGACACCCCAAAATCACCAGCCAGCTATGCCAGAACCACTTGCCGGACACTCCGGAATCACCTGCCGGGCATGCCGGAACCACCTCTCAGACGTGCCAGAACCACGTGCCGGACACGCCAGAACCACCTACCGGACACAACAGAACCACCTGCCAGACACGCCTGAACCACCTGCCAAGCATGCAGGATCCACCTGACAGACACGCAAAAATCACCTGCTGGCTATGCCAGAACCACTTGCCGGACTTTCCGGAATCACCTGCCGGGAATGCCGGACCCACCTCTCAAATGTGCCAAAATCGAGTGCCGGAGACGCCAGAAGCACCTGCCGAGCTAGCCAGAAGCACCTGCTCGAATTGTCGGAACCACCTGTGGGATGTGCCAAAATCACCTGCCGGCTATGCCAGAACCACTTGGTGGACAATCTGGAATCACCTGCCGGACATGCGAAAACCAGCTGTCAGACGTGCCGGAACCACGTGCCGGACACGCCGGAACCACAACCCGGACAGACCAGAACCACCAACCGGACCTGCCAGTACCACCTACCGAGCATGCTGGAACCACCTGCCGGACATGCCAAAATCACCTGCGGGCTAGGCCAGAACCACTTGGAGGACTCTCTGGGATCACCTGCCGGGCATGCCGGAACCACCTCTCAGACGTGCCAGAACCACATGCCAGAGACAGCGGATGCACCTGCCAAGCACGCCAGGACCTCCTGCTCGACTCGCCGGAACCAACTGCCAGAGACGCCAGAATCACCTGCTGAGAATGCTTATCCTCCTGAACAGCTCGCCTGAAAGAGCTGCCAGACACGTCAAAATCACCTGCCAGACACGCCAAAATCACCTCCCGGACATGCCAAAATCACCTGCCGGACATGCCAAAATCACCTGCCGGCTATGCCAGAACCACTTGCCGGACACTCCGGAATCACCTGCTGGGCATCAGGGAACCACCTCTCACCCGTACCAGAACAATGTGCGGCTCACGCCGGAACCCACTACCTGACAGACTGGAAGCTCGTGCCGCACACGCCGGAATCACATGGCGAGAAACCCGGAACCACCTGAACAGCTCGCCAGAAACACCTGCCGGACACGCCAAAATCACCTGCAGGATACGCCAGAACCACTTGCCAGACACTCCGGAACCACCTGTCGGGCATGCCGGAACCACCTCTGAGACCTGCCAGAACCACATGCTGGACATGCCGGAACCACATCCAGGACAGACCAGAACCACCTGCCGGATCCACCTGAACCACCTGTCGAGCACGCTGGAACCACCTGCTCGAGTCGCCGGAACCACATGCCGGACATGGCAAAATCCCCTGCCGGCTACACCAGAACCACTTGCTGGACACTCTGGAATCACCTGTCAGGCATGCCGGAACCACGTCATGGACAGACTGCAAACCCCTGCCAGACCTGCCGGAACCAACTGCCGAGCATGCCGGAACCAAGTGTTCGACTCGGCAGAACCACCTGCAGGACACACCAAAAACACCTGCGGGCTACGCCAGAACCACTTGGAGGACTCTCTGGGGTCACCTGCTGGACATGCCGGAACCACCTCTCACACGTGCCAGAACCAAGTGTGGGACACCCTGGAACCACCTGCCGAATATGCTGGAGCCACCTGATCCAATCCACAGAACCACCTGCTGGACATGCCAAAATCACCTGCCGGCTATGCCAGAACCACTCGGCAGACCCTCTGCAATCACCTGGCGGGGATGCCGGGACCACCTCTCAGACGTGCCAGAACCACGTGCCGGACACGCCGGAACCACCTCCCGGACAGACCGGAACCACCTACCGGACCTGCCTGAACCACTAGCTGACCACGCTGGAACCACCTGCTTGAGTCGCCGGAACCACATGCCGGACATGGCAAACTCACCTGCCGGCTATGCCAGAACCACCTGGCGAACACTCCAGAATCACCTGCCAGGCATGCTGGAAGCATCTCTCAGAGGTGCCAGAATCATGTGCCAGAGACACCGGATGCACCTGTCGAGCACGCCTGAACCTCCTGCTCGACTCGCCAGAACCACCTGCTGGAGACGCCAAAATCACCTGCCGGCTAGGCCAGAACCACGTGGCGGACTCTATGGAATCACCCGCCGGGCATGCCGGAACCACCTCTCAGACGTGCCGGAAGCACATGCCGGACATGCCGGAAACACCTGCCGAGCACACCGGAGCCACGTGCTTGACTCACCGGAACCACCTGTCGGACATGCCAAAATCACCTGCCGGCTATGCCACAACCACCTGGTGGACTCTCTGGAATCACCTGCCGGGCATGATAGAACCACCTTTCAGACGTGCTGGAACCACGTGCCGGACAAGCCGGAACCACCTCCCGGACCTGCCTGCACCAAAAGCCGAGCATGCTAGAACAAAATGCCAGACACACCAAAATCACCTTCCAGCTACGCCAGAACCACTTGGAGGACTCTCCGGGATGACCTGCCAGGCATGCCGGAACCACCTCACAGACGTCCTAGAAGTACGTGCCGGAGATGCCGGAAGCACCTGCTGAGCACGCCACAACCACCTCCCGGACAGACAGGAACCACCTGCCGGACACGCTGCAACCATCTCCCGGACAGACAGGAACAACCTGCCGGACACAGCTGAACCACCAGCCCAGCTACCAGAACCACCTGCTTGAATCAACAGAAACACGTGCTGGACACGCCAAAATCACTTGCCAGCTATGCCAGAAACACGTGGCAGAGAGTCCGGAATCACCTGCTGGGCATGCAGGAACCACCTCTCAGATGCACAAGAACAACGTGCGACACAGGCCGGAACCCACTACCGGACAGACCAGAACCACCTGAAAGACCCGCCTGAACCACCTGCTGAGCACGGCGGGAACAACCTGCTAGACTCGCTGGAGCCACCTGCTGAACATGCCAAAATCACCAGCCGGCTATGCCAAAACCACTTGCCGGACACTCCGGAATCACCTGCCGGGCAGGCCAGAACGACCTCTCAGACGTACCAGAACCATGTGCCAGACATGCCGGAAACACCTGCCGAGTATGCCATAACCACCTGATCCACTCCCCAGAACCACCTGCTGGACACGCCAAAATCACCTGATGGCTACGCCAGCACCACTCGGCAGGCAAGCCAGAATCACCTGCAGGGTATGCCGGAACCACCTCTCAGACGTGCCAGAACCCCTTGTCGGACACTCCGGAATCACTTGTCAGGCATGCCGGAACCACCTCTCGAACGTGCCAGAATGACGTGTCAGAGACACCGGATGCACCTGCCGAGCACGCCGGAACCTCCTGTTCGACTCGCCGGAACCACCTGCCAGAGACGCCAAAATCCCCTGCCAGCTAGGCCAGAATCACATGGCGGACTCTATGGAATCTCCCGCCGGCAATGAAGGAACCACCTCTCAAACATACTGGAAGCACGTGCCGGACATGCCGGCACCACGTACTGGACAGACCAGAAACACCTGCCGGACCTGCCTGAACCACCTGCTGAGCACACCGGAACAACTTGCTCGACTCGCTGGAGCCACCTGCTGGACACCCCAAAATCACCAGCCAGCTATGCCAGAACCACTTGCCGGACACTCCGGAATCACCTGCCGGGCATGCCGGAACCACCTCTCAGACGTGCCAGAACCACGTGCCGGACACGCCAGAACCACCTACCGGACACAACAGAACCACCTGCCAGACACGCCTGAACCACCTGCCAAGCATGCAGGATCCACCTGACAGACACGCAAAAATCACCTGCTGGCTATGCCAGAACCACTTGCCGGACTTTCCGGAATCACCTGCCGGGAATGCCGGACCCACCTCTCAAATGTGCCAAAATCGAGTGCCGGAGACGCCAGAAGCACCTGCCGAGCTAGCCAGAAGCACCTGCTCGAATTGTCGGAACCACCTGTGGGATGTGCCAAAATCACCTGCCGGCTATGCCAGAACCACTTGGTGGACAATCTGGAATCACCTGCCGGACATGCGAAAACCAGCTGTCAGACGTGCCGGAACCACGTGCCGGACACGCCGGAACCACAACCCGGACAGACCAGAACCACCAACCGGACCTGCCAGTACCACCTACCGAGCATGCTGGAACCACCTGCCGGACATGCCAAAATCACCTGCGGGCTAGGCCAGAACCACTTGGAGGACTCTCTGGGATCACCTGCCGGGCATGCCGGAACCACCTCTCAGACGTGCCAGAACCACATGCCAGAGACAGCGGATGCACCTGCCAAGCACGCCAGGACCTCCTGCTCGACTCGCCGGAACCAACTGCCAGAGACGCCAGAATCACCTGCTGAGAATGCTTATCCTCCTGAACAGCTCGCCTGAAAGAGCTGCCAGACACGTCAAAATCACCTGCCAGACACGCCAAAATCACCTCCCGGACATGCCAAAATCACCTGCCGGACATGCCAAAATCACCTGCCGGCTATGCCAGAACCACTTGCCGGACACTCCGGAATCACCTGCTGGGCATCAGGGAACCACCTCTCACCCGTACCAGAACAATGTGCGGCTCACGCCGGAACCCACTACCTGACAGACTGGAAGCTCGTGCCGCACACGCCGGAATCACATGGCGAGAAACCCGGAACCACCTGAACAGCTCGCCAGAAACACCTGCCGGACACGCCAAAATCACCTGCAGGATACGCCAGAACCACTTGCCAGACACTCCGGAACCACCTGTCGGGCATGCCGGAACCACCTCTGAGACCTGCCAGAACCACATGCTGGACATGCCGGAACCACATCCAGGACAGACCAGAACCACCTGCCGGATCCACCTGAACCACCTGTCGAGCACGCTGGAACCACCTGCTCGAGTCGCCGGAACCACATGCCGGACATGGCAAAATCCCCTGCCGGCTACACCAGAACCACTTGCTGGACACTCTGGAATCACCTGTCAGGCATGCCGGAACCACGTCATGGACAGACTGCAAACCCCTGCCAGACCTGCCGGAACCAACTGCCGAGCATGCCGGAACCAAGTGTTCGACTCGGCAGAACCACCTGCAGGACACACCAAAAACACCTGCGGGCTACGCCAGAACCACTTGGAGGACTCTCTGGGGTCACCTGCTGGACATGCCGGAACCACCTCTCACACGTGCCAGAACCAAGTGTGGGACACCCTGGAACCACCTGCCGAATATGCTGGAGCCACCTGATCCAATCCACAGAACCACCTGCTGGACATGCCAAAATCACCTGCCGGCTATGCCAGAACCACTCGGCAGACCCTCTGCAATCACCTGGCGGGGATGCCGGGACCACCTCTCAGACGTGCCAGAACCACGTGCCGGACACGCCGGAACCACCTCCCGGACAGACCGGAACCACCTACCGGACCTGCCTGAACCACTAGCTGACCACGCTGGAACCACCTGCTTGAGTCGCCGGAACCACATGCCGGACATGGCAAACTCACCTGCCGGCTATGCCAGAACCACCTGGCGAACACTCCAGAATCACCTGCCAGGCATGCTGGAAGCATCTCTCAGAGGTGCCAGAATCATGTGCCAGAGACACCGGATGCACCTGTCGAGCACGCCTGAACCTCCTGCTCGACTCGCCAGAACCACCTGCTGGAGACGCCAAAATCACCTGCCGGCTAGGCCAGAACCACGTGGCGGACTCTATGGAATCACCCGCCGGGCATGCCGGAACCACCTCTCAGACGTGCCGGAAGCACATGCCGGACATGCCGGAAACACCTGCCGAGCACACCGGAGCCACGTGCTTGACTCACCGGAACCACCTGTCGGACATGCCAAAATCACCTGCCGGCTATGCCACAACCACCTGGTGGACTCTCTGGAATCACCTGCCGGGCATGATAGAACCACCTTTCAGACGTGCTGGAACCACGTGCCGGACAAGCCGGAACCACCTCCCGGACCTGCCTGCACCAAAAGCCGAGCATGCTAGAACAAAATGCCAGACACACCAAAATCACCTTCCAGCTACGCCAGAACCACTTGGAGGACTCTCCGGGATGACCTGCCAGGCATGCCGGAACCACCTCACAGACGTCCTAGAAGTATGTGCCGGAGATGCCGGAAGCACCTGCTGAGCACGCCACAACCACCTCCCGGACAGACAGGAACCACCTGCCGGACACGCTGCAACCATCTCCCGGACAGACAGGAACAACCTGCCGGACACAGCTGAACCACCAGCCCAGCTACCAGAACCACCTGCTTGAATCAACAGAAACACGTGCTGGACACGCCAAAATCACTTGCCAGCTATGCCAGAAACACGTGGCAGAGAGTCCGGAATCACCTGCTGGGCATGCAGGAACCACCTCTCAGATGCACAAGAACAACGTGCGACACAGGCCGGAACCCACTACCGGACAGACCAGAACCACCTGAAAGACCCGCCTGAACCACCTGCTGAGCACGGCGGGAACAACCTGCTAGACTCGCTGGAGCCACCTGCTGAACATGCCAAAATCACCAGCCGGCTATGCCAAAACCACTTGCCGGACACTCCGGAATCACCTGCCGGGCAGGCCAGAACGACCTCTCAGACGTACCAGAACCATGTGCCAGACATGCCGGAAACACCTGCCGAGTATGCCATAACCACCTGATCCACTCCCCAGAACCACCTGCTGGACACGCCAAAATCACCTGATGGCTACGCCAGCACCACTCGGCAGGCAAGCCAGAATCACCTGCAGGGTATGCCGGAACCACCTCTCAGACGTGCCAGAACCCCTTGTCGGACACTCCGGAATCACTTGTCAGGCATGCCGGAACCACCTCTCGAACGTGCCAGAATGACGTGTCAGAGACACCGGATGCACCTGCCGAGCACGCCGGAACCTCCTGTTCGACTCGCCGGAACCACCTGCCAGAGACGCCAAAATCCCCTGCCAGCTAGGCCAGAATCACATGGCGGACTCTATGGAATCTCCCGCCGGCAATGAAGGAACCACCTCTCAAACATACTGGAAGCACGTGCCGGACATGCCGGCACCACGTACTGGACAGACCAGAAACACCTGCCGGACCTGCCTGAACCACCTGCTGAGCACACCGGAACAACTTGCTCGACTCGCTGGAGCCACCTGCTGGACACCCCAAAATCACCAGCCAGCTATGCCAGAACCACTTGCCGGACACTCCGGAATCACCTGCCGGGCATGCCGGAACCACCTCTCAGACGTGCCAGAACCACGTGCCGGACACGCCAGAACCACCTACCGGACACAACAGAACCACCTGCCAGACACGCCTGAACCACCTGCCAAGCATGCAGGATCCACCTGACAGACACGCAAAAATCACCTGCTGGCTATGCCAGAACCACTTGCCGGACTTTCCGGAATCACCTGCCGGGAATGCCGGACCCACCTCTCAAATGTGCCAAAATCGAGTGCCGGAGACGCCAGAAGCACCTGCCGAGCTAGCCAGAAGCACCTGCTCGAATTGTCGGAACCACCTGTGGGATGTGCCAAAATCACCTGCCGGCTATGCCAGAACCACTTGGTGGACAATCTGGAATCACCTGCCGGACATGCGAAAACCAGCTGTCAGACGTGCCGGAACCACGTGCCGGACACGCCGGAACCACAACCCGGACAGACCAGAACCACCAACCGGACCTGCCAGTACCACCTACCGAGCATGCTGGAACCACCTGCCGGACATGCCAAAATCACCTGCGGGCTAGGCCAGAACCACTTGGAGGACTCTCTGGGATCACCTGCCGGGCATGCCGGAACCACCTCTCAGACGTGCCAGAACCACATGCCAGAGACAGCGGATGCACCTGCCAAGCACGCCAGGACCTCCTGCTCGACTCGCCGGAACCAACTGCCAGAGACGCCAGAATCACCTGCTGAGAATGCTTATCCTCCTGAACAGCTCGCCTGAAAGAGCTGCCAGACACGTCAAAATCACCTGCCAGACACGCCAAAATCACCTCCCGGACATGCCAAAATCACCTGCCGGACATGCCAAAATCACCTGCCGGCTATGCCAGAACCACTTGCCGGACACTCCGGAATCACCTGCTGGGCATCAGGGAACCACCTCTCACCCGTACCAGAACAATGTGCGGCTCACGCCGGAACCCACTACCTGACAGACTGGAAGCTCGTGCCGCACACGCCGGAATCACATGGCGAGAAACCCGGAACCACCTGAACAGCTCGCCAGAAACACCTGCCGGACACGCCAAAATCACCTGCAGGATACGCCAGAACCACTTGCCAGACACTCCGGAACCACCTGTCGGGCATGCCGGAACCACCTCTGAGACCTGCCAGAACCACATGCTGGACATGCCGGAACCACATCCAGGACAGACCAGAACCACCTGCCGGATCCACCTGAACCACCTGTCGAGCACGCTGGAACCACCTGCTCGAGTCGCCGGAACCACATGCCGGACATGGCAAAATCCCCTGCCGGCTACACCAGAACCACTTGCTGGACACTCTGGAATCACCTGTCAGGCATGCCGGAACCACGTCATGGACAGACTGCAAACCCCTGCCAGACCTGCCGGAACCAACTGCCGAGCATGCCGGAACCAAGTGTTCGACTCGGCAGAACCACCTGCAGGACACACCAAAAACACCTGCGGGCTACGCCAGAACCACTTGGAGGACTCTCTGGGGTCACCTGCTGGACATGCCGGAACCACCTCTCACACGTGCCAGAACCAAGTGTGGGACACCCTGGAACCACCTGCCGAATATGCTGGAGCCACCTGATCCAATCCACAGAACCACCTGCTGGACATGCCAAAATCACCTGCCGGCTATGCCAGAACCACTCGGCAGACCCTCTGCAATCACCTGGCGGGGATGCCGGGACCACCTCTCAGACGTGCCAGAACCACGTGCCGGACACGCCGGAACCACCTCCCGGACAGACCGGAACCACCTACCGGACCTGCCTGAACCACTAGCTGACCACGCTGGAACCACCTGCTTGAGTCGCCGGAACCACATGCCGGACATGGCAAACTCACCTGCCGGCTATGCCAGAACCACCTGGCGAACACTCCAGAATCACCTGCCAGGCATGCTGGAAGCATCTCTCAGAGGTGCCAGAATCATGTGCCAGAGACACCGGATGCACCTGTCGAGCACGCCTGAACCTCCTGCTCGACTCGCCAGAACCACCTGCTGGAGACGCCAAAATCACCTGCCGGCTAGGCCAGAACCACGTGGCGGACTCTATGGAATCACCCGCCGGGCATGCCGGAACCACCTCTCAGACGTGCCGGAAGCACATGCCGGACATGCCGGAAACACCTGCCGAGCACACCGGAGCCACGTGCTTGACTCACCGGAACCACCTGTCGGACATGCCAAAATCACCTGCCGGCTATGCCACAACCACCTGGTGGACTCTCTGGAATCACCTGCCGGGCATGATAGAACCACCTTTCAGACGTGCTGGAACCACGTGCCGGACAAGCCGGAACCACCTCCCGGACCTGCCTGCACCAAAAGCCGAGCATGCTAGAACAAAATGCCAGACACACCAAAATCACCTTCCAGCTACGCCAGAACCACTTGGAGGACTCTCCGGGATGACCTGCCAGGCATGCCGGAACCACCTCACAGACGTCCTAGAAGTACGTGCCGGAGATGCCGGAAGCACCTGCTGAGCACGCCACAACCACCTCCCGGACAGACAGGAACCACCTGCCGGACACGCTGCAACCATCTCCCGGACAGACAGGAACAACCTGCCGGACACAGCTGAACCACCAGCCCAGCTACCAGAACCACCTGCTTGAATCAACAGAAACACGTGCTGGACACGCCAAAATCACTTGCCAGCTATGCCAGAAACACGTGGCAGAGAGTCCGGAATCACCTGCTGGGCATGCAGGAACCACCTCTCAGATGCACAAGAACAACGTGCGACACAGGCCGGAACCCACTACCGGACAGACCAGAACCACCTGAAAGACCCGCCTGAACCACCTGCTGAGCACGGCGGGAACAACCTGCTAGACTCGCTGGAGCCACCTGCTGAACATGCCAAAATCACCAGCCGGCTATGCCAAAACCACTTGCCGGACACTCCGGAATCACCTGCCGGGCAGGCCAGAACGACCTCTCAGACGTACCAGAACCATGTGCCAGACATGCCGGAAACACCTGCCGAGTATGCCATAACCACCTGATCCACTCCCCAGAACCACCTGCTGGACACGCCAAAATCACCTGATGGCTACGCCAGCACCACTCGGCAGGCAAGCCAGAATCACCTGCAGGGTATGCCGGAACCACCTCTCAGACGTGCCAGAACCCCTTGTCGGACACTCCGGAATCACTTGTCAGGCATGCCGGAACCACCTCTCGAACGTGCCAGAATGACGTGTCAGAGACACCGGATGCACCTGCCGAGCACGCCGGAACCTCCTGTTCGACTCGCCGGAACCACCTGCCAGAGACGCCAAAATCCCCTGCCAGCTAGGCCAGAATCACATGGCGGACTCTATGGAATCTCCCGCCGGCAATGAAGGAACCACCTCTCAAACATACTGGAAGCACGTGCCGGACATGCCGGCACCACGTACTGGACAGACCAGAAACACCTGCCGGACCTGCCTGAACCACCTGCTGAGCACACCGGAACAACTTGCTCGACTCGCTGGAGCCACCTGCTGGACACCCCAAAATCACCAGCCAGCTATGCCAGAACCACTTGCCGGACACTCCGGAATCACCTGCCGGGCATGCCGGAACCACCTCTCAGACGTGCCAGAACCACGTGCCGGACACGCCAGAACCACCTACCGGACACAACAGAACCACCTGCCAGACACGCCTGAACCACCTGCCAAGCATGCAGGATCCACCTGACAGACACGCAAAAATCACCTGCTGGCTATGCCAGAACCACTTGCCGGACTTTCCGGAATCACCTGCCGGGAATGCCGGACCCACCTCTCAAATGTGCCAAAATCGAGTGCTGGAGACGCCAGAAGCACCTGCCGAGCTAGCCAGAAGCACCTGCTCGAATTGTCGGAACCACCTGTGGGATGTGCCAAAATCACCTGCCGGCTATGCCAGAACCACTTGGTGGACAATCTGGAATCACCTGCCGGACATGCGAAAACCAGCTGTCAGACGTGCCGGAACCACGTGCCGGACACGCCGGAACCACAACCCGGACAGACCAGAACCACCAACCGGACCTGCCAGTACCACCTACCGAGCATGCTGGAACCACCTGCCGGACATGCCAAAATCACCTGCGGGCTAGGCCAGAACCACTTGGAGGACTCTCTGGGATCACCTGCCGGGCATGCCGGAACCACCTCTCAGACGTGCCAGAACCACATGCCAGAGACAGCGGATGCACCTGCCAAGCACGCCAGGACCTCCTGCTCGACTCGCCGGAACCAACTGCCAGAGACGCCAGAATCACCTGCTGAGAATGCTTATCCTCCTGAACAGCTCGCCTGAAAGAGCTGCCAGACACGTCAAAATCACCTGCCAGACACGCCAAAATCACCTCCCGGACATGCCAAAATCACCTGCCGGACATGCCAAAATCACCTGCCGGCTATGCCAGAACCACTTGCCGGACACTCCGGAATCACCTGCTGGGCATCAGGGAACCACCTCTCACCCGTACCAGAACAATGTGCGGCTCACGCCGGAACCCACTACCTGACAGACTGGAAGCTCGTGCCGCACACGCCGGAATCACATGGCGAGAAACCCGGAACCACCTGAACAGCTCGCCAGAAACACCTGCCGGACACGCCAAAATCACCTGCAGGATACGCCAGAACCACTTGCCAGACACTCCGGAACCACCTGTCGGGCATGCCGGAACCACCTCTGAGACCTGCCAGAACCACATGCTGGACATGCCGGAACCACATCCAGGACAGACCAGAACCACCTGCCGGATCCACCTGAACCACCTGTCGAGCACGCTGGAACCACCTGCTCGAGTCGCCGGAACCACATGCCGGACATGGCAAAATCCCCTGCCGGCTACACCAGAACCACTTGCTGGACACTCTGGAATCACCTGTCAGGCATGCCGGAACCACGTCATGGACAGACTGCAAACCCCTGCCAGACCTGCCGGAACCAACTGCCGAGCATGCCGGAACCAAGTGTTCGACTCGGCAGAACCACCTGCAGGACACACCAAAAACACCTGCGGGCTACGCCAGAACCACTTGGAGGACTCTCTGGGGTCACCTGCTGGACATGCCGGAACCACCTCTCACACGTGCCAGAACCAAGTGTGGGACACCCTGGAACCACCTGCCGAATATGCTGGAGCCACCTGATCCAATCCACAGAACCACCTGCTGGACATGCCAAAATCACCTGCCGGCTATGCCAGAACCACTCGGCAGACCCTCTGCAATCACCTGGCGGGGATGCCGGGACCACCTCTCAGACGTGCCAGAACCACGTGCCGGACACGCCGGAACCACCTCCCGGACAGACCGGAACCACCTACCGGACCTGCCTGAACCACTAGCTGACCACGCTGGAACCACCTGCTTGAGTCGCCGGAACCACATGCCGGACATGGCAAACTCACCTGCCGGCTATGCCAGAACCACCTGGCGAACACTCCAGAATCACCTGCCAGGCATGCTGGAAGCATCTCTCAGAGGTGCCAGAATCATGTGCCAGAGACACCGGATGCACCTGTCGAGCACGCCTGAACCTCCTGCTCGACTCGCCAGAACCACCTGCTGGAGACGCCAAAATCACCTGCCGGCTAGGCCAGAACCACGTGGCGGACTCTATGGAATCACCCGCCGGGCATGCCGGAACCACCTCTCAGACGTGCCGGAAGCACATGCCGGACATGCCGGAAACACCTGCCGAGCACACCGGAGCCACGTGCTTGACTCACCGGAACCACCTGTCGGACATGCCAAAATCACCTGCCGGCTATGCCACAACCACCTGGTGGACTCTCTGGAATCACCTGCCGGGCATGATAGAACCACCTTTCAGACGTGCTGGAACCACGTGCCGGACAAGCCGGAACCACCTCCCGGACCTGCCTGCACCAAAAGCCGAGCATGCTAGAACAAAATGCCAGACACACCAAAATCACCTTCCAGCTACGCCAGAACCACTTGGAGGACTCTCCGGGATGACCTGCCAGGCATGCCGGAACCACCTCACAGACGTCCTAGAAGTACGTGCCGGAGATGCCGGAAGCACCTGCTGAGCACGCCACAACCACCTCCCGGACAGACAGGAACCACCTGCCGGACACGCTGCAACCATCTCCCGGACAGACAGGAACAACCTGCCGGACACAGCTGAACCACCAGCCCAGCTACCAGAACCACCTGCTTGAATCAACAGAAACACGTGCTGGACACGCCAAAATCACTTGCCAGCTATGCCAGAAACACGTGGCAGAGAGTCCGGAATCACCTGCTGGGCATGCAGGAACCACCTCTCAGATGCACAAGAACAACGTGCGACACAGGCCGGAACCCACTACCGGACAGACCAGAACCACCTGAAAGACCCGCCTGAACCACCTGCTGAGCACGGCGGGAACAACCTGTTAGACTCGCTGGAGCCACCTGCTGAACATGCCAAAATCACCAGCCGGCTATGCCAAAACCACTTGCCGGACACTCCGGAATCACCTGCCGGGCAGGCCAGAACGACCTCTCAGACGTACCAGAACCATGTGCCAGACATGCCGGAAACACCTGCCGAGTATGCCATAACCACCTGATCCACTCCCCAGAACCACCTGCTGGACACGCCAAAATCACCTGATGGCTACGCCAGCACCACTCGGCAGGCAAGCCAGAATCACCTGCAGGGTATGCCGGAACCACCTCTCAGACGTGCCAGAACCCCTTGTCGGACACTCCGGAATCACTTGTCAGGCATGCCGGAACCACCTCTCGAACGTGCCAGAATGACGTGTCAGAGACACCGGATGCACCTGCCGAGCACGCCGGAACCTCCTGTTCGACTCGCCGGAACCACCTGCCAGAGACGCCAAAATCCCCTGCCAGCTAGGCCAGAATCACATGGCGGACTCTATGGAATCTCCCGCCGGCAATGAAGGAACCACCTCTCAAACATACTGGAAGCACGTGCCGGACATGCCGGCACCACGTACTGGACAGACCAGAAACACCTGCCGGACCTGCCTGAACCACCTGCTGAGCACACCGGAACAACTTGCTCGACTCGCTGGAGCCACCTGCTGGACACCCCAAAATCACCAGCCAGCTATGCCAGAACCACTTGCCGGACACTCCGGAATCACCTGCCGGGCATGCCGGAACCACCTCTCAGACGTGCCAGAACCACGTGCCGGACACGCCAGAACCACCTACCGGACACAACAGAACCACCTGCCAGACACGCCTGAACCACCTGCCAAGCATGCAGGATCCACCTGACAGACACGCAAAAATCACCTGCTGGCTATGCCAGAACCACTTGCCGGACTTTCCGGAATCACCTGCCGGGAATGCCGGACCCACCTCTCAAATGTGCCAAAATCGAGTGCTGGAGACGCCAGAAGCACCTGCCGAGCTAGCCAGAAGCACCTGCTCGAATTGTCGGAACCACCTGTGGGATGTGCCAAAATCACCTGCCGGCTATGCCAGAACCACTTGGTGGACAATCTGGAATCACCTGCCGGACATGCGAAAACCAGCTGTCAGACGTGCCGGAACCACGTGCCGGACACGCCGGAACCACAACCCGGACAGACCAGAACCACCAACCGGACCTGCCAGTACCACCTACCGAGCATGCTGGAACCACCTGCCGGACATGCCAAAATCACCTGCGGGCTAGGCCAGAACCACTTGGAGGACTCTCTGGGATCACCTGCCGGGCATGCCGGAACCACCTCTCAGACGTGCCAGAACCACATGCCAGAGACAGCGGATGCACCTGCCAAGCACGCCAGGACCTCCTGCTCGACTCGCCGGAACCAACTGCCAGAGACGCCAGAATCACCTGCTGAGAATGCTTATCCTCCTGAACAGCTCGCCTGAAAGAGCTGCCAGACACGTCAAAATCACCTGCCAGACACGCCAAAATCACCTCCCGGACATGCCAAAATCACCTGCCGGACATGCCAAAATCACCTGCCGGCTATGCCAGAACCACTTGCCGGACACTCCGGAATCACCTGCTGGGCATCAGGGAACCACCTCTCACCCGTACCAGAACAATGTGCGGCTCACGCCGGAACCCACTACCTGACAGACTGGAAGCTCGTGCCGCACACGCCGGAATCACATGGCGAGAAACCCGGAACCACCTGAACAGCTCGCCAGAAACACCTGCCGGACACGCCAAAATCACCTGCAGGATACGCCAGAACCACTTGCCAGACACTCCGGAACCACCTGTCGGGCATGCCGGAACCACCTCTGAGACCTGCCAGAACCACATGCTGGACATGCCGGAACCACATCCAGGACAGACCAGAACCACCTGCCGGATCCACCTGAACCACCTGTCGAGCACGCTGGAACCACCTGCTCGAGTCGCCGGAACCACATGCCGGACATGGCAAAATCCCCTGCCGGCTACACCAGAACCACTTGCTGGACACTCTGGAATCACCTGTCAGGCATGCCGGAACCACGTCATGGACAGACTGCAAACCCCTGCCAGACCTGCCGGAACCAACTGCCGAGCATGCCGGAACCAAGTGTTCGACTCGGCAGAACCACCTGCAGGACACACCAAAAACACCTGCGGGCTACGCCAGAACCACTTGGAGGACTCTCTGGGGTCACCTGCTGGACATGCCGGAACCACCTCTCACACGTGCCAGAACCAAGTGTGGGACACCCTGGAACCACCTGCCGAATATGCTGGAGCCACCTGATCCAATCCACAGAACCACCTGCTGGACATGCCAAAATCACCTGCCGGCTATGCCAGAACCACTCGGCAGACCCTCTGCAATCACCTGGCGGGGATGCCGGGACCACCTCTCAGACGTGCCAGAACCACGTGCCGGACACGCCGGAACCACCTCCCGGACAGACCGGAACCACCTACCGGACCTGCCTGAACCACTAGCTGACCACGCTGGAACCACCTGCTTGAGTCGCCGGAACCACATGCCGGACATGGCAAACTCACCTGCCGGCTATGCCAGAACCACCTGGCGAACACTCCAGAATCACCTGCCAGGCATGCTGGAAGCATCTCTCAGAGGTGCCAGAATCATGTGCCAGAGACACCGGATGCACCTGTCGAGCACGCCTGAACCTCCTGCTCGACTCGCCAGAACCACCTGCTGGAGACGCCAAAATCACCTGCCGGCTAGGCCAGAACCACGTGGCGGACTCTATGGAATCACCCACCGGGCATGCCGGAACCACCTCTCAGACGTGCCGGAAGCACATGCCGGACATGCCGGAAACACCTGCCGAGCACACCGGAGCCACGTGCTTGACTCACCGGAACCACCTGTCGGACATGCCAAAATCACCTGCCGGCTATGCCACAACCACCTGGTGGACTCTCTGGAATCACCTGCCGGGCATGATAGAACCACCTTTCAGACGTGCTGGAACCACGTGCCGGACAAGCCGGAACCACCTCCCGGACCTGCCTGCACCAAAAGCCGAGCATGCTAGAACAAAATGCCAGACACACCAAAATCACCTTCCAGCTACGCCAGAACCACTTGGAGGACTCTCCGGGATGACCTGCCAGGCATGCCGGAACCACCTCACAGACGTCCTAGAAGTACGTGCCGGAGATGCCGGAAGCACCTGCTGAGCACGCCACAACCACCTCCCGGACAGACAGGAACCACCTGCCGGACACGCTGCAACCATCTCCCGGACAGACAGGAACAACCTGCCGGACACAGCTGAACCACCAGCCCAGCTACCAGAACCACCTGCTTGAATCAACAGAAACACGTGCTGGACACGCCAAAATCACTTGCCAGCTATGCCAGAAACACGTGGCAGAGAGTCCGGAATCACCTGCTGGGCATGCAGGAACCACCTCTCAGATGCACAAGAACAACGTGCGACACAGGCCGGAACCCACTACCGGACAGACCAGAACCACCTGAAAGACCCGCCTGAACCACCTGCTGAGCACGGCGGGAACAACCTGCTAGACTCGCTGGAGCCACCTGCTGAACATGCCAAAATCACCAGCCGGCTATGCCAAAACCACTTGCCGGACACTCCGGAATCACCTGCCGGGCAGGCCAGAACGACCTCTCAGACGTACCAGAACCATGTGCCAGACATGCCGGAAACACCTGCCGAGTATGCCATAACCACCTGATCCACTCCCCAGAACCACCTGCTGGACACGCCAAAATCACCTGATGGCTACGCCAGCACCACTCGGCAGGCAAGCCAGAATCACCTGCAGGGTATGCCGGAACCACCTCTCAGACGTGCCAGAACCCCTTGTCGGACACTCCGGAATCACTTGTCAGGCATGCCGGAACCACCTCTCGAACGTGCCAGAATGACGTGTCAGAGACACCGGATGCACCTGCCGAGCACGCCGGAACCTCCTGTTCGACTCGCCGGAACCACCTGCCAGAGACGCCAAAATCCCCTGCCAGCTAGGCCAGAATCACATGGCGGACTCTATGGAATCTCCCGCCGGCAATGAAGGAACCACCTCTCAAACATACTGGAAGCACGTGCCGGACATGCCGGCACCACGTACTGGACAGACCAGAAACACCTGCCGGACCTGCCTGAACCACCTGCTGAGCACACCGGAACAACTTGCTCGACTCGCTGGAGCCACCTGCTGGACACCCCAAAATCACCAGCCAGCTATGCCAGAACCACTTGCCGGACACTCCGGAATCACCTGCCGGGCATGCCGGAACCACCTCTCAGACGTGCCAGAACCACGTGCCGGACACGCCAGAACCACCTACCGGACACAACAGAACCACCTGCCAGACACGCCTGAACCACCTGCCAAGCATGCAGGATCCACCTGACAGACACGCAAAAATCACCTGCTGGCTATGCCAGAACCACTTGCCGGACTTTCCGGAATCACCTGCCGGGAATGCCGGACCCACCTCTCAAATGTGCCAAAATCGAGTGCCGGAGACGCCAGAAGCACCTGCCGAGCTAGCCAGAAGCACCTGCTCGAATTGTCGGAACCACCTGTGGGATGTGCCAAAATCACCTGCCGGCTATGCCAGAACCACTTGGTGGACAATCTGGAATCACCTGCCGGACATGCGAAAACCAGCTGTCAGACGTGCCGGAACCACGTGCCGGACACGCCGGAACCACAACCCGGACAGACCAGAACCACCAACCGGACCTGCCAGTACCACCTACCGAGCATGCTGGAACCACCTGCCGGACATGCCAAAATCACCTGCGGGCTAGGCCAGAACCACTTGGAGGACTCTCTGGGATCACCTGCCGGGCATGCCGGAACCACCTCTCAGACGTGCCAGAACCACATGCCAGAGACAGCGGATGCACCTGCCAAGCACGCCAGGACCTCCTGCTCGACTCGCCGGAACCAACTGCCAGAGACGCCAGAATCACCTGCTGAGAATGCTTATCCTCCTGAACAGCTCGCCTGAAAGAGCTGCCAGACACGTCAAAATCACCTGCCAGACACGCCAAAATCACCTCCCGGACATGCCAAAATCACCTGCCGGACATGCCAAAATCACCTGCCGGCTATGCCAGAACCACTTGCCGGACACTCCGGAATCACCTGCTGGGCATCAGGGAACCACCTCTCACCCGTACCAGAACAATGTGCGGCTCACGCCGGAACCCACTACCTGACAGACTGGAAGCTCGTGCCGCACACGCCGGAATCACATGGCGAGAAACCCGGAACCACCTGAACAGCTCGCCAGAAACACCTGCCGGACACGCCAAAATCACCTGCAGGATACGCCAGAACCACTTGCCAGACACTCCGGAACCACCTGTCGGGCATGCCGGAACCACCTCTGAGACCTGCCAGAACCACATGCTGGACATGCCGGAACCACATCCAGGACAGACCAGAACCACCTGCCGGATCCACCTGAACCACCTGTCGAGCACGCTGGAACCACCTGCTCGAGTCGCCGGAACCACATGCCGGACATGGCAAAATCCCCTGCCGGCTACACCAGAACCACTTGCTGGACACTCTGGAATCACCTGTCAGGCATGCCGGAACCACGTCATGGACAGACTGCAAACCCCTGCCAGACCTGCCGGAACCAACTGCCGAGCATGCCGGAACCAAGTGTTCGACTCGGCAGAACCACCTGCAGGACACACCAAAAACACCTGCGGGCTACGCCAGAACCACTTGGAGGACTCTCTGGGGTCACCTGCTGGACATGCCGGAACCACCTCTCACACGTGCCAGAACCAAGTGTGGGACACCCTGGAACCACCTGCCGAATATGCTGGAGCCACCTGATCCAATCCACAGAACCACCTGCTGGACATGCCAAAATCACCTGCCGGCTATGCCAGAACCACTCGGCAGACCCTCTGCAATCACCTGGCGGGGATGCCGGGACCACCTCTCAGACGTGCCAGAACCACGTGCCGGACACTCCGGAATCACCTGCCGGGCAGGCCAGAACGACCTCTCAGACGTACCAGAACCATGTGCCAGACATGCCGGAAACACCTGCCGAGTATGCCATAACCACCTGATCCACTCCCCAGAACCACCTGCTGGACACGCCAAAATCACCTGATGGCTACGCCAGCACCACTCGGCAGGCAAGCCAGAATCACCTGCAGGGTATGCCGGAACCACCTCTCAGACGTGCCAGAACCCCTTGTCGGACACTCCGGAATCACTTGTCAGGCATGCCGGAACCACCTCTCGAACGTGCCAGAATGACGTGTCAGAGACACCGGATGCACCTGCCGAGCACGCCGGAACCTCCTGTTCGACTCGCCGGAACCACCTGCCAGAGACGCCAAAATCCCCTGCCAGCTAGGCCAGAATCACATGGCGGACTCTATGGAATCTCCCGCCGGCAATGAAGGAACCACCTCTCAAACATACTGGAAGCACGTGCCGGACATGCCGGCACCACGTACTGGACAGACCAGAAACACCTGCCGGACCTGCCTGAACCACCTGCTGAGCACACCGGAACAACTTGCTCGACTCGCTGGAGCCACCTGCTGGACACCCCAAAATCACCAGCCAGCTATGCCAGAACCACTTGCCGGACACTCCGGAATCACCTGCCGGGCATGCCGGAACCACCTCTCAGACGTGCCAGAACCACGTGCCGGACACGCCAGAACCACCTACCGGACACAACAGAACCACCTGCCAGACACGCCTGAACCACCTGCCAAGCATGCAGGATCCACCTGACAGACACGCAAAAATCACCTGCTGGCTATGCCAGAACCACTTGCCGGACTTTCCGGAATCACCTGCCGGGAATGCCGGACCCACCTCTCAAATGTGCCAAAATCGAGTGCCGGAGACGCCAGAAGCACCTGCCGAGCTAGCCAGAAGCACCTGCTCGAATTGTCGGAACCACCTGTGGGATGTGCCAAAATCACCTGCCGGCTATGCCAGAACCACTTGGTGGACAATCTGGAATCACCTGCCGGACATGCGAAAACCAGCTGTCAGACGTGCCGGAACCACGTGCCGGACACGCCGGAACCACAACCCGGACAGACCAGAACCACCAACCGGACCTGCCAGTACCACCTACCGAGCATGCTGGAACCACCTGCCGGACATGCCAAAATCACCTGCGGGCTAGGCCAGAACCACTTGGAGGACTCTCTGGGATCACCTGCCGGGCATGCCGGAACCACCTCTCAGACGTGCCAGAACCACATGCCAGAGACAGCGGATGCACCTGCCAAGCACGCCAGGACCTCCTGCTCGACTCGCCGGAACCAACTGCCAGAGACGCCAGAATCACCTGCTGAGAATGCTTATCCTCCTGAACAGCTCGCCTGAAAGAGCTGCCAGACACGTCAAAATCACCTGCCAGACACGCCAAAATCACCTCCCGGACATGCCAAAATCACCTGCCGGACATGCCAAAATCACCTGCCGGCTATGCCAGAACCACTTGCCGGACACTCCGGAATCACCTGCTGGGCATCAGGGAACCACCTCTCACCCGTACCAGAACAATGTGCGGCTCACGCCGGAACCCACTACCTGACAGACTGGAAGCTCGTGCCGCACACGCCGGAATCACATGGCGAGAAACCCGGAACCACCTGAACAGCTCGCCAGAAACACCTGCCGGACACGCCAAAATCACCTGCAGGATACGCCAGAACCACTTGCCAGACACTCCGGAACCACCTGTCGGGCATGCCGGAACCACCTCTGAGACCTGCCAGAACCACATGCTGGACATGCCGGAACCACATCCAGGACAGACCAGAACCACCTGCCGGATCCACCTGAACCACCTGTCGAGCACGCTGGAACCACCTGCTCGAGTCGCCGGAACCACATGCCGGACATGGCAAAATCCCCTGCCGGCTACACCAGAACCACTTGCTGGACACTCTGGAATCACCTGTCAGGCATGCCGGAACCACGTCATGGACAGACTGCAAACCCCTGCCAGACCTGCCGGAACCAACTGCCGAGCATGCCGGAACCAAGTGTTCGACTCGGCAGAACCACCTGCAGGACACACCAAAAACACCTGCGGGCTACGCCAGAACCACTTGGAGGACTCTCTGGGGTCACCTGCTGGACATGCCGGAACCACCTCTCACACGTGCCAGAACCAAGTGTGGGACACCCTGGAACCACCTGCCGAATATGCTGGAGCCACCTGATCCAATCCACAGAACCACCTGCTGGACATGCCAAAATCACCTGCCGGCTATGCCAGAACCACTCGGCAGACCCTCTGCAATCACCTGGCGGGGATGCCGGGACCACCTCTCAGACGTGCCAGAACCACGTGCCGGACACGCCGGAACCACCTCCCGGACAGACCGGAACCACCTACCGGACCTGCCTGAACCACTAGCTGACCACGCTGGAACCACCTGCTTGAGTCGCCGGAACCACATGCCGGACATGGCAAACTCACCTGCCGGCTATGCCAGAACCACCTGGCGAACACTCCAGAATCACCTGCCAGGCATGCTGGAAGCATCTCTCAGAGGTGCCAGAATCATGTGCCAGAGACACCGGATGCACCTGTCGAGCACGCCTGAACCTCCTGCTCGACTCGCCAGAACCACCTGCTGGAGACGCCAAAATCACCTGCCGGCTAGGCCAGAACCACGTGGCGGACTCTATGGAATCACCCGCCGGGCATGCCGGAACCACCTCTCAGACGTGCCGGAAGCACATGCCGGACATGCCGGAAACACCTGCCGAGCACACCGGAGCCACGTGCTTGACTCACCGGAACCACCTGTCGGACATGCCAAAATCACCTGCCGGCTATGCCACAACCACCTGGTGGACTCTCTGGAATCACCTGCCGGGCATGATAGAACCACCTTTCAGACGTGCTGGAACCACGTGCCGGACAAGCCGGAACCACCTCCCGGACCTGCCTGCACCAAAAGCCGAGCATGCTAGAACAAAATGCCAGACACACCAAAATCACCTTCCAGCTACGCCAGAACCACTTGGAGGACTCTCCGGGATGACCTGCCAGGCATGCCGGAACCACCTCACAGACGTCCTAGAAGTACGTGCCGGAGATGCCGGAAGCACCTGCTGAGCACGCCACAACCACCTCCCGGACAGACAGGAACCACCTGCCGGACACGCTGCAACCATCTCCCGGACAGACAGGAACAACCTGCCGGACACAGCTGAACCACCAGCCCAGCTACCAGAACCACCTGCTTGAATCAACAGAAACACGTGCTGGACACGCCAAAATCACTTGCCAGCTATGCCAGAAACACGTGGCAGAGAGTCCGGAATCACCTGCTGGGCATGCAGGAACCACCTCTCAGATGCACAAGAACAACGTGCGACACAGGCCGGAACCCACTACCGGACAGACCAGAACCACCTGAAAGACCCGCCTGAACCACCTGCTGAGCACGGCGGGAACAACCTGCTAGACTCGCTGGAGCCACCTGCTGAACATGCCAAAATCACCAGCCGGCTATGCCAAAACCACTTGCCGGACACTCCGGAATCACCTGCCGGGCAGGCCAGAACGACCTCTCAGACGTACCAGAACCATGTGCCAGACATGCCGGAAACACCTGCCGAGTATGCCATAACCACCTGATCCACTCCCCAGAACCACCTGCTGGACACGCCAAAATCACCTGATGGCTACGCCAGCACCACTCGGCAGGCAAGCCAGAATCACCTGCAGGGTATGCCGGAACCACCTCTCAGACGTGCCAGAACCCCTTGTCGGACACTCCGGAATCACTTGTCAGGCATGCCGGAACCACCTCTCGAACGTGCCAGAATGACGTGTCAGAGACACCGGATGCACCTGCCGAGCACGCCGGAACCTCCTGTTCGACTCGCCGGAACCACCTGCCAGAGACGCCAAAATCCCCTGCCAGCTAGGCCAGAATCACATGGCGGACTCTATGGAATCTCCCGCCGGCAATGAAGGAACCACCTCTCAAACATACTGGAAGCACGTGCCGGACATGCCGGCACCACGTACTGGACAGACCAGAAACACCTGCCGGACCTGCCTGAACCACCTGCTGAGCACACCGGAACAACTTGCTCGACTCGCTGGAGCCACCTGCTGGACACCCCAAAATCACCAGCCAGCTATGCCAGAACCACTTGCCGGACACTCCGGAATCACCTGCCGGGCATGCCGGAACCACCTCTCAGACGTGCCAGAACCACGTGCCGGACACGCCAGAACCACCTACCGGACACAACAGAACCACCTGCCAGACACGCCTGAACCACCTGCCAAGCATGCAGGATCCACCTGACAGACACGCAAAAATCACCTGCTGGCTATGCCAGAACCACTTGCCGGACTTTCCGGAATCACCTGCCGGGAATGCCGGACCCACCTCTCAAATGTGCCAAAATCGAGTGCCGGAGACGCCAGAAGCACCTGCCGAGCTAGCCAGAAGCACCTGCTCGAATTGTCGGAACCACCTGTGGGATGTGCCAAAATCACCTGCCGGCTATGCCAGAACCACTTGGTGGACAATCTGGAATCACCTGCCGGACATGCGAAAACCAGCTGTCAGACGTGCCGGAACCACGTGCCGGACACGCCGGAACCACAACCCGGACAGACCAGAACCACCAACCGGACCTGCCAGTACCACCTACCGAGCATGCTGGAACCACCTGCCGGACATGCCAAAATCACCTGCGGGCTAGGCCAGAACCACTTGGAGGACTCTCTGGGATCACCTGCCGGGCATGCCGGAACCACCTCTCAGACGTGCCAGAACCACATGCCAGAGACAGCGGATGCACCTGCCAAGCACGCCAGGACCTCCTGCTCGACTCGCCGGAACCAACTGCCAGAGACGCCAGAATCACCTGCTGAGAATGCTTATCCTCCTGAACAGCTCGCCTGAAAGAGCTGCCAGACACGTCAAAATCACCTGCCAGACACGCCAAAATCACCTCCCGGACATGCCAAAATCACCTGCCGGACATGCCAAAATCACCTGCCGGCTATGCCAGAACCACTTGCCGGACACTCCGGAATCACCTGCTGGGCATCAGGGAACCACCTCTCACCCGTACCAGAACAATGTGCGGCTCACGCCGGAACCCACTACCTGACAGACTGGAAGCTCGTGCCGCACACGCCGGAATCACATGGCGAGAAACCCGGAACCACCTGAACAGCTCGCCAGAAACACCTGCCGGACACGCCAAAATCACCTGCAGGATACGCCAGAACCACTTGCCAGACACTCCGGAACCACCTGTCGGGCATGCCGGAACCACCTCTGAGACCTGCCAGAACCACATGCTGGACATGCCGGAACCACATCCAGGACAGACCAGAACCACCTGCCGGATCCACCTGAACCACCTGTCGAGCACGCTGGAACCACCTGCTCGAGTCGCCGGAACCACATGCCGGACATGGCAAAATCCCCTGCCGGCTACACCAGAACCACTTGCTGGACACTCTGGAATCACCTGTCAGGCATGCCGGAACCACGTCATGGACAGACTGCAAACCCCTGCCAGACCTGCCGGAACCAACTGCCGAGCATGCCGGAACCAAGTGTTCGACTCGGCAGAACCACCTGCAGGACACACCAAAAACACCTGCGGGCTACGCCAGAACCACTTGGAGGACTCTCTGGGGTCACCTGCTGGACATGCCGGAACCACCTCTCACACGTGCCAGAACCAAGTGTGGGACACCCTGGAACCACCTGCCGAATATGCTGGAGCCACCTGATCCAATCCACAGAACCACCTGCTGGACATGCCAAAATCACCTGCCGGCTATGCCAGAACCACTCGGCAGACCCTCTGCAATCACCTGGCGGGGATGCCGGGACCACCTCTCAGACGTGCCAGAACCACGTGCCGGACACGCCGGAACCACCTCCCGGACAGACCGGAACCACCTACCGGACCTGCCTGAACCACTAGCTGACCACGCTGGAACCACCTGCTTGAGTCGCCGGAACCACATGCCGGACATGGCAAACTCACCTGCCGGCTATGCCAGAACCACCTGGCGAACACTCCAGAATCACCTGCCAGGCATGCTGGAAGCATCTCTCAGAGGTGCCAGAATCATGTGCCAGAGACACCGGATGCACCTGTCGAGCACGCCTGAACCTCCTGCTCGACTCGCCAGAACCACCTGCTGGAGACGCCAAAATCACCTGCCGGCTAGGCCAGAACCACGTGGCGGACTCTATGGAATCACCCGCCGGGCATGCCGGAACCACCTCTCAGACGTGCCGGAAGCACATGCCGGACATGCCGGAAACACCTGCCGAGCACACCGGAGCCACGTGCTTGACTCACCGGAACCACCTGTCGGACATGCCAAAATCACCTGCCGGCTATGCCACAACCACCTGGTGGACTCTCTGGAATCACCTGCCGGGCATGATAGAACCACCTTTCAGACGTGCTGGAACCACGTGCCGGACAAGCCGGAACCACCTCCCGGACCTGCCTGCACCAAAAGCCGAGCATGCTAGAACAAAATGCCAGACACACCAAAATCACCTTCCAGCTACGCCAGAACCACTTGGAGGACTCTCCGGGATGACCTGCCAGGCATGCCGGAACCACCTCACAGACGTCCTAGAAGTACGTGCCGGAGATGCCGGAAGCACCTGCTGAGCACGCCACAACCACCTCCCGGACAGACAGGAACCACCTGCCGGACACGCTGCAACCATCTCCCGGACAGACAGGAACAACCTGCCGGACACAGCTGAACCACCAGCCCAGCTACCAGAACCACCTGCTTGAATCAACAGAAACACGTGCTGGACACGCCAAAATCACTTGCCAGCTATGCCAGAAACACGTGGCAGAGAGTCCGGAATCACCTGCTGGGCATGCAGGAACCACCTCTCAGATGCACAAGAACAACGTGCGACACAGGCCGGAACCCACTACCGGACAGACCAGAACCACCTGAAAGACCCGCCTGAACCACCTGCTGAGCACGGCGGGAACAACCTGCTAGACTCGCTGGAGCCACCTGCTGAACATGCCAAAATCACCAGCCGGCTATGCCAAAACCACTTGCCGGACACTCCGGAATCACCTGCCGGGCAGGCCAGAACGACCTCTCAGACGTACCAGAACCATGTGCCAGACATGCCGGAAACACCTGCCGAGTATGCCATAACCACCTGATCCACTCCCCAGAACCACCTGCTGGACACGCCAAAATCACCTGATGGCTACGCCAGCACCACTCGGCAGGCAAGCCAGAATCACCTGCAGGGTATGCCGGAACCACCTCTCAGACGTGCCAGAACCCCTTGTCGGACACTCCGGAATCACTTGTCAGGCATGCCGGAACCACCTCTCGAACGTGCCAGAATGACGTGTCAGAGACACCGGATGCACCTGCCGAGCACGCCGGAACCTCCTGTTCGACTCGCCGGAACCACCTGCCAGAGACGCCAAAATCCCCTGCCAGCTAGGCCAGAATCACATGGCGGACTCTATGGAATCCCCCGCCGGCAATGAAGGAACCACCTCTCAAACATACTGGAAGCACGTGCCGGACATGCCGGCACCACGTACTGGACAGACCAGAAACACCTGCCGGACCTGCCTGAACCACCTGCTGAGCACACCGGAACAACTTGCTCGACTCGCTGGAGCCACCTGCTGGACACCCCAAAATCACCAGCCAGCTATGCCAGAACCACTTGCCGGACACTCCGGAATCACCTGCCGGGCATGCCGGAACCACCTCTCAGACGTGCCAGAACCACGTGCCGGACACGCCAGAACCACCTACCGGACACAACAGAACCACCTGCCAGACACGCCTGAACCACCTGCCAAGCATGCAGGATCCACCTGACAGACACGCAAAAATCACCTGCTGGCTATGCCAGAACCACTTGCCGGACTTTCCGGAATCACCTGCCGGGAATGCCGGACCCACCTCTCAAATGTGCCAAAATCGAGTGCCGGAGACGCCAGAAGCACCTGCCGAGCTAGCCAGAAGCACCTGCTCGAATTGTCGGAACCACCTGTGGGATGTGCCAAAATCACCTGCCGGCTATGCCAGAACCACTTGGTGGACAATCTGGAATCACCTGCCGGACATGCGAAAACCAGCTGTCAGACGTGCCGGAACCACGTGCCGGACACGCCGGAACCACAACCCGGACAGACCAGAACCACCAACCGGACCTGCCAGTACCACCTACCGAGCATGCTGGAACCACCTGCCGGACATGCCAAAATCACCTGCGGGCTAGGCCAGAACCACTTGGAGGACTCTCTGGGATCACCTGCCGGGCATGCCGGAACCACCTCTCAGACGTGCCAGAACCACATGCCAGAGACAGCGGATGCACCTGCCAAGCACGCCAGGACCTCCTGCTCGACTCGCCGGAACCAACTGCCAGAGACGCCAGAATCACCTGCTGAGAATGCTTATCCTCCTGAACAGCTCGCCTGAAAGAGCTGCCAGACACGTCAAAATCACCTGCCAGACACGCCAAAATCACCTCCCGGACATGCCAAAATCACCTGCCGGACATGCCAAAATCACCTGCCGGCTATGCCAGAACCACTTGCCGGACACTCCGGAATCACCTGCTGGGCATCAGGGAACCACCTCTCACCCGTACCAGAACAATGTGCGGCTCACGCCGGAACCCACTACCTGACAGACTGGAAGCTCGTGCCGCACACGCCGGAATCACATGGCGAGAAACCCGGAACCACCTGAACAGCTCGCCAGAAACACCTGCCGGACACGCCAAAATCACCTGCAGGATACGCCAGAACCACTTGCCAGACACTCCGGAACCACCTGTCGGGCATGCCGGAACCACCTCTGAGACCTGCCAGAACCACATGCTGGACATGCCGGAACCACATCCAGGACAGACCAGAACCACCTGCCGGATCCACCTGAACCACCTGTCGAGCACGCTGGAACCACCTGCTCGAGTCGCCGGAACCACATGCCGGACATGGCAAAATCCCCTGCCGGCTACACCAGAACCACTTGCTGGACACTCTGGAATCACCTGTCAGGCATGCCGGAACCACGTCATGGACAGACTGCAAACCCCTGCCAGACCTGCCGGAACCAACTGCCGAGCATGCCGGAACCAAGTGTTCGACTCGGCAGAACCACCTGCAGGACACACCAAAAACACCTGCGGGCTACGCCAGAACCACTTGGAGGACTCTCTGGGGTCACCTGCTGGACATGCCGGAACCACCTCTCACACGTGCCAGAACCAAGTGTGGGACACCCTGGAACCACCTGCCGAATATGCTGGAGCCACCTGATCCAATCCACAGAACCACCTGCTGGACATGCCAAAATCACCTGCCGGCTATGCCAGAACCACTCGGCAGACCCTCTGCAATCACCTGGCGGGGATGCCGGGACCACCTCTCAGACGTGCCAGAACCACGTGCCGGACACGCCGGAACCACCTCCCGGACAGACCGGAACCACCTACCGGACCTGCCTGAACCACTAGCTGACCACGCTGGAACCACCTGCTTGAGTCGCCGGAACCACATGCCGGACATGGCAAACTCACCTGCCGGCTATGCCAGAACCACCTGGCGAACACTCCAGAATCACCTGCCAGGCATGCTGGAAGCATCTCTCAGAGGTGCCAGAATCATGTGCCAGAGACACCGGATGCACCTGTCGAGCACGCCTGAACCTCCTGCTCGACTCGCCAGAACCACCTGCTGGAGACGCCAAAATCACCTGCCGGCTAGGCCAGAACCACGTGGCGGACTCTATGGAATCACCCGCCGGGCATGCCGGAACCACCTCTCAGACGTGCCGGAAGCACATGCCGGACATGCCGGAAACACCTGCCGAGCACACCGGAGCCACGTGCTTGACTCACCGGAACCACCTGTCGGACATGCCAAAATCACCTGCCGGCTATGCCACAACCACCTGGTGGACTCTCTGGAATCACCTGCCGGGCATGATAGAACCACCTTTCAGACGTGCTGGAACCACGTGCCGGACAAGCCGGAACCACCTCCCGGACCTGCCTGCACCAAAAGCCGAGCATGCTAGAACAAAATGCCAGACACACCAAAATCACCTTCCAGCTACGCCAGAACCACTTGGAGGACTCTCCGGGATGACCTGCCAGGCATGCCGGAACCACCTCACAGACGTCCTAGAAGTACGTGCCGGAGATGCCGGAAGCACCTGCTGAGCACGCCACAACCACCTCCCGGACAGACAGGAACCACCTGCCGGACACGCTGCAACCATCTCCCGGACAGACAGGAACAACCTGCTGGACACAGCTGAACCACCAGCCCAGCTACCAGAACCACCTGCTTGAATCAACAGAAACACGTGCTGGACACGCCAAAATCACTTGCCAGCTATGCCAGAAACACGTGGCAGAGAGTCCGGAATCACCTGCTGGGCATGCAGGAACCACCTCTCAGATGCACAAGAACAACGTGCGACACAGGCCGGAACCCACTACCGGACAGACCAGAACCACCTGAAAGACCCGCCTGAACCACCTGCTGAGCACGGCGGGAACAACCTGCTAGACTCGCTGGAGCCACCTGCTGAACATGCCAAAATCACCAGCCGGCTATGCCAAAACCACTTGCCGGACACTCCGGAATCACCTGCCGGGCAGGCCAGAACGACCTCTCAGACGTACCAGAACCATGTGCCAGACATGCCGGAAACACCTGCCGAGTATGCCATAACCACCTGATCCACTCCCCAGAACCACCTGCTGGACACGCCAAAATCACCTGATGGCTACGCCAGCACCACTCGGCAGGCAAGCCAGAATCACCTGCAGGGTATGCCGGAACCACCTCTCAGACGTGCCAGAACCCCTTGTCGGACACTCCGGAATCACTTGTCAGGCATGCCGGAACCACCTCTCGAACGTGCCAGAATGACGTGTCAGAGACACCGGATGCACCTGCCGAGCACGCCGGAACCTCCTGTTCGACTCGCCGGAACCACCTGCCAGAGACGCCAAAATCCCCTGCCAGCTAGGCCAGAATCACATGGCGGACTCTATGGAATCTCCCGCCGGCAATGAAGGAACCACCTCTCAAACATACTGGAAGCACGTGCCGGACATGCCGGCACCACGTACTGGACAGACCAGAAACACCTGCCGGACCTGCCTGAACCACCTGCTGAGCACACCGGAACAACTTGCTCGACTCGCTGGAGCCACCTGCTGGACACCCCAAAATCACCAGCCAGCTATGCCAGAACCACTTGCCGGACACTCCGGAATCACCTGCCGGGCATGCCGGAACCACCTCTCAGACGTGCCAGAACCACGTGCCGGACACGCCAGAACCACCTACCGGACACAACAGAACCACCTGCCAGACACGCCTGAACCACCTGCCAAGCATGCAGGATCCACCTGACAGACACGCAAAAATCACCTGCTGGCTATGCCAGAACCACTTGCCGGACTTTCCGGAATCACCTGCCGGGAATGCCGGACCCACCTCTCAAATGTGCCAAAATCGAGTGCCGGAGACGCCAGAAGCACCTGCCGAGCTAGCCAGAAGCACCTGCTCGAATTGTCGGAACCACCTGTGGGATGTGCCAAAATCACCTGCCGGCTATGCCAGAACCACTTGGTGGACAATCTGGAATCACCTGCCGGACATGCGAAAACCAGCTGTCAGACGTGCCGGAACCACGTGCCGGACACGCCGGAACCACAACCCGGACAGACCAGAACCACCAACCGGACCTGCCAGTACCACCTACCGAGCATGCTGGAACCACCTGCCGGACATGCCAAAATCACCTGCGGGCTAGGCCAGAACCACTTGGAGGACTCTCTGGGATCACCTGCCGGGCATGCCGGAACCACCTCTCAGACGTGCCAGAACCACATGCCAGAGACAGCGGATGCACCTGCCAAGCACGCCAGGACCTCCTGCTCGACTCGCCGGTACCAACTGCCAGAGACGCCAGAATCACCTGCTGAGAATGCTTATCCTCCTGAACAGCTCGCCTGAAAGAGCTGCCAGACACGTCAAAATCACCTGCCAGACACGCCAAAATCACCTCCCGGACATGCCAAAATCACCTGCCGGACATGCCAAAATCACCTGCCGGCTATGCCAGAACCACTTGCCGGACACTCCGGAATCACCTGCTGGGCATCAGGGAACCACCTCTCACCCGTACCAGAACAATGTGCGGCTCACGCCGGAACCCACTACCTGACAGAATGGAAGCTCGTGCCGCACACGCCGGAATCACATGGCGAGAAACCCGGAACCACCTGAACAGCTCGCCAGAAACACCTGCCGGACACGCCAAAATCACCTGCAGGATACGCCAGAACCACTTGCCAGACACTCCGGAACCACCTGTCGGGCATGCCGGAACCACCTCTGAGACCTGCCAGAACCACATGCTGGACATGCCGGAACCACATCCAGGACAGACCAGAACCACCTGCCGGATCCACCTGAACCACCTGTCGAGCACGCTGGAACCACCTGCTCGAGTCGCCGGAACCACATGCCGGACATGGCAAAATCCCCTGCCGGCTACACCAGAACCACTTGCTGGACACTCTGGAATCACCTGTCAGGCATGCCGGAACCACGTCATGGACAGACTGCAAACCCCTGCCAGACCTGCCGGAACCAACTGCCGAGCATGCCGGAACCAAGTGTTCGACTCGGCAGAACCACCTGCAGGACACACCAAAAACACCTGCGGGCTACGCCAGAACCACTTGGAGGACTCTCTGGGGTCACCTGCTGGACATGCCGGAACCACCTCTCAGACGTGCCAGAACCAAGTGTGGGACACCCTGGAACCACCTGCCGAATATGCTGGAGCCACCTGATCCAATCCACAGAACCACCTGCTGGACATGCCAAAATCACCTGCCGGCTATGCCAGAACCACTCGGCAGACCCTCTGCAATCACCTGGCGGGGATGCCGGGACCACCTCTCAGACGTGCCAGAACCACGTGCCGGACACGCCGGAACCACCTCCCGGACAGACCGGAACCACCTACCGGACCTGCCTGAACCACTAGCTGACCACGCTGGAACCACCTGCTTGAGTCGCCGGAACCACATGCCGGACATGGCAAACTCACCTGCCGGCTATGCCAGAACCACCTGGCGAACACTCCAGAATCACCTGCCAGGCATGCTGGAAGCATCTCTCAGAGGTGCCAGAATCATGTGCCAGAGACACCGGATGCACCTGTCGAGCACGCCTGAACCTCCTGCTCGACTCGCCAGAACCACCTGCTGGAGACGCCAAAATCACCTGCCGGCTAGGCCAGAACCACGTGGCGGACTCTATGGAATCACCCGCCGGGCATGCCGGAACCACCTCTCAGACGTGCCGGAAGCACATGCCGGACATGCCGGAAACACCTGCCGAGCACACCGGAGCCACGTGCTTGACTCACCGGAACCACCTGTCGGACATGCCAAAATCACCTGCCGGCTATGCCACAACCACCTGGTGGACTCTCTGGAATCACCTGCCGGGCATGATAGAACCACCTTTCAGACGTGCTGGAACCACGTGCCGGACAAGCCGGAACCACCTCCCGGACCTGCCTGCACCAAAAGCCGAGCATGCTAGAACAAAATGCCAGACACACCAAAATCACCTTCCAGCTACGCCAGAACCACTTGGAGGACTCTCCGGGATGACCTGCCAGGCATGCCGGAACCACCTCACAGACGTCCTAGAAGTACGTGCCGGAGATGCCGGAAGCACCTGCTGAGCACGCGACAACCACCTCCCGGACAGACAGGAACCACCTGCCGGACACGCTGCAACCATCTCCCGGACAGACAGGAACAACCTGCCGGACACAGCTGAACCACCAGCCCAGCTACCAGAACCACCTGCTTGAATCAACAGAAACACGTGCTGGACACGCCAAAATCACTTGCCAGCTATGCCAGAAACACGTGGCAGAGAGTCCGGAATCACCTGCTGGGCATGCAGGAACCACCTCTCAGATGCACAAGAACAACGTGCGACACAGGCCGGAACCCACTACCGGACAGACCAGAACCACCTGAAAGACCCGCCTGAACCACCTGCTGAGCACGGCGGGAACAACCTGCTAGACTCGCTGGAGCCACCTGCTGAACATGCCAAAATCACCAGCCGGCTATGCCAAAACCACTTGCCGGACACTCCGGAATCACCTGCCGGGCAGGCCAGAACGACCTCTCAGACGTACCAGAACCATGTGCCAGACATGCCGGAAACACCTGCCGAGTATGCCATAACCACCTGATCCACTCCCCAGAACCACCTGCTGGACACGCCAAAATCACCTGATGGCTACGCCAGCACCACTCGGCAGGCAAGCCAGAATCACCTGCAGGGTATGCCGGAACCACCTCTCAGACGTGCCAGAACCCCTTGTCGGACACTCCGGAATCACTTGTCAGGCATGCCGGAACCACCTCTCGAACGTGCCAGAATGACGTGTCAGAGACACCGGATGCACCTGCCGAGCACGCCGGAACCTCCTGTTCGACTCGCCGGAACCACCTGCCAGAGACGCCAAAATCCCCTGCCAGCTAGGCCAGAATCACATGGCGGACTCTATGGAATCTCCCGCCGGCAATGAAGGAACCACCTCTCAAACATACTGGAAGCACGTGCCGGACATGCCGGCACCACGTACTGGACAGACCAGAAACACCTGCCGGACCTGCCTGAACCACCTGCTGAGCACACCGGAACAACTTGCTCGACTCGCTGGAGCCACCTGCTGGACACCCCAAAATCACCAGCCAGCTATGCCAGAACCACTTGCCGGACACTCCGGAATCACCTGCCGGGCATGCCGGAACCACCTCTCAGACGTGCCAGAACCACGTGCCGGACACGCCAGAACCACCTACCGGACACAACAGAACCACCTGCCAGACACGCCTGAACCACCTGCCAAGCATGCAGGATCCACCTGACAGACACGCAAAAATCACCTGCTGGCTATGCCAGAACCACTTGCCGGACTTTCCGGAATCACCTGCCGGGAATGCCGGACCCACCTCTCAAATGTGCCAAAATCGAGTGCCGGAGACGCCAGAAGCACCTGCCGAGCTAGCCAGAAGCACCTGCTCGAATTGTCGGAACCACCTGTGGGATGTGCCAAAATCACCTGCCGGCTATGCCAGAACCACTTGGTGGACAATCTGGAATCACCTGCCGGACATGCGAAAACCAGCTGTCAGACGTGCCGGAACCACGTGCCGGACACGCCGGAACCACAACCCGGACAGACCAGAACCACCAACCGGACCTGCCAGTACCACCTACCGAGCATGCTGGAACCACCTGCCGGACATGCCAAAATCACCTGCGGGCTAGGCCAGAACCACTTGGAGGACTCTCTGGGATCACCTGCCGGGCATGCCGGAACCACCTCTCAGACGTGCCAGAACCACATGCCAGAGACAGCGGATGCACCTGCCAAGCACGCCAGGACCTCCTGCTCGACTCGCCGGAACCAACTGCCAGAGACGCCAGAATCACCTGCTGAGAATGCTTATCCTCCTGAACAGCTCGCCTGAAAGAGCTGCCAGACACGTCAAAATCACCTGCCAGACACGCCAAAATCACCTCCCGGACATGCCAAAATCACCTGCCGGACATGCCAAAATCACCTGCCGGCTATGCCAGAACCACTTGCCGGACACTCCGGAATCACCTGCTGGGCATCAGGGAACCACCTCTCACCCGTACCAGAACAATGTGCGGCTCACGCCGGAACCCACTACCTGACAGACTGGAAGCTCGTGCCGCACACGCCGGAATCACATGGCGAGAAACCCGGAACCACCTGAACAGCTCGCCAGAAACACCTGCCGGACACGCCAAAATCACCTGCAGGATACGCCAGAACCACTTGCCAGACACTCCGGAACCACCTGTCGGGCATGCCGGAACCACCTCTGAGACCTGCCAGAACCACATGCTGGACATGCCGGAACCACATCCAGGACAGACCAGAACCACCTGCCGGATCCACCTGAACCACCTGTCGAGCACGCTGGAACCACCTGCTCGAGTCGCCGGAACCACATGCCGGACATGGCAAAATCCCCTGCCGGCTACACCAGAACCACTTGCTGGACACTCTGGAATCACCTGTCAGGCATGCCGGAACCACGTCATGGACAGACTGCAAACCCCTGCCAGACCTGCCGGAACCAACTGCCGAGCATGCCGGAACCAAGTGTTCGACTCGGCAGAACCACCTGCAGGACACACCAAAAACACCTGCGGGCTACGCCAGAACCACTTGGAGGACTCTCTGGGGTCACCTGCTGGACATGCCGGAACCACCTCTCACACGTGCCAGAACCAAGTGTGGGACACCCTGGAACCACCTGCCGAATATGCTGGAGCCACCTGATCCAATCCACAGAACCACCTGCTGGACATGCCAAAATCACCTGCCGGCTATGCCAGAACCACTCGGCAGACCCTCTGCAATCACCTGGCGGGGATGCCGGGACCACCTCTCAGACGTGCCAGAACCACGTGCCGGACACGCCGGAACCACCTCCCGGACAGACCGGAACCACCTACCGGACCTGCCTGAACCACTAGCTGACCACGCTGGAACCACCTGCTTGAGTCGCCGGAACCACATGCCGGACATGGCAAACTCACCTGCCGGCTATGCCAGAACCACCTGGCGAACACTCCAGAATCACCTGCCAGGCATGCTGGAAGCATCTCTCAGAGGTGCCAGAATCATGTGCCAGAGACACCGGATGCACCTGTCGAGCACGCCTGAACCTCCTGCTCGACTCGCCAGAACCACCTGCTGGAGACGCCAAAATCACCTGCCGGCTAGGCCAGAACCACGTGGCGGACTCTATGGAATCACCCGCCGGGCATGCCGGAACCACCTCTCAGACGTGCCGGAAGCACATGCCGGACATGCCGGAAACACCTGCCGAGCACACCGGAGCCACGTGCTTGACTCACCGGAACCACCTGTCGGACATGCCAAAATCACCTGCCGGCTATGCCACAACCACCTGGTGGACTCTCTGGAATCACCTGCCGGGCATGATAGAACCACCTTTCAGACGTGCTGGAACCACGTGCCGGACAAGCCGGAACCACCTCCCGGACCTGCCTGCACCAAAAGCCGAGCATGCTAGAACAAAATGCCAGACACACCAAAATCACCTTCCAGCTACGCCAGAACCACTTGGAGGACTCTCCGGGATGACCTGCCAGGCATGCCGGAACCACCTCACAGACGTCCTAGAAGTACGTGCCGGAGATGCCGGAAGCACCTGCTGAGCACGCCACAACCACCTCCCGGACAGACAGGAACCACCTGCCGGACACGCTGCAACCATCTCCCGGACAGACAGGAACAACCTGCCGGACACAGCTGAACCACCAGCCCAGCTACCAGAACCACCTGCTTGAATCAACAGAAACACGTGCTGGACACGCCAAAATCACTTGCCAGCTATGCCAGAAACACGTGGCAGAGAGTCCGGAATCACCTGCTGGGCATGCAGGAACCACCTCTCAGATGCACAAGAACAACGTGCGACACAGGCCGGAACCCACTACCGGACAGACCAGAACCACCTGAAAGACCCGCCTGAACCACCTGCTGAGCACGGCGGGAACAACCTGCTAGACTCGCTGGAGCCACCTGCTGAACATGCCAAAATCACCAGCCGGCTATGCCAAAACCACTTGCCGGACACTCCGGAATCACCTGCCGGGCAGGCCAGAACGACCTCTCAGACGTACCAGAACCATGTGCCAGACATGCCGGAAACACCTGCCGAGTATGCCATAACCACCTGATCCACTCCCCAGAACCACCTGCTGGACACGCCAAAATCACCTGATGGCTACGCCAGCACCACTCGGCAGGCAAGCCAGAATCACCTGCAGGGTATGCCGGAACCACCTCTCAGACGTGCCAGAACCCCTTGTCGGACACTCCGGAATCACTTGTCAGGCATGCCGGAACCACCTCTCGAACGTGCCAGAATGACGTGTCAGAGACACCGGATGCACCTGCCGAGCACGCCGGAACCTCCTGTTCGACTCGCCGGAACCACCTGCCAGAGACGCCAAAATCCCCTGCCAGCTAGGCCAGAATCACATGGCGGACTCTATGGAATCTCCCGCCGGCAATGAAGGAACCACCTCTCAAACATACTGGAAGCACGTGCCGGACATGCCGGCACCACGTACTGGACAGACCAGAAACACCTGCCGGACCTGCCTGAACCACCTGCTGAGCACACCGGAACAACTTGCTCGACTCGCTGGAGCCACCTGCTGGACACCCCAAAATCACCAGCCAGCTATGCCAGAACCACTTGCCGGACACTCCGGAATCACCTGCCGGGCATGCCGGAACCACCTCTCAGACGTGCCAGAACCACGTGCCGGACACGCCAGAACCACCTACCGGACACAACAGAACCACCTGCCAGACACGCCTGAACCACCTGCCAAGCATGCAGGATCCACCTGACAGACACGCAAAAATCACCTGCTGGCTATGCCAGAACCACTTGCCGGACTTTCCGGAATCACCTGCCGGGAATGCCGGACCCACCTCTCAAATGTGCCAAAATCGAGTGCCGGAGACGCCAGAAGCACCTGCCGAGCTAGCCAGAAGCACCTGCTCGAATTGTCGGAACCACCTGTGGGATGTGCCAAAATCACCTGCCGGCTATGCCAGAACCACTTGGTGGACAATCTGGAATCACCTGCCGGACATGCGAAAACCAGCTGTCAGACGTGCCGGAACCACGTGCCGGACACGCCGGAACCACAACCCGGACAGACCAGAACCACCAACCGGACCTGCCAGTACCACCTACCGAGCATGCTGGAACCACCTGCCGGACATGCCAAAATCACCTGCGGGCTAGGCCAGAACCACTTGGAGGACTCTCTGGGATCACCTGCCGGGCATGCCGGAACCACCTCTCAGACGTGCCAGAACCACATGCCAGAGACAGCGGATGCACCTGCCAAGCACGCCAGGACCTCCTGCTCGACTCGCCGGAACCAACTGCCAGAGACGCCAGAATCACCTGCTGAGAATGCTTATCCTCCTGAACAGCTCGCCTGAAAGAGCTGCCAGACACGTCAAAATCACCTGCCAGACACGCCAAAATCACCTCCCGGACATGCCAAAATCACCTGCCGGACATGCCAAAATCACCTGCCGGCTATGCCAGAACCACTTGCCGGACACTCCGGAATCACCTGCTGGGCATCAGGGAACCACCTCTCACCCGTACCAGAACAATGTGCGGCTCACGCCGGAACCCACTACCTGACAGACTGGAAGCTCGTGCCGCACACGCCGGAATCACATGGCGAGAAACCCGGAACCACCTGAACAGCTCGCCAGAAACACCTGCCGGACACGCCAAAATCACCTGCAGGATACGCCAGAACCACTTGCCAGACACTCCGGAACCACCTGTCGGGCATGCCGGAACCACCTCTGAGACCTGCCAGAACCACATGCTGGACATGCCGGAACCACATCCAGGACAGACCAGAACCACCTGCCGGATCCACCTGAACCACCTGTCGAGCACGCTGGAACCACCTGCTCGAGTCGCCGGAACCACATGCCGGACATGGCAAAATCCCCTGCCGGCTACACCAGAACCACTTGCTGGACACTCTGGAATCACCTGTCAGGCATGCCGGAACCACGTCATGGACAGACTGCAAACCCCTGCCAGACCTGCCGGAACCAACTGCCGAGCATGCCGGAACCAAGTGTTCGACTCGGCAGAACCACCTGCAGGACACACCAAAAACACCTGCGGGCTACGCCAGAACCACTTGGAGGACTCTCTGGGGTCACCTGCTGGACATGCCGGAACCACCTCTCACACGTGCCAGAACCAAGTGTGGGACACCCTGGAACCACCTGCCGAATATGCTGGAGCCACCTGATCCAATCCACAGAACCACCTGCTGGACATGCCAAAATCACCTGCCGGCTATGCCAGAACCACTCGGCAGACCCTCTGCAATCACCTGGCGGGGATGCCGGGACCACCTCTCAGACGTGCCAGAACCACGTGCCGGACACGCCGGAACCACCTCCCGGACAGACCGGAACCACCTACCGGACCTGCCTGAACCACTAGCTGACCACGCTGGAACCACCTGCTTGAGTCGCCGGAACCACATGCCGGACATGGCAAACTCACCTGCCGGCTATGCCAGAACCACCTGGCGAACACTCCAGAATCACCTGCCAGGCATGCTGGAAGCATCTCTCAGAGGTGCCAGAATCATGTGCCAGAGACACCGGATGCACCTGTCGAGCACGCCTGAACCTCCTGCTCGACTCGCCAGAACCACCTGCTGGAGACGCCAAAATCACCTGCCGGCTAGGCCAGAACCACGTGGCGGACTCTATGGAATCACCCGCCGGGCATGCCGGAACCACCTCTCAGACGTGCCGGAAGCACATGCCGGACATGCCGGAAACACCTGCCGAGCACACCGGAGCCACGTGCTTGACTCACCGGAACCACCTGTCGGACATGCCAAAATCACCTGCCGGCTATGCCACAACCACCTGGTGGACTCTCTGGAATCACCTGCCGGGCATGATAGAACCACCTTTCAGACGTGCTGGAACCACGTGCCGGACAAGCCGGAACCACCTCCCGGACCTGCCTGCACCAAAAGCCGAGCATGCTAGAACAAAATGCCAGACACACCAAAATCACCTTCCAGCTACGCCAGAACCACTTGGAGGACTCTCCGGGATGACCTGCCAGGCATGCCGGAACCACCTCACAGACGTCCTAGAAGTACGTGCCGGAGATGCCGGAAGCACCTGCTGAGCACGCCACAACCACCTCCCGGACAGACAGGAACCACCTGCCGGACACGCTGCAACCATCTCCCGGACAGACAGGAACAACCTGCCGGACACAGCTGAACCACCAGCCCAGCTACCAGAACCACCTGCTTGAATCAACAGAAACACGTGCTGGACACGCCAAAATCACTTGCCAGCTATGCCAGAAACACGTGGCAGAGAGTCCGGAATCACCTGCTGGGCATGCAGGAACCACCTCTCAGATGCACAAGAACAACGTGCGACACAGGCCGGAACCCACTACCGGACAGACCAGAACCACCTGAAAGACCCGCCTGAACCACCTGCTGAGCACGGCGGGAACAACCTGCTAGACTCGCTGGAGCCACCTGCTGAACATGCCAAAATCACCAGCCGGCTATGCCAAAACCACTTGCCGGACACTCCGGAATCACCTGCCGGGCAGGCCAGAACGACCTCTCAGACGTACCAGAACCATGTGCCAGACATGCCGGAAACACCTGCCGAGTATGCCATAACCACCTGATCCACTCCCCAGAACCACCTGCTGGACACGCCAAAATCACCTGATGGCTACGCCAGCACCACTCGGCAGGCAAGCCAGAATCACCTGCAGGGTATGCCGGAACCACCTCTCAGACGTGCCAGAACCCCTTGTCGGACACTCCGGAATCACTTGTCAGGCATGCCGGAACCACCTCTCGAACGTGCCAGAATGACGTGTCAGAGACACCGGATGCACCTGCCGAGCACGCCGGAACCTCCTGTTCGACTCGCCGGAACCACCTGCCAGAGACGCCAAAATCCCCTGCCAGCTAGGCCAGAATCACATGGCGGACTCTATGGAATCTCCCGCCGGCAATGAAGGAACCACCTCTCAAACATACTGGAAGCACGTGCCGGACATGCCGGCACCACGTACTGGACAGACCAGAAACACCTGCCGGACCTGCCTGAACCACCTGCTGAGCACACCGGAACAACTTGCTCGACTCGCTGGAGCCACCTGCTGGACACCCCAAAATCACCAGCCAGCTATGCCAGAACCACTTGCCGGACACTCCGGAATCACCTGCCGGGCATGCCGGAACCACCTCTCAGACGTGCCAGAACCACGTGCCGGACACGCCAGAACCACCTACCGGACACAACAGAACCACCTGCCAGACACGCCTGAACCACCTGCCAAGCATGCAGGATCCACCTGACAGACACGCAAAAATCACCTGCTGGCTATGCCAGAACCACTTGCCGGACTTTCCGGAATCACCTGCCGGGAATGCCGGACCCACCTCTCAAATGTGCCAAAATCGAGTGCCGGAGACGCCAGAAGCACCTGCCGAGCTAGCCAGAAGCACCTGCTCGAATTGTCGGAACCACCTGTGGGATGTGCCAAAATCACCTGCCGGCTATGCCAGAACCACTTGGTGGACAATCTGGAATCACCTGCCGGACATGCGAAAACCAGCTGTCAGACGTGCCGGAACCACGTGCCGGACACGCCGGAACCACAACCCGGACAGACCAGAACCACCAACCGGACCTGCCAGTACCACCTACCGAGCATGCTGGAACCACCTGCCGGACATGCCAAAATCACCTGCGGGCTAGGCCAGAACCACTTGGAGGACTCTCTGGGATCACCTGCCGGGCATGCCGGAACCACCTCTCAGACGTGCCAGAACCACATGCCAGAGACAGCGGATGCACCTGCCAAGCACGCCAGGACCTCCTGCTCGACTCGCCGGAACCAACTGCCAGAGACGCCAGAATCACCTGCTGAGAATGCTTATCCTCCTGAACAGCTCGCCTGAAAGAGCTGCCAGACACGTCAAAATCACCTGCCAGACACGCCAAAATCACCTCCCGGACATGCCAAAATCACCTGCCGGACATGCCAAAATCACCTGCCGGCTATGCCAGAACCACTTGCCGGACACTCCGGAATCACCTGCTGGGCATCAGGGAACCACCTCTCACCCGTACCAGAACAATGTGCGGCTCACGCCGGAACCCACTACCTGACAGACTGGAAGCTCGTGCCGCACACGCCGGAATCACATGGCGAGAAACCCGGAACCACCTGAACAGCTCGCCAGAAACACCTGCCGGACACGCCAAAATCACCTGCAGGATACGCCAGAACCACTTGCCAGACACTCCGGAACCACCTGTCGGGCATGCCGGAACCACCTCTGAGACCTGCCAGAACCACATGCTGGACATGCCGGAACCACATCCAGGACAGACCAGAACCACCTGCCGGATCCACCTGAACCACCTGTCGAGCACGCTGGAACCACCTGCTCGAGTCGCCGGAACCACATGCCGGACATGGCAAAATCCCCTGCCGGCTACACCAGAACCACTTGCTGGACACTCTGGAATCACCTGTCAGGCATGCCGGAACCACGTCATGGACAGACTGCAAACCCCTGCCAGACCTGCCGGAACCAACTGCCGAGCATGCCGGAACCAAGTGTTCGACTCGGCAGAACCACCTGCAGGACACACCAAAAACACCTGCGGGCTACGCCAGAACCACTTGGAGGACTCTCTGGGGTCACCTGCTGGACATGCCGGAACCACCTCTCAGACGTGCCAGAACCAAGTGTGGGACACCCTGGAACCACCTGCCGAATATGCTGGAGCCACCTGATCCAATCCACAGAACCACCTGCTGGACATGCCAAAATCACCTGCCGGCTATGCCAGAACCACTCGGCAGACCCTCTGCAATCACCTGGCGGGGATGCCGGGACCACCTCTCAGACGTGCCAGAACCACGTGCCGGACACGCCGGAACCACCTCCCGGACAGACCGGAACCACCTACCGGACCTGCCTGAACCACTAGCTGACCACGCTGGAACCACCTGCTTGAGTCGCCGGAACCACATGCCGGACATGGCAAACTCACCTGCCGGCTATGCCAGAACCACCTGGCGAACACTCCAGAATCACCTGCCAGGCATGCTGGAAGCATCTCTCAGAGGTGCCAGAATCATGTGCCAGAGACACCGGATGCACCTGTCGAGCACGCCTGAACCTCCTGCTCGACTCGCCAGAACCACCTGCTGGAGACGCCAAAATCACCTGCCGGCTAGGCCAGAACCACGTGGCGGACTCTATGGAATCACCCGCCGGGCATGCCGGAACCACCTCTCAGACGTGCCGGAAGCACATGCCGGACATGCCGGAAACACCTGCCGAGCACACCGGAGCCACGTGCTTGACTCACCGGAACCACCTGTCGGACATGCCAAAATCACCTGCCGGCTATGCCACAACCACCTGGTGGACTCTCTGGAATCACCTGCCGGGCATGATAGAACCACCTTTCAGACGTGCTGGAACCACGTGCCGGACAAGCCGGAACCACCTCCCGGACCTGCCTGCACCAAAAGCCGAGCATGCTAGAACAAAATGCCAGACACACCAAAATCACCTTCCAGCTACGCCAGAACCACTTGGAGGACTCTCCGGGATGACCTGCCAGGCATGCCGGAACCACCTCACAGACGTCCTAGAAGTACGTGCCGGAGATGCCGGAAGCACCTGCTGAGCACGCCACAACCACCTCCCGGACAGACAGGAACCACCTGCCGGACACGCTGCAACCATCTCCCGGACAGACAGGAACAACCTGCCGGACACAGCTGAACCACCAGCCCAGCTACCAGAACCACCTGCTTGAATCAACAGAAACACGTGCTGGACACGCCAAAATCACTTGCCAGCTATGCCAGAAACACGTGGCAGAGAGTCCGGAATCACCTGCTGGGCATGCAGGAACCACCTCTCAGATGCACAAGAACAACGTGCGACACAGGCCGGAACCCACTACCGGACAGACCAGAACCACCTGAAAGACCCGCCTGAACCACCTGCTGAGCACGGCGGGAACAACCTGCTAGACTCGCTGGAGCCACCTGCTGAACATGCCAAAATCACCAGCCGGCTATGCCAAAACCACTTGCCGGACACTCCGGAATCACCTGCCGGGCAGGCCAGAACGACCTCTCAGACGTACCAGAACCATGTGCCAGACATGCCGGAAACACCTGCCGAGTATGCCATAACCACCTGATCCACTCCCCAGAACCACCTGCTGGACACGCCAAAATCACCTGATGGCTACGCCAGCACCACTCGGCAGGCAAGCCAGAATCACCTGCAGGGTATGCCGGAACCACCTCTCAGACGTGCCAGAACCCCTTGTCGGACACTCCGGAATCACTTGTCAGGCATGCCGGAACCACCTCTCGAACGTGCCAGAATGACGTGTCAGAGACACCGGATGCACCTGCCGAGCACGCCGGAACCTCCTGTTCGACTCGCCGGAACCACCTGCCAGAGACGCCAAAATCCCCTGCCAGCTAGGCCAGAATCACATGGCGGACTCTATGGAATCTCCCGCCGGCAATGAAGGAACCACCTCTCAAACATACTGGAAGCACGTGCCGGACATGCCGGCACCACGTACTGGACAGACCAGAAACACCTGCCGGACCTGCCTGAACCACCTGCTGAGCACACCGGAACAACTTGCTCGACTCGCTGGAGCCACCTGCTGGACACCCCAAAATCACCAGCCAGCTATGCCAGAACCACTTGCCGGACACTCCGGAATCACCTGCCGGGCATGCCGGAACCACCTCTCAGACGTGCCAGAACCACGTGCCGGACACGCCAGAACCACCTACCGGACACAACAGAACCACCTGCCAGACACGCCTGAACCACCTGCCAAGCATGCAGGATCCACCTGACAGACACGCAAAAATCACCTGCTGGCTATGCCAGAACCACTTGCCGGACTTTCCGGAATCACCTGCCGGGAATGCCGGACCCACCTCTCAAATGTGCCAAAATCGAGTGCCGGAGACGCCAGAAGCACCTGCCGAGCTAGCCAGAAGCACCTGCTCGAATTGTCGGAACCACCTGTGGGATGTGCCAAAATCACCTGCCGGCTATGCCAGAACCACTTGGTGGACAATCTGGAATCACCTGCCGGACATGCGAAAACCAGCTGTCAGACGTGCCGGAACCACGTGCCGGACACGCCGGAACCACAACCCGGACAGACCAGAACCACCAACCGGACCTGCCAGTACCACCTACCGAGCATGCTGGAACCACCTGCCGGACATGCCAAAATCACCTGCGGGCTAGGCCAGAACCACTTGGAGGACTCTCTGGGATCACCTGCCGGGCATGCCGGAACCACCTCTCAGACGTGCCAGAACCACATGCCAGAGACAGCGGATGCACCTGCCAAGCACGCCAGGACCTCCTGCTCGACTCGCCGGAACCAACTGCCAGAGACGCCAGAATCACCTGCTGAGAATGCTTATCCTCCTGAACAGCTCGCCTGAAAGAGCTGCCAGACACGTCAAAATCACCTGCCAGACACGCCAAAATCACCTCCCGGACATGCCAAAATCACCTGCCGGACATGCCAAAATCACCTGCCGGCTATGCCAGAACCACTTGCCGGACACTCCGGAATCACCTGCTGGGCATCAGGGAACCACCTCTCACCCGTACCAGAACAATGTGCGGCTCACGCCGGAACCCACTACCTGACAGACTGGAAGCTCGTGCCGCACACGCCGGAATCACATGGCGAGAAACCCGGAACCACCTGAACAGCTCGCCAGAAACACCTGCCGGACACGCCAAAATCACCTGCAGGATACGCCAGAACCACTTGCCAGACACTCCAGAACCACCTGTCGGGCATGCCGGAACCACCTCTGAGACCTGCCAGAACCACATGCTGGACATGCCGGAACCACATCCAGGACAGACCAGAACCACCTGCCGGATCCACCTGAACCACCTGTCGAGCACGCTGGAACCACCTGCTCGAGTCGCCGGAACCACATGCCGGACATGGCAAAATCCCCTGCCGGCTACACCAGAACCACTTGCTGGACACTCTGGAATCACCTGTCAGGCATGCCGGAACCACGTCATGGACAGACTGCAAACCCCTGCCAGACCTGCCGGAACCAACTGCCGAGCATGCCGGAACCAAGTGTTCGACTCGGCAGAACCACCTGCAGGACACACCAAAAACACCTGCGGGCTACGCCAGAACCACTTGGAGGACTCTCTGGGGTCACCTGCTGGACATGCCGGAACCACCTCTCACACGTGCCAGAACCAAGTGTGGGACACCCTGGAACCACCTGCCGAATATGCTGGAGCCACCTGATCCAATCCACAGAACCACCTGCTGGACATGCCAAAATCACCTGCCGGCTATGCCAGAACCACTCGGCAGACCCTCTGCAATCACCTGGCGGGGATGCCGGGACCACCTCTCAGACGTGCCAGAACCACGTGCCGGACACGCCGGAACCACCTCCCGGACAGACCGGAACCACCTACCGGACCTGCCTGAACCACTAGCTGACCACGCTGGAACCACCTGCTTGAGTCGCCGGAACCACATGCCGGACATGGCAAACTCACCTGCCGGCTATGCCAGAACCACCTGGCGAACACTCCAGAATCACCTGCCAGGCATGCTGGAAGCATCTCTCAGAGGTGCCAGAATCATGTGCCAGAGACACCGGATGCACCTGTCGAGCACGCCTGAACCTCCTGCTCGACTCGCCAGAACCACCTGCTGGAGACGCCAAAATCACCTGCCGGCTAGGCCAGAACCACGTGGCGGACTCTATGGAATCACCCGCCGGGCATGCCGGAACCACCTCTCAGACGTGCCGGAAGCACATGCCGGACATGCCGGAAACACCTGCCGAGCACACCGGAGCCACGTGCTTGACTCACCGGAACCACCTGTCGGACATGCCAAAATCACCTGCCGGCTATGCCACAACCACCTGGTGGACTCTCTGGAATCACCTGCCGGGCATGATAGAACCACCTTTCAGACGTGCTGGAACCACGTGCCGGACAAGCCGGAACCACCTCCCGGACCTGCCTGCACCAAAAGCCGAGCATGCTAGAACAAAATGCCAGACACACCAAAATCACCTTCCAGCTACGCCAGAACCACTTGGAGGACTCTCCGGGATGACCTGCCAGGCATGCCGGAACCACCTCACAGACGTCCTAGAAGTACGTGCCGGAGATGCCGGAAGCACCTGCTGAGCACGCCACAACCACCTCCCGGACAGACAGGAACCACCTGCCGGACACGCTGCAACCATCTCCCGGACAGACAGGAACAACCTGCCGGACACAGCTGAACCACCAGCCCAGCTACCAGAACCACCTGCTTGAATCAACAGAAACACGTGCTGGACACGCCAAAATCACTTGCCAGCTATGCCAGAAACACGTGGCAGAGAGTCCGGAATCACCTGCTGGGCATGCAGGAACCACCTCTCAGATGCACAAGAACAACGTGCGACACAGGCCGGAACCCACTACCGGACAGACCAGAACCACCTGAAAGACCCGCCTGAACCACCTGCTGAGCACGGCGGGAACAACCTGCTAGACTCGCTGGAGCCACCTGCTGAACATGCCAAAATCACCAGCCGGCTATGCCAAAACCACTTGCCGGACACTCCGGAATCACCTGCCGGGCAGGCCAGAACGACCTCTCAGACGTACCAGAACCATGTGCCAGACATGCCGGAAACACCTGCCGAGTATGCCATAACCACCTGATCCACTCCCCAGAACCACCTGCTGGACACGCCAAAATCACCTGATGGCTACGCCAGCACCACTCGGCAGGCAAGCCAGAATCACCTGCAGGGTATGCCGGAACCACCTCTCAGACGTGCCAGAACCCCTTGTCGGACACTCCGGAATCACTTGTCAGGCATGCCGGAACCACCTCTCGAACGTGCCAGAATGACGTGTCAGAGACACCGGATGCACCTGCCGAGCACGCCGGAACCTCCTGTTCGACTCGCCGGAACCACCTGCCAGAGACGCCAAAATCCCCTGCCAGCTAGGCCAGAATCACATGGCGGACTCTATGGAATCTCCCGCCGGCAATGAAGGAACCACCTCTCAAACATACTGGAAGCACGTGCCGGACATGCCGGCACCACGTACTGGACAGACCAGAAACACCTGCCGGACCTGCCTGAACCACCTGCTGAGCACACCGGAACAACTTGCTCGACTCGCTGGAGCCACCTGCTGGACACCCCAAAATCACCAGCCAGCTATGCCAGAACCACTTGCCGGACACTCCGGAATCACCTGCCGGGCATGCCGGAACCACCTCTCAGACGTGCCAGAACCACGTGCCGGACACGCCAGAACCACCTACCGGACACAACAGAACCACCTGCCAGACACGCCTGAACCACCTGCCAAGCATGCAGGATCCACCTGACAGACACGCAAAAATCACCTGCTGGCTATGCCAGAACCACTTGCCGGACTTTCCGGAATCACCTGCCGGGAATGCCGGACCCACCTCTCAAATGTGCCAAAATCGAGTGCCGGAGACGCCAGAAGCACCTGCCGAGCTAGCCAGAAGCACCTGCTCGAATTGTCGGAACCACCTGTGGGATGTGCCAAAATCACCTGCCGGCTATGCCAGAACCACTTGGTGGACAATCTGGAATCACCTGCCGGACATGCGAAAACCAGCTGTCAGACGTGCCGGAACCACGTGCCGGACACGCCGGAACCACAACCCGGACAGACCAGAACCACCAACCGGACCTGCCAGTACCACCTACCGAGCATGCTGGAACCACCTGCCGGACATGCCAAAATCACCTGCGGGCTAGGCCAGAACCACTTGGAGGACTCTCTGGGATCACCTGCCGGGCATGCCGGAACCACCTCTCAGACGTGCCAGAACCACATGCCAGAGACAGCGGATGCACCTGCCAAGCACGCCAGGACCTCCTGCTCGACTCGCCGGAACCAACTGCCAGAGACGCCAGAATCACCTGCTGAGAATGCTTATCCTCCTGAACAGCTCGCCTGAAAGAGCTGCCAGACACGTCAAAATCACCTGCCAGACACGCCAAAATCACCTCCCGGACATGCCAAAATCACCTGCCGGACATGCCAAAATCACCTGCCGGCTATGCCAGAACCACTTGCCGGACACTCCGGAATCACCTGCTGGGCATCAGGGAACCACCTCTCACCCGTACCAGAACAATGTGCGGCTCACGCCGGAACCCACTACCTGACAGACTGGAAGCTCGTGCCGCACACGCCGGAATCACATGGCGAGAAACCCGGAACCACCTGAACAGCTCGCCAGAAACACCTGCCGGACACGCCAAAATCACCTGCAGGATACGCCAGAACCACTTGCCAGACACTCCGGAACCACCTGTCGGGCATGCCGGAACCACCTCTGAGACCTGCCAGAACCACATGCTGGACATGCCGGAACCACATCCAGGACAGACCAGAACCACCTGCCGGATCCACCTGAACCACCTGTCGAGCACGCTGGAACCACCTGCTCGAGTCGCCGGAACCACATGCCGGACATGGCAAAATCCCCTGCCGGCTACACCAGAACCACTTGCTGGACACTCTGGAATCACCTGTCAGGCATGCCGGAACCACGTCATGGACAGACTGCAAACCCCTGCCAGACCTGCCGGAACCAACTGCCGAGCATGCCGGAACCAAGTGTTCGACTCGGCAGAACCACCTGCAGGACACACCAAAAACACCTGCGGGCTACGCCAGAACCACTTGGAGGACTCTCTGGGGTCACCTGCTGGACATGCCGGAACCACCTCTCAGACGTGCCAGAACCAAGTGTGGGACACCCTGGAACCACCTGCCGAATATGCTGGAGCCACCTGATCCAATCCACAGAACCACCTGCTGGACATGCCAAAATCACCTGCCGGCTATGCCAGAACCACTCGGCAGACCCTCTGCAATCACCTGGCGGGGATGCCGGGACCACCTCTCAGACGTGCCAGAACCACGTGCCGGACACGCCGGAACCACCTCCCGGACAGACCGGAACCACCTACCGGACCTGCCTGAACCACTAGCTGACCACGCTGGAACCACCTGCTTGAGTCGCCGGAACCACATGCCGGACATGGCAAACTCACCTGCCGGCTATGCCAGAACCACCTGGCGAACACTCCAGAATCACCTGCCAGGCATGCTGGAAGCATCTCTCAGAGGTGCCAGAATCATGTGCCAGAGACACCGGATGCACCTGTCGAGCACGCCTGAACCTCCTGCTCGACTCGCCAGAACCACCTGCTGGAGACGCCAAAATCACCTGCCGGCTAGGCCAGAACCACGTGGCGGACTCTATGGAATCACCCGCCGGGCATGCCGGAACCACCTCTCAGACGTGCCGGAAGCACATGCCGGACATGCCGGAAACACCTGCCGAGCACACCGGAGCCACGTGCTTGACTCACCGGAACCACCTGTCGGACATGCCAAAATCACCTGCTGGCTATGCCACAACCACCTGGTGGACTCTCTGGAATCACCTGCCGGGCATGATAGAACCACCTTTCAGACGTGCTGGAACCACGTGCCGGACAAGCCGGAACCACCTCCCGGACCTGCCTGCACCAAAAGCCGAGCATGCTAGAACAAAATGCCAGACACACCAAAATCACCTTCCAGCTACGCCAGAACCACTTGGAGGACTCTCCGGGATGACCTGCCAGGCATGCCGGAACCACCTCACAGACGTCCTAGAAGTACGTGCCGGAGATGCCGGAAGCACCTGCTGAGCACGCCACAACCACCTCCCGGACAGACAGGAACCACCTGCCGGACACGCTGCAACCATCTCCCGGACAGACAGGAACAACCTGCCGGACACAGCTGAACCACCAGCCCAGCTACCAGAACCACCTGCTTGAATCAACAGAAACACGTGCTGGACACGCCAAAATCACTTGCCAGCTATGCCAGAAACACGTGGCAGAGAGTCCGGAATCACCTGCTGGGCATGCAGGAACCACCTCTCAGATGCACAAGAACAACGTGCGACACAGGCCGGAACCCACTACCGGACAGACCAGAACCACCTGAAAGACCCGCCTGAACCACCTGCTGAGCACGGCGGGAACAACCTGCTAGACTCGCTGGAGCCACCTGCTGAACATGCCAAAATCACCAGCCGGCTATGCCAAAACCACTTGCCGGACACTCCGGAATCACCTGCCGGGCAGGCCAGAACGACCTCTCAGACGTACCAGAACCATGTGCCAGACATGCCGGAAACACCTGCCGAGTATGCCATAACCACCTGATCCACTCCCCAGAACCACCTGCTGGACACGCCAAAATCACCTGATGGCTACGCCAGCACCACTCGGCAGGCAAGCCAGAATCACCTGCAGGGTATGCCGGAACCACCTCTCAGACGTGCCAGAACCCCTTGTCGGACACTCCGGAATCACTTGTCAGGCATGCCGGAACCACCTCTCGAACGTGCCAGAATGACGTGTCAGAGACACCGGATGCACCTGCCGAGCACGCCGGAACCTCCTGTTCGACTCGCCGGAACCACCTGCCAGAGACGCCAAAATCCCCTGCCAGCTAGGCCAGAATCACATGGCGGACTCTATGGAATCTCCCGCCGGCAATGAAGGAACCACCTCTCAAACATACTGGAAGCACGTGCCGGACATGCCGGCACCACGTACTGGACAGACCAGAAACACCTGCCGGACCTGCCTGAACCACCTGCTGAGCACACCGGAACAACTTGCTCGACTCGCTGGAGCCACCTGCTGGACACCCCAAAATCACCAGCCAGCTATGCCAGAACCACTTGCCGGACACTCCGGAATCACCTGCCGGGCATGCCGGAACCACCTCTCAGACGTGCCAGAACCACGTGCCGGACACGCCAGAACCACCTACCGGACACAACAGAACCACCTGCCAGACACGCCTGAACCACCTGCCAAGCATGCAGGATCCACCTGACAGACACGCAAAAATCACCTGCTGGCTATGCCAGAACCACTTGCCGGACTTTCCGGAATCACCTGCCGGGAATGCCGGACCCACCTCTCAAATGTGCCAAAATCGAGTGCCGGAGACGCCAGAAGCACCTGCCGAGCTAGCCAGAAGCACCTGCTCGAATTGTCGGAACCACCTGTGGGATGTGCCAAAATCACCTGCCGGCTATGCCAGAACCACTTGGTGGACAATCTGGAATCACCTGCCGGACATGCGAAAACCAGCTGTCAGACGTGCCGGAACCACGTGCCGGACACGCCGGAACCACAACCCGGACAGACCAGAACCACCAACCGGACCTGCCAGTACCACCTACCGAGCATGCTGGAACCACCTGCCGGACATGCCAAAATCACCTGCGGGCTAGGCCAGAACCACTTGGAGGACTCTCTGGGATCACCTGCCGGGCATGCCGGAACCACCTCTCAGACGTGCCAGAACCACATGCCAGAGACAGCGGATGCACCTGCCAAGCACGCCAGGACCTCCTGCTCGACTCGCCGGAACCAACTGCCAGAGACGCCAGAATCACCTGCTGAGAATGCTTATCCTCCTGAACAGCTCGCCTGAAAGAGCTGCCAGACACGTCAAAATCACCTGCCAGACACGCCAAAATCACCTCCCGGACATGCCAAAATCACCTGCCGGACATGCCAAAATCACCTGCCGGCTATGCCAGAACCACTTGCCGGACACTCCGGAATCACCTGCTGGGCATCAGGGAACCACCTCTCACCCGTACCAGAACAATGTGCGGCTCACGCCGGAACCCACTACCTGACAGACTGGAAGCTCGTGCCGCACACGCCGGAATCACATGGCGAGAAACCCGGAACCACCTGAACAGCTCGCCAGAAACACCTGCCGGACACGCCAAAATCACCTGCAGGATACGCCAGAACCACTTGCCAGACACTCCGGAACCACCTGTCGGGCATGCCGGAACCACCTCTGAGACCTGCCAGAACCACATGCTGGACATGCCGGAACCACATCCAGGACAGACCAGAACCACCTGCCGGATCCACCTGAACCACCTGTCGAGCACGCTGGAACCACCTGCTCGAGTCGCCGGAACCACATGCCGGACATGGCAAAATCCCCTGCCGGCTACACCAGAACCACTTGCTGGACACTCTGGAATCACCTGTCAGGCATGCCGGAACCACGTCATGGACAGACTGCAAACCCCTGCCAGACCTGCCGGAACCAACTGCCGAGCATGCCGGAACCAAGTGTTCGACTCGGCAGAACCACCTGCAGGACACACCAAAAACACCTGCGGGCTACGCCAGAACCACTTGGAGGACTCTCTGGGGTCACCTGCTGGACATGCCGGAACCACCTCTCACACGTGCCAGAACCAAGTGTGGGACACCCTGGAACCACCTGCCGAATATGCTGGAGCCACCTGATCCAATCCACAGAACCACCTGCTGGACATGCCAAAATCACCTGCCGGCTATGCCAGAACCACTCGGCAGACCCTCTGCAATCACCTGGCGGGGATGCCGGGACCACCTCTCAGACGTGCCAGAACCACGTGCCGGACACGCCGGAACCACCTCCCGGACAGACCGGAACCACCTACCGGACCTGCCTGAACCACTAGCTGACCACGCTGGAACCACCTGCTTGAGTCGCCGGAACCACATGCCGGACATGGCAAACTCACCTGCCGGCTATGCCAGAACCACCTGGCGAACACTCCAGAATCACCTGCCAGGCATGCTGGAAGCATCTCTCAGAGGTGCCAGAATCATGTGCCAGAGACACCGGATGCACCTGTCGAGCACGCCTGAACCTCCTGCTCGACTCGCCAGAACCACCTGCTGGAGACGCCAAAATCACCTGCCGGCTAGGCCAGAACCACGTGGCGGACTCTATGGAATCACCCGCCGGGCATGCCGGAACCACCTCTCAGACGTGCCGGAAGCACATGCCGGACATGCCGGAAACACCTGCCGAGCACACCGGAGCCACGTGCTTGACTCACCGGAACCACCTGTCGGACATGCCAAAATCACCTGCCGGCTATGCCACAACCACCTGGTGGACTCTCTGGAATCACCTGCCGGGCATGATAGAACCACCTTTCAGACGTGCTGGAACCACGTGCCGGACAAGCCGGAACCACCTCCCGGACCTGCCTGCACCAAAAGCCGAGCATGCTAGAACAAAATGCCAGACACACCAAAATCACCTTCCAGCTACGCCAGAACCACTTGGAGGACTCTCCGGGATGACCTGCCAGGCATGCCGGAACCACCTCACAGACGTCCTAGAAGTACGTGCCGGAGATGCCGGAAGCACCTGCTGAGCACGCCACAACCACCTCCCGGACAGACAGGAACCACCTGCCGGACACGCTGCAACCATCTCCCGGACAGACAGGAACAACCTGCCGGACACAGCTGAACCACCAGCCCAGCTACCAGAACCACCTGCTTGAATCAACAGAAACACGTGCTGGACACGCCAAAATCACTTGCCAGCTATGCCAGAAACACGTGGCAGAGAGTCCGGAATCACCTGCTGGGCATGCAGGAACCACCTCTCAGATGCACAAGAACAACGTGCGACACAGGCCGGAACCCACTACCGGACAGACCAGAACCACCTGAAAGACCCGCCTGAACCACCTGCTGAGCACGGCGGGAACAACCTGCTAGACTCGCTGGAGCCACCTGCTGAACATGCCAAAATCACCAGCCGGCTATGCCAAAACCACTTGCCGGACACTCCGGAATCACCTGCCGGGCAGGCCAGAACGACCTCTCAGACGTACCAGAACCATGTGCCAGACATGCCGGAAACACCTGCCGAGTATGCCATAACCACCTGATCCACTCCCCAGAACCACCTGCTGGACACGCCAAAATCACCTGATGGCTACGCCAGCACCACTCGGCAGGCAAGCCAGAATCACCTGCAGGGTATGCCGGAACCACCTCTCAGACGTGCCAGAACCCCTTGTCGGACACTCCGGAATCACTTGTCAGGCATGCCGGAACCACCTCTCGAACGTGCCAGAATGACGTGTCAGAGACACCGGATGCACCTGCCGAGCACGCCGGAACCTCCTGTTCGACTCGCCGGAACCACCTGCCAGAGACGCCAAAATCCCCTGCCAGCTAGGCCAGAATCACATGGCGGACTCTATGGAATCTCCCGCCGGCAATGAAGGAACCACCTCTCAAACATACTGGAAGCACGTGCCGGACATGCCGGCACCACGTACTGGACAGACCAGAAACACCTGCCGGACCTGCCTGAACCACCTGCTGAGCACACCGGAACAACTTGCTCGACTCGCTGGAGCCACCTGCTGGACACCCCAAAATCACCAGCCAGCTATGCCAGAACCACTTGCCGGACACTCCGGAATCACCTGCCGGGCATGCCGGAACCACCTCTCAGACGTGCCAGAACCACGTGCCGGACACGCCAGAACCACCTACCGGACACAACAGAACCACCTGCCAGACACGCCTGAACCACCTGCCAAGCATGCAGGATCCACCTGACAGACACGCAAAAATCACCTGCTGGCTATGCCAGAACCACTTGCCGGACTTTCCGGAATCACCTGCCGGGAATGCCGGACCCACCTCTCAAATGTGCCAAAATCGAGTGCCGGAGACGCCAGAAGCACCTGCCGAGCTAGCCAGAAGCACCTGCTCGAATTGTCGGAACCACCTGTGGGATGTGCCAAAATCACCTGCCGGCTATGCCAGAACCACTTGGTGGACAATCTGGAATCACCTGCCGGACATGCGAAAACCAGCTGTCAGACGTGCCGGAACCACGTGCCGGACACGCCGGAACCACAACCCGGACAGACCAGAACCACCAACCGGACCTGCCAGTACCACCTACCGAGCATGCTGGAACCACCTGCCGGACATGCCAAAATCACCTGCGGGCTAGGCCAGAACCACTTGGAGGACTCTCTGGGATCACCTGCCGGGCATGCCGGAACCACCTCTCAGACGTGCCAGAACCACATGCCAGAGACAGCGGATGCACCTGCCAAGCACGCCAGGACCTCCTGCTCGACTCGCCGGAACCAACTGCCAGAGACGCCAGAATCACCTGCTGAGAATGCTTATCCTCCTGAACAGCTCGCCTGAAAGAGCTGCCAGACACGTCAAAATCACCTGCCAGACACGCCAAAATCACCTCCCGGACATGCCAAAATCACCTGCCGGACATGCCAAAATCACCTGCCGGCTATGCCAGAACCACTTGCCGGACACTCCGGAATCACCTGCTGGGCATCAGGGAACCACCTCTCACCCGTACCAGAACAATGTGCGGCTCACGCCGGAACCCACTACCTGACAGACTGGAAGCTCGTGCCGCACACGCCGGAATCACATGGCGAGAAACCCGGAACCACCTGAACAGCTCGCCAGAAACACCTGCCGGACACGCCAAAATCACCTGCAGGATACGCCAGAACCACTTGCCAGACACTCCGGAACCACCTGTCGGGCATGCCGGAACCACCTCTGAGACCTGCCAGAACCACATGCTGGACATGCCGGAACCACATCCAGGACAGACCAGAACCACCTGCCGGATCCACCTGAACCACCTGTCGAGCACGCTGGAACCACCTGCTCGAGTCGCCGGAACCACATGCCGGACATGGCAAAATCCCCTGCCGGCTACACCAGAACCACTTGCTGGACACTCTGGAATCACCTGTCAGGCATGCCGGAACCACGTCATGGACAGACTGCAAACCCCTGCCAGACCTGCCGGAACCAACTGCCGAGCATGCCGGAACCAAGTGTTCGACTCGGCAGAACCACCTGCAGGACACACCAAAAACACCTGCGGGCTACGCCAGAACCACTTGGAGGACTCTCTGGGGTCACCTGCTGGACATGCCGGAACCACCTCTCACACGTGCCAGAACCAAGTGTGGGACACCCTGGAACCACCTGCCGAATATGCTGGAGCCACCTGATCCAATCCACAGAACCACCTGCTGGACATGCCAAAATCACCTGCCGGCTATGCCAGAACCACTCGGCAGACCCTCTGCAATCACCTGGCGGGGATGCCGGGACCACCTCTCAGACGTGCCAGAACCACGTGCCGGACACGCCGGAACCACCTCCCGGACAGACCGGAACCACCTACCGGACCTGCCTGAACCACTAGCTGACCACGCTGGAACCACCTGCTTGAGTCGCCGGAACCACATGCCGGACATGGCAAACTCACCTGCCGGCTATGCCAGAACCACCTGGCGAACACTCCAGAATCACCTGCCAGGCATGCTGGAAGCATCTCTCAGAGGTGCCAGAATCATGTGCCAGAGACACCGGATGCACCTGTCGAGCACGCCTGAACCTCCTGCTCGACTCGCCAGAACCACCTGCTGGAGACGCCAAAATCACCTGCCGGCTAGGCCAGAACCACGTGGCGGACTCTATGGAATCACCCGCCGGGCATGCCGGAACCACCTCTCAGACGTGCCGGAAGCACATGCCGGACATGCCGGAAACACCTGCCGAGCACACCGGAGCCACGTGCTTGACTCACCGGAACCACCTGTCGGACATGCCAAAATCACCTGCTGGCTATGCCACAACCACCTGGTGGACTCTCTGGAATCACCTGCCGGGCATGATAGAACCACCTTTCAGACGTGCTGGAACCACGTGCCGGACAAGCCGGAACCACCTCCCGGACCTGCCTGCACCAAAAGCCGAGCATGCTAGAACAAAATGCCAGACACACCAAAATCACCTTCCAGCTACGCCAGAACCACTTGGAGGACTCTCCGGGATGACCTGCCAGGCATGCCGGAACCACCTCACAGACGTCCTAGAAGTACGTGCCGGAGATGCCGGAAGCACCTGCTGAGCACGCCACAACCACCTCCCGGACAGACAGGAACCACCTGCCGGACACGCTGCAACCATCTCCCGGACAGACAGGAACAACCTGCCGGACACAGCTGAACCACCAGCCCAGCTACCAGAACCACCTGCTTGAATCAACAGAAACACGTGCTGGACACGCCAAAATCACTTGCCAGCTATGCCAGAAACACGTGGCAGAGAGTCCGGAATCACCTGCTGGGCATGCAGGAACCACCTCTCAGATGCACAAGAACAACGTGCGACACAGGCCGGAACCCACTACCGGACAGACCAGAACCACCTGAAAGACCCGCCTGAACCACCTGCTGAGCACGGCGGGAACAACCTGCTAGACTCGCTGGAGCCACCTGCTGAACATGCCAAAATCACCAGCCGGCTATGCCAAAACCACTTGCCGGACACTCCGGAATCACCTGCCGGGCAGGCCAGAACGACCTCTCAGACGTACCAGAACCATGTGCCAGACATGCCGGAAACACCTGCCGAGTATGCCATAACCACCTGATCCACTCCCCAGAACCACCTGCTGGACACGCCAAAATCACCTGATGGCTACGCCAGCACCACTCGGCAGGCAAGCCAGAATCACCTGCAGGGTATGCCGGAACCACCTCTCAGACGTGCCAGAACCCCTTGTCGGACACTCCGGAATCACTTGTCAGGCATGCCGGAACCACCTCTCGAACGTGCCAGAATGACGTGTCAGAGACACCGGATGCACCTGCCGAGCACGCCGGAACCTCCTGTTCGACTCGCCGGAACCACCTGCCAGAGACGCCAAAATCCCCTGCCAGCTAGGCCAGAATCACATGGCGGACTCTATGGAATCTCCCGCCGGCAATGAAGGAACCACCTCTCAAACATACTGGAAGCACGTGCCGGACATGCCGGCACCACGTACTGGACAGACCAGAAACACCTGCCGGACCTGCCTGAACCACCTGCTGAGCACACCGGAACAACTTGCTCGACTCGCTGGAGCCACCTGCTGGACACCCCAAAATCACCAGCCAGCTATGCCAGAACCACTTGCCGGACACTCCGGAATCACCTGCCGGGCATGCCGGAACCACCTCTCAGACGTGCCAGAACCACGTGCCGGACACGCCAGAACCACCTACCGGACACAACAGAACCACCTGCCAGACACGCCTGAACCACCTGCCAAGCATGCAGGATCCACCTGACAGACACGCAAAAATCACCTGCTGGCTATGCCAGAACCACTTGCCGGACTTTCCGGAATCACCTGCCGGGAATGCCGGACCCACCTCTCAAATGTGCCAAAATCGAGTGCCGGAGACGCCAGAAGCACCTGCCGAGCTAGCCAGAAGCACCTGCTCGAATTGTCGGAACCACCTGTGGGATGTGCCAAAATCACCTGCCGGCTATGCCAGAACCACTTGGTGGACAATCTGGAATCACCTGCCGGACATGCGAAAACCAGCTGTCAGACGTGCCGGAACCACGTGCCGGACACGCCGGAACCACAACCCGGACAGACCAGAACCACCAACCGGACCTGCCAGTACCACCTACCGAGCATGCTGGAACCACCTGCCGGACATGCCAAAATCACCTGCGGGCTAGGCCAGAACCACTTGGAGGACTCTCTGGGATCACCTGCCGGGCATGCCGGAACCACCTCTCAGATGTGCCAGAACCACATGCCAGAGACAGCGGATGCACCTGCCAAGCACGCCAGGACCTCCTGCTCGACTCGCCGGAACCAACTGCCAGAGACGCCAGAATCACCTGCTGAGAATGCTTATCCTCCTGAACAGCTCGCCTGAAAGAGCTGCCAGACACGTCAAAATCACCTGCCAGACACGCCAAAATCACCTCCCGGACATGCCAAAATCACCTGCCGGACATGCCAAAATCACCTGCCGGCTATGCCAGAACCACTTGCCGGACACTCCGGAATCACCTGCTGGGCATCAGGGAACCACCTCTCACCCGTACCAGAACAATGTGCGGCTCACGCCGGAACCCACTACCTGACAGACTGGAAGCTCGTGCCGCACACGCCGGAATCACATGGCGAGAAACCCGGAACCACCTGAACAGCTCGCCAGAAACACCTGCCGGACACGCCAAAATCACCTGCAGGATACGCCAGAACCACTTGCCAGACACTCCGGAACCACCTGTCGGGCATGCCGGAACCACCTCTGAGACCTGCCAGAACCACATGCTGGACATGCCGGAACCACATCCAGGACAGACCAGAACCACCTGCCGGATCCACCTGAACCACCTGTCGAGCACGCTGGAACCACCTGCTCGAGTCGCCGGAACCACATGCCGGACATGGCAAAATCCCCTGCCGGCTACACCAGAACCACTTGCTGGACATTCTGGAATCACCTGTCAGGCATGCCGGAACCACGTCATGGACAGACTGCAAACCCCTGCCAGACCTGCCGGAACCAACTGCCGAGCATGCCGGAACCAAGTGTTCGACTCGGCAGAACCACCTGCAGGACACACCAAAAACACCTGCGGGCTACGCCAGAACCACTTGGAGGACTCTCTGGGGTCACCTGCTGGACATGCCGGAACCACCTCTCACACGTGCCAGAACCAAGTGTGGGACACCCTGGAACCACCTGCCGAATATGCTGGAGCCACCTGATCCAATCCACAGAACCACCTGCTGGACATGCCAAAATCACCTGCCGGCTATGCCAGAACCACTCGGCAGACCCTCTGCAATCACCTGGCGGGGATGCCGGGACCACCTCTCAGACGTGCCAGAACCACGTGCCGGACACGCCGGAACCACCTCCCGGACAGACCGGAACCACCTACCGGACCTGCCTGAACCACTAGCTGACCACGCTGGAACCACCTGCTTGAGTCGCCGGAACCACATGCCGGACATGGCAAACTCACCTGCCGGCTATGCCAGAACCACCTGGCGAACACTCCAGAATCACCTGCCAGGCATGCTGGAAGCATCTCTCAGAGGTGCCAGAATCATGTGCCAGAGACACCGGATGCACCTGTCGAGCACGCCTGAACCTCCTGCTCGACTCGCCAGAACCACCTGCTGGAGACGCCAAAATCACCTGCCGGCTAGGCCAGAACCACGTGGCGGACTCTATGGAATCACCCGCCGGGCATGCCGGAACCACCTCTCAGACGTGCCGGAAGCACATGCCGGACATGCCGGAAACACCTGCCGAGCACACCGGAGCCACGTGCTTGACTCACCGGAACCACCTGTCGGACATGCCAAAATCACCTGCCGGCTATGCCACAACCACCTGGTGGACTCTCTGGAATCACCTGCCGGGCATGATAGAACCACCTTTCAGACGTGCTGGAACCACGTGCCGGACAAGCCGGAACCACCTCCCGGACCTGCCTGCACCAAAAGCCGAGCATGCTAGAACAAAATGCCAGACACACCAAAATCACCTTCCAGCTACGCCAGAACCACTTGGAGGACTCTCCGGGATGACCTGCCAGGCATGCCGGAACCACCTCACAGACGTCCTAGAAGTACGTGCCGGAGATGCCGGAAGCACCTGCTGAGCACGCCACAACCACCTCCCGGACAGACAGGAACCACCTGCCGGACACGCTGCAACCATCTCCCGGACAGACAGGAACAACCTGCCGGACACAGCTGAACCACCAGCCCAGCTACCAGAACCACCTGCTTGAATCAACAGAAACACGTGCTGGACACGCCAAAATCACTTGCCAGCTATGCCAGAAACACGTGGCAGAGAGTCCGGAATCACCTGCTGGGCATGCAGGAACCACCTCTCAGATGCACAAGAACAACGTGCGACACAGGCCGGAACCCACTACCGGACAGACCAGAACCACCTGAAAGACCCGCCTGAACCACCTGCTGAGCACGGCGGGAACAACCTGCTAGACTCGCTGGAGCCACCTGCTGAACATGCCAAAATCACCAGCCGGCTATGCCAAAACCACTTGCCGGACACTCCGGAATCACCTGCCGGGCAGGCCAGAACGACCTCTCAGACGTACCAGAACCATGTGCCAGACATGCCGGAAACACCTGCCGAGTATGCCATAACCACCTGATCCACTCCCCAGAACCACCTGCTGGACACGCCAAAATCACCTGATGGCTACGCCAGCACCACTCGGCAGGCAAGCCAGAATCACCTGCAGGGTATGCCGGAACCACCTCTCAGACGTGCCAGAACCCCTTGTCGGACACTCCGGAATCACTTGTCAGGCATGCCGGAACCACCTCTCGAACGTGCCAGAATGACGTGTCAGAGACACCGGATGCACCTGCCGAGCACGCCGGAACCTCCTGTTCGACTCGCCGGAACCACCTGCCAGAGACGCCAAAATCCCCTGCCAGCTAGGCCAGAATCACATGGCGGACTCTATGGAATCTCCCGCCGGCAATGAAGGAACCACCTCTCAAACATACTGGAAGCACGTGCCGGACATGCCGGCACCACGTACTGGACAGACCAGAAACACCTGCCGGACCTGCCTGAACCACCTGCTGAGCACACCGGAACAACTTGCTCGACTCGCTGGAGCCACCTGCTGGACACCCCAAAATCACCAGCCAGCTATGCCAGAACCACTTGCCGGACACTCCGGAATCACCTGCCGGGCATGCCGGAACCACCTCTCAGACGTGCCAGAACCACGTGCCGGACACGCCAGAACCACCTACCGGACACAACAGAACCACCTGCCAGACACGCCTGAACCACCTGCCAAGCATGCAGGATCCACCTGACAGACACGCAAAAATCACCTGCTGGCTATGCCAGAACCACTTGCCGGACTTTCCGGAATCACCTGCCGGGAATGCCGGACCCACCTCTCAAATGTGCCAAAATCGAGTGCCGGAGACGCCAGAAGCACCTGCCGAGCTAGCCAGAAGCACCTGCTCGAATTGTCGGAACCACCTGTGGGATGTGCCAAAATCACCTGCCGGCTATGCCAGAACCACTTGGTGGACAATCTGGAATCACCTGCCGGACATGCGAAAACCAGCTGTCAGACGTGCCGGAACCACGTGCCGGACACGCCGGAACCACAACCCGGACAGACCAGAACCACCAACCGGACCTGCCAGTACCACCTACCGAGCATGCTGGAACCACCTGCCGGACATGCCAAAATCACCTGCGGGCTAGGCCAGAACCACTTGGAGGACTCTCTGGGATCACCTGCCGGGCATGCCGGAACCACCTCTCAGACGTGCCAGAACCACATGCCAGAGACAGCGGATGCACCTGCCAAGCACGCCAGGACCTCCTGCTCGACTCGCCGGAACCAACTGCCAGAGACGCCAGAATCACCTGCTGAGAATGCTTATCCTCCTGAACAGCTCGCCTGAAAGAGCTGCCAGACACGTCAAAATCACCTGCCAGACACGCCAAAATCACCTCCCGGACATGCCAAAATCACCTGCCGGACATGCCAAAATCACCTGCCGGCTATGCCAGAACCACTTGCCGGACACTCCGGAATCACCTGCTGGGCATCAGGGAACCACCTCTCACCCGTACCAGAACAATGTGCGGCTCACGCCGGAACCCACTACCTGACAGACTGGAAGCTCGTGCCGCACACGCCGGAATCACATGGCGAGAAACCCGGAACCACCTGAACAGCTCGCCAGAAACACCTGCCGGACACGCCAAAATCACCTGCAGGATACGCCAGAACCACTTGCCAGACACTCCGGAACCACCTGTCGGGCATGCCGGAACCACCTCTGAGACCTGCCAGAACCACATGCTGGACATGCCGGAACCACATCCAGGACAGACCAGAACCACCTGCCGGATCCACCTGAACCACCTGTCGAGCACGCTGGAACCACCTGCTCGAGTCGCCGGAACCACATGCCGGACATGGCAAAATCCCCTGCCGGCTACACCAGAACCACTTGCTGGACATTCTGGAATCACCTGTCAGGCATGCCGGAACCACGTCATGGACAGACTGCAAACCCCTGCCAGACCTGCCGGAACCAACTGCCGAGCATGCCGGAACCAAGTGTTCGACTCGGCAGAACCACCTGCAGGACACACCAAAAACACCTGCGGGCTACGCCAGAACCACTTGGAGGACTCTCTGGGGTCACCTGCTGGACATGCCGGAACCACCTCTCACACGTGCCAGAACCAAGTGTGGGACACCCTGGAACCACCTGCCGAATATGCTGGAGCCACCTGATCCAATCCACAGAACCACCTGCTGGACATGCCAAAATCACCTGCCGGCTATGCCAGAACCACTCGGCAGACCCTCTGCAATCACCTGGCGGGGATGCCGGGACCACCTCTCAGACGTGCCAGAACCACGTGCCGGACACGCCGGAACCACCTCCCGGACAGACCGGAACCACCTACCGGACCTGCCTGAACCACTAGCTGACCACGCTGGAACCACCTGCTTGAGTCGCCGGAACCACATGCCGGACATGGCAAACTCACCTGCCGGCTATGCCAGAACCACCTGGCGAACACTCCAGAATCACCTGCCAGGCATGCTGGAAGCATCTCTCAGAGGTGCCAGAATCATGTGCCAGAGACACCGGATGCACCTGTCGAGCACGCCTGAACCTCCTGCTCGACTCGCCAGAACCACCTGCTGGAGACGCCAAAATCACCTGCCGGCTAGGCCAGAACCACGTGGCGGACTCTATGGAATCACCCGCCGGGCATGCCGGAACCACCTCTCAGACGTGCCGGAAGCACATGCCGGACATGCCGGAAACACCTGCCGAGCACACCGGAGCCACGTGCTTGACTCACCGGAACCACCTGTCGGACATGCCAAAATCACCTGCCGGCTATGCCACAACCACCTGGTGGACTCTCTGGAATCACCTGCCGGGCATGATAGAACCACCTTTCAGACGTGCTGGAACCACGTGCCGGACAAGCCGGAACCACCTCCCGGACCTGCCTGCACCAAAAGCCGAGCATGCTAGAACAAAATGCCAGACACACCAAAATCACCTTCCAGCTACGCCAGAACCACTTGGAGGACTCTCCGGGATGACCTGCCAGGCATGCCGGAACCACCTCACAGACGTCCTAGAAGTACGTGCCGGAGATGCCGGAAGCACCTGCTGAGCACGCCACAACCACCTCCCGGACAGACAGGAACCACCTGCCGGACACGCTGCAACCATCTCCCGGACAGACAGGAACAACCTGCCGGACACAGCTGAACCACCAGCCCAGCTACCAGAACCACCTGCTTGAATCAACAGAAACACGTGCTGGACACGCCAAAATCACTTGCCAGCTATGCCAGAAACACGTGGCAGAGAGTCCGGAATCACCTGCTGGGCATGCAGGAACCACCTCTCAGATGCACAAGAACAACGTGCGACACAGGCCGGAACCCACTACCGGACAGACCAGAACCACCTGAAAGACCCGCCTGAACCACCTGCTGAGCACGGCGGGAACAACCTGCTAGACTCGCTGGAGCCACCTGCTGAACATGCCAAAATCACCAGCCGGCTATGCCAAAACCACTTGCCGGACACTCCGGAATCACCTGCCGGGCAGGCCAGAACGACCTCTCAGACGTACCAGAACCATGTGCCAGACATGCCGGAAACACCTGCCGAGTATGCCATAACCACCTGATCCACTCCCCAGAACCACCTGCTGGACACGCCAAAATCACCTGATGGCTACGCCAGCACCACTCGGCAGGCAAGCCAGAATCACCTGCAGGGTATGCCGGAACCACCTCTCAGACGTGCCAGAACCCCTTGTCGGACACTCCGGAATCACTTGTCAGGCATGCCGGAACCACCTCTCGAACGTGCCAGAATGACGTGTCAGAGACACCGGATGCACCTGCCGAGCACGCCGGAACCTCCTGTTCGACTCGCCGGAACCACCTGCCAGAGACGCCAAAATCCCCTGCCAGCTAGGCCAGAATCACATGGCGGACTCTATGGAATCTCCCGCCGGCAATGAAGGAACCACCTCTCAAACATACTGGAAGCACGTGCCGGACATGCCGGCACCACGTACTGGACAGACCAGAAACACCTGCCGGACCTGCCTGAACCACCTGCTGAGCACACCGGAACAACTTGCTCGACTCGCTGGAGCCACCTGCTGGACACCCCAAAATCACCAGCCAGCTATGCCAGAACCACTTGCCGGACACTCCGGAATCACCTGCCGGGCATGCCGGAACCACCTCTCAGACGTGCCAGAACCACGTGCCGGACACGCCAGAACCACCTACCGGACACAACAGAACCACCTGCCAGACACGCCTGAACCACCTGCCAAGCATGCAGGATCCACCTGACAGACACGCAAAAATCACCTGCTGGCTATGCCAGAACCACTTGCCGGACTTTCCGGAATCACCTGCCGGGAATGCCGGACCCACCTCTCAAATGTGCCAAAATCGAGTGCCGGAGACGCCAGAAGCACCTGCCGAGCTAGCCAGAAGCACCTGCTCGAATTGTCGGAACCACCTGTGGGATGTGCCAAAATCACCTGCCGGCTATGCCAGAACCACTTGGTGGACAATCTGGAATCACCTGCCGGACATGCGAAAACCAGCTGTCAGACGTGCCGGAACCACGTGCCGGACACGCCGGAACCACAACCCGGACAGACCAGAACCACCAACCGGACCTGCCAGTACCACCTACCGAGCATGCTGGAACCACCTGCCGGACATGCCAAAATCACCTGCGGGCTAGGCCAGAACCACTTGGAGGACTCTCTGGGATCACCTGCCGGGCATGCCGGAACCACCTCTCAGACGTGCCAGAACCACATGCCAGAGACAGCGGATGCACCTGCCAAGCACGCCAGGACCTCCTGCTCGACTCGCCGGAACCAACTGCCAGAGACGCCAGAATCACCTGCTGAGAATGCTTATCCTCCTGAACAGCTCGCCTGAAAGAGCTGCCAGACACGTCAAAATCACCTGCCAGACACGCCAAAATCACCTCCCGGACATGCCAAAATCACCTGCCGGACATGCCAAAATCACCTGCCGGCTATGCCAGAACCACTTGCCGGACACTCCGGAATCACCTGCTGGGCATCAGGGAACCACCTCTCACCCGTACCAGAACAATGTGCGGCTCACGCCGGAACCCACTACCTGACAGACTGGAAGCTCGTGCCGCACACGCCGGAATCACATGGCGAGAAACCCGGAACCACCTGAACAGCTCGCCAGAAACACCTGCCGGACACGCCAAAATCACCTGCAGGATACGCCAGAACCACTTGCCAGACACTCCGGAACCACCTGTCGGGCATGCCGGAACCACCTCTGAGACCTGCCAGAACCACATGCTGGACATGCCGGAACCACATCCAGGACAGACCAGAACCACCTGCCGGATCCACCTGAACCACCTGTCGAGCACGCTGGAACCACCTGCTCGAGTCGCCGGAACCACATGCCGGACATGGCAAAATCCCCTGCCGGCTACACCAGAACCACTTGCTGGACATTCTGGAATCACCTGTCAGGCATGCCGGAACCACGTCATGGACAGACTGCAAACCCCTGCCAGACCTGCCGGAACCAACTGCCGAGCATGCCGGAACCAAGTGTTCGACTCGGCAGAACCACCTGCAGGACACACCAAAAACACCTGCGGGCTACGCCAGAACCACTTGGAGGACTCTCTGGGGTCACCTGCTGGACATGCCGGAACCACCTCTCACACGTGCCAGAACCAAGTGTGGGACACCCTGGAACCACCTGCCGAATATGCTGGAGCCACCTGATCCAATCCACAGAACCACCTGCTGGACATGCCAAAATCACCTGCCGGCTATGCCAGAACCACTCGGCAGACCCTCTGCAATCACCTGGCGGGGATGCCGGGACCACCTCTCAGACGTGCCAGAACCACGTGCCGGACACGCCGGAACCACCTCCCGGACAGACCGGAACCACCTACCGGACCTGCCTGAACCACTAGCTGACCACGCTGGAACCACCTGCTTGAGTCGCCGGAACCACATGCCGGACATGGCAAACTCACCTGCCGGCTATGCCAGAACCACCTGGCGAACACTCCAGAATCACCTGCCAGGCATGCTGGAAGCATCTCTCAGAGGTGCCAGAATCATGTGCCAGAGACACCGGATGCACCTGTCGAGCACGCCTGAACCTCCTGCTCGACTCGCCAGAACCACCTGCTGGAGACGCCAAAATCACCTGCCGGCTAGGCCAGAACCACGTGGCGGACTCTATGGAATCACCCGCCGGGCATGCCGGAACCACCTCTCAGACGTGCCGGAAGCACATGCCGGACATGCCGGAAACACCTGCCGAGCACACCGGAGCCACGTGCTTGACTCACCGGAACCACCTGTCGGACATGCCAAAATCACCTGCCGGCTATGCCACAACCACCTGGTGGACTCTCTGGAATCACCTGCCGGGCATGATAGAACCACCTTTCAGACGTGCTGGAACCACGTGCCGGACAAGCCGGAACCACCTCCCGGACCTGCCTGCACCAAAAGCCGAGCATGCTAGAACAAAATGCCAGACACACCAAAATCACCTTCCAGCTACGCCAGAACCACTTGGAGGACTCTCCGGGATGACCTGCCAGGCATGCCGGAACCACCTCACAGACGTCCTAGAAGTACGTGCCGGAGATGCCGGAAGCACCTGCTGAGCACGCCACAACCACCTCCCGGACAGACAGGAACCACCTGCCGGACACGCTGCAACCATCTCCCGGACAGACAGGAACAACCTGCCGGACACAGCTGAACCACCAGCCCAGCTACCAGAACCACCTGCTTGAATCAACAGAAACACGTGCTGGACACGCCAAAATCACTTGCCAGCTATGCCAGAAACACGTGGCAGAGAGTCCGGAATCACCTGCTGGGCATGCAGGAACCACCTCTCAGATGCACAAGAACAACGTGCGACACAGGCCGGAACCCACTACCGGACAGACCAGAACCACCTGAAAGACCCGCCTGAACCACCTGCTGAGCACGGCGGGAACAACCTGCTAGACTCGCTGGAGCCACCTGCTGAACATGCCAAAATCACCAGCCGGCTATGCCAAAACCACTTGCCGGACACTCCGGAATCACCTGCCGGGCAGGCCAGAACGACCTCTCAGACGTACCAGAACCATGTGCCAGACATGCCGGAAACACCTGCCGAGTATGCCATAACCACCTGATCCACTCCCCAGAACCACCTGCTGGACACGCCAAAATCACCTGATGGCTACGCCAGCACCACTCGGCAGGCAAGCCAGAATCACCTGCAGGGTATGCCGGAACCACCTCTCAGACGTGCCAGAACCCCTTGTCGGACACTCCGGAATCACTTGTCAGGCATGCCGGAACCACCTCTCGAACGTGCCAGAATGACGTGTCAGAGACACCGGATGCACCTGCCGAGCACGCCGGAACCTCCTGTTCGACTCGCCGGAACCACCTGCCAGAGACGCCAAAATCCCCTGCCAGCTAGGCCAGAATCACATGGCGGACTCTATGGAATCTCCCGCCGGCAATGAAGGAACCACCTCTCAAACATACTGGAAGCACGTGCCGGACATGCCGGCACCACGTACTGGACAGACCAGAAACACCTGCCGGACCTGCCTGAACCACCTGCTGAGCACACCGGAACAACTTGCTCGACTCGCTGGAGCCACCTGCTGGACACCCCAAAATCACCAGCCAGCTATGCCAGAACCACTTGCCGGACACTCCGGAATCACCTGCCGGGCATGCCGGAACCACCTCTCAGACGTGCCAGAACCACGTGCCGGACACGCCAGAACCACCTACCGGACACAACAGAACCACCTGCCAGACACGCCTGAACCACCTGCCAAGCATGCAGGATCCACCTGACAGACACGCAAAAATCACCTGCTGGCTATGCCAGAACCACTTGCCGGACTTTCCGGAATCACCTGCCGGGAATGCCGGACCCACCTCTCAAATGTGCCAAAATCGAGTGCCGGAGACGCCAGAAGCACCTGCCGAGCTAGCCAGAAGCACCTGCTCGAATTGTCGGAACCACCTGTGGGATGTGCCAAAATCACCTGCCGGCTATGCCAGAACCACTTGGTGGACAATCTGGAATCACCTGCCGGACATGCGAAAACCAGCTGTCAGACGTGCCGGAACCACGTGCCGGACACGCCGGAACCACAACCCGGACAGACCAGAACCACCAACCGGACCTGCCAGTACCACCTACCGAGCATGCTGGAACCACCTGCCGGACATGCCAAAATCACCTGCGGGCTAGGCCAGAACCACTTGGAGGACTCTCTGGGATCACCTGCCGGGCATGCCGGAACCACCTCTCAGACGTGCCAGAACCACATGCCAGAGACAGCGGATGCACCTGCCAAGCACGCCAGGACCTCCTGCTCGACTCGCCGGAACCAACTGCCAGAGACGCCAGAATCACCTGCTGAGAATGCTTATCCTCCTGAACAGCTCGCCTGAAAGAGCTGCCAGACACGTCAAAATCACCTGCCAGACACGCCAAAATCACCTCCCGGACATGCCAAAATCACCTGCCGGACATGCCAAAATCACCTGCCGGCTATGCCAGAACCACTTGCCGGACACTCCGGAATCACCTGCTGGGCATCAGGGAACCACCTCTCACCCGTACCAGAACAATGTGCGGCTCACGCCGGAACCCACTACCTGACAGACTGGAAGCTCGTGCCGCACACGCCGGAATCACATGGCGAGAAACCCGGAACCACCTGAACAGCTCGCCAGAAACACCTGCCGGACACGCCAAAATCACCTGCAGGATACGCCAGAACCACTTGCCAGACACTCCGGAACCACCTGTCGGGCATGCCGGAACCACCTCTGAGACCTGCCAGAACCACATGCTGGACATGCCGGAACCACATCCAGGACAGACCAGAACCACCTGCCGGATCCACCTGAACCACCTGTCGAGCACGCTGGAACCACCTGCTCGAGTCGCCGGAACCACATGCCGGACATGGCAAAATCCCCTGCCGGCTACACCAGAACCACTTGCTGGACATTCTGGAATCACCTGTCAGGCATGCCGGAACCACGTCATGGACAGACTGCAAACCCCTGCCAGACCTGCCGGAACCAACTGCCGAGCATGCCGGAACCAAGTGTTCGACTCGGCAGAACCACCTGCAGGACACACCAAAAACACCTGCGGGCTACGCCAGAACCACTTGGAGGACTCTCTGGGGTCACCTGCTGGACATGCCGGAACCACCTCTCACACGTGCCAGAACCAAGTGTGGGACACCCTGGAACCACCTGCCGAATATGCTGGAGCCACCTGATCCAATCCACAGAACCACCTGCTGGACATGCCAAAATCACCTGCCGGCTATGCCAGAACCACTCGGCAGACCCTCTGCAATCACCTGGCGGGGATGCCGGGACCACCTCTCAGACGTGCCAGAACCACGTGCCGGACACGCCGGAACCACCTCCCGGACAGACCGGAACCACCTACCGGACCTGCCTGAACCACTAGCTGACCACGCTGGAACCACCTGCTTGAGTCGCCGGAACCACATGCCGGACATGGCAAACTCACCTGCCGGCTATGCCAGAACCACCTGGCGAACACTCCAGAATCACCTGCCAGGCATGCTGGAAGCATCTCTCAGAGGTGCCAGAATCATGTGCCAGAGACACCGGATGCACCTGTCGAGCACGCCTGAACCTCCTGCTCGACTCGCCAGAACCACCTGCTGGAGACGCCAAAATCACCTGCCGGCTAGGCCAGAACCACGTGGCGGACTCTATGGAATCACCCGCCGGGCATGCCGGAACCACCTCTCAGACGTGCCGGAAGCACATGCCGGACATGCCGGAAACACCTGCCGAGCACACCGGAGCCACGTGCTTGACTCACCGGAACCACCTGTCGGACATGCCAAAATCACCTGCCGGCTATGCCACAACCACCTGGTGGACTCTCTGGAATCACCTGCCGGGCATGATAGAACCACCTTTCAGACGTGCTGGAACCACGTGCCGGACAAGCCGGAACCACCTCCCGGACCTGCCTGCACCAAAAGCCGAGCATGCTAGAACAAAATGCCAGACACACCAAAATCACCTTCCAGCTACGCCAGAACCACTTGGAGGACTCTCCGGGATGACCTGCCAGGCATGCCGGAACCACCTCACAGACGTCCTAGAAGTACGTGCCGGAGATGCCGGAAGCACCTGCTGAGCACGCCACAACCACCTCCCGGACAGACAGGAACCACCTGCCGGACACGCTGCAACCATCTCCCGGACAGACAGGAACAACCTGCCGGACACAGCTGAACCACCAGCCCAGCTACCAGAACCACCTGCTTGAATCAACAGAAACACGTGCTGGACACGCCAAAATCACTTGCCAGCTATGCCAGAAACACGTGGCAGAGAGTCCGGAATCACCTGCTGGGCATGCAGGAACCACCTCTCAGATGCACAAGAACAACGTGCGACACAGGCCGGAACCCACTACCGGACAGACCAGAACCACCTGAAAGACCCGCCTGAACCACCTGCTGAGCACGGCGGGAACAACCTGCTAGACTCGCTGGAGCCACCTGCTGAACATGCCAAAATCACCAGCCGGCTATGCCAAAACCACTTGCCGGACACTCCGGAATCACCTGCCGGGCAGGCCAGAACGACCTCTCAGACGTACCAGAACCATGTGCCAGACATGCCGGAAACACCTGCCGAGTATGCCATAACCACCTGATCCACTCCCCAGAACCACCTGCTGGACACGCCAAAATCACCTGATGGCTACGCCAGCACCACTCGGCAGGCAAGCCAGAATCACCTGCAGGGTATGCCGGAACCACCTCTCAGACGTGCCAGAACCCCTTGTCGGACACTCCGGAATCACTTGTCAGGCATGCCGGAACCACCTCTCGAACGTGCCAGAATGACGTGTCAGAGACACCGGATGCACCTGCCGAGCACGCCGGAACCTCCTGTTCGACTCGCCGGAACCACCTGCCAGAGACGCCAAAATCCCCTGCCAGCTAGGCCAGAATCACATGGCGGACTCTATGGAATCTCCCGCCGGCAATGAAGGAACCACCTCTCAAACATACTGGAAGCACGTGCCGGACATGCCGGCACCACGTACTGGACAGACCAGAAACACCTGCCGGACCTGCCTGAACCACCTGCTGAGCACACCGGAACAACTTGCTCGACTCGCTGGAGCCACCTGCTGGACACCCCAAAATCACCAGCCAGCTATGCCAGAACCACTTGCCGGACACTCCGGAATCACCTGCCGGGCATGCCGGAACCACCTCTCAGACGTGCCAGAACCACGTGCCGGACACGCCAGAACCACCTACCGGACACAACAGAACCACCTGCCAGACACGCCTGAACCACCTGCCAAGCATGCAGGATCCACCTGACAGACACGCAAAAATCACCTGCTGGCTATGCCAGAACCACTTGCCGGACTTTCCGGAATCACCTGCCGGGAATGCCGGACCCACCTCTCAAATGTGCCAAAATCGAGTGCCGGAGACGCCAGAAGCACCTGCCGAGCTAGCCAGAAGCACCTGCTCGAATTGTCGGAACCACCTGTGGGATGTGCCAAAATCACCTGCCGGCTATGCCAGAACCACTTGGTGGACAATCTGGAATCACCTGCCGGACATGCGAAAACCAGCTGTCAGACGTGCCGGAACCACGTGCCGGACACGCCGGAACCACAACCCGGACAGACCAGAACCACCAACCGGACCTGCCAGTACCACCTACCGAGCATGCTGGAACCACCTGCCGGACATGCCAAAATCACCTGCGGGCTAGGCCAGAACCACTTGGAGGACTCTCTGGGATCACCTGCCGGGCATGCCGGAACCACCTCTCAGACGTGCCAGAACCACATGCCAGAGACAGCGGATGCACCTGCCAAGCACGCCAGGACCTCCTGCTCGACTCGCCGGAACCAACTGCCAGAGACGCCAGAATCACCTGCTGAGAATGCTTATCCTCCTGAACAGCTCGCCTGAAAGAGCTGCCAGACACGTCAAAATCACCTGCCAGACACGCCAAAATCACCTCCCGGACATGCCAAAATCACCTGCCGGACATGCCAAAATCACCTGCCGGCTATGCCAGAACCACTTGCCGGACACTCCGGAATCACCTGCTGGGCATCAGGGAACCACCTCTCACCCGTACCAGAACAATGTGCGGCTCACGCCGGAACCCACTACCTGACAGACTGGAAGCTCGTGCCGCACACGCCGGAATCACATGGCGAGAAACCCGGAACCACCTGAACAGCTCGCCAGAAACACCTGCCGGACACGCCAAAATCACCTGCAGGATACGCCAGAACCACTTGCCAGACACTCCGGAACCACCTGTCGGGCATGCCGGAACCACCTCTGAGACCTGCCAGAACCACATGCTGGACATGCCGGAACCACATCCAGGACAGACCAGAACCACCTGCCGGATCCACCTGAACCACCTGTCGAGCACGCTGGAACCACCTGCTCGAGTCGCCGGAACCACATGCCGGACATGGCAAAATCCCCTGCCGGCTACACCAGAACCACTTGCTGGACACTCTGGAATCACCTGTCAGGCATGCCGGAACCACGTCATGGACAGACTGCAAACCCCTGCCAGACCTGCCGGAACCAACTGCCGAGCATGCCGGAACCAAGTGTTCGACTCGGCAGAACCACCTGCAGGACACACCAAAAACACCTGCGGGCTACGCCAGAACCACTTGGAGGACTCTCTGGGGTCACCTGCTGGACATGCCGGAACCACCTCTCACACGTGCCAGAACCAAGTGTGGGACACCCTGGAACCACCTGCCGAATATGCTGGAGCCACCTGATCCAATCCACAGAACCACCTGCTGGACATGCCAAAATCACCTGCCGGCTATGCCAGAACCACTCGGCAGACCCTCTGCAATCACCTGGCGGGGATGCCGGGACCACCTCTCAGACGTGCCAGAACCACGTGCCGGACACGCCGGAACCACCTCCCGGACAGACCGGAACCACCTACCGGACCTGCCTGAACCACTAGCTGACCACGCTGGAACCACCTGCTTGAGTCGCCGGAACCACATGCCGGACATGGCAAACTCACCTGCCGGCTATGCCAGAACCACCTGGCGAACACTCCAGAATCACCTGCCAGGCATGCTGGAAGCATCTCTCAGAGGTGCCAGAATCATGTGCCAGAGACACCGGATGCACCTGTCGAGCACGCCTGAACCTCCTGCTCGACTCGCCAGAACCACCTGCTGGAGACGCCAAAATCACCTGCCGGCTAGGCCAGAACCACGTGGCGGACTCTATGGAATCACCCGCCGGGCATGCCGGAACCACCTCTCAGACGTGCCGGAAGCACATGCCGGACATGCCGGAAACACCTGCCGAGCACACCGGAGCCACGTGCTTGACTCACCGGAACCACCTGTCGGACATGCCAAAATCACCTGCCGGCTATGCCACAACCACCTGGTGGACTCTCTGGAATCACCTGCCGGGCATGATAGAACCACCTTTCAGACGTGCTGGAACCACGTGCCGGACAAGCCGGAACCACCTCCCGGACCTGCCTGCACCAAAAGCCGAGCATGCTAGAACAAAATGCCAGACACACCAAAATCACCTTCCAGCTACGCCAGAACCACTTGGAGGACTCTCCGGGATGACCTGCCAGGCATGCCGGAACCACCTCACAGACGTCCTAGAAGTACGTGCCGGAGATGCCGGAAGCACCTGCTGAGCACGCCACAACCACCTCCCATACAGACAGGAACCACCTGCCGGACACGCTGCAACCATCTCCCGGACAGACAGGAACAACCTGCCGGACACAGCTGAACCACCAGCCCAGCTACCAGAACCACCTGCTTGAATCAACAGAAACACGTGCTGGACACGCCAAAATCACTTGCCAGCTATGCCAGAAACACGTGGCAGAGAGTCCGGAATCACCTGCTGGGCATGCAGGAACCACCTCTCAGATGCACAAGAACAACGTGCGACACAGGCCGGAACCCACTACCGGACAGACCAGAACCACCTGAAAGACCCGCCTGAACCACCTGCTGAGCACGGCGGGAACAACCTGCTAGACTCGCTGGAGCCACCTGCTGAACATGCCAAAATCACCAGCCGGCTATGCCAAAACCACTTGCCGGACACTCCGGAATCACCTGCCGGGCAGGCCAGAACGACCTCTCAGACGTACCAGAACCATGTGCCAGACATGCCGGAAACACCTGCCGAGTATGCCATAACCACCTGATCCACTCCCCAGAACCACCTGCTGGACACGCCAAAATCACCTGATGGCTACGCCAGCACCACTCGGCAGGCAAGCCAGAATCACCTGCAGGGTATGCCGGAACCACCTCTCAGACGTGCCAGAACCCCTTGTCGGACACTCCGGAATCACTTGTCAGGCATGCCGGAACCACCTCTCGAACGTGCCAGAATGACGTGTCAGAGACACCGGATGCACCTGCCGAGCACGCCGGAACCTCCTGTTCGACTCGCCGGAACCACCTGCCAGAGACGCCAAAATCCCCTGCCAGCTAGGCCAGAATCACATGGCGGACTCTATGGAATCTCCCGCCGGCAATGAAGGAACCACCTCTCAAACATACTGGAAGCACGTGCCGGACATGCCGGCACCACGTACTGGACAGACCAGAAACACCTGCCGGACCTGCCTGAACCACCTGCTGAGCACACCGGAACAACTTGCTCGACTCGCTGGAGCCACCTGCTGGACACCCCAAAATCACCAGCCAGCTATGCCAGAACCACTTGCCGGACACTCCGGAATCACCTGCCGGGCATGCCGGAACCACCTCTCAGACGTGCCAGAACCACGTGCCGGACACGCCAGAACCACCTACCGGACACAACAGAACCACCTGCCAGACACGCCTGAACCACCTGCCAAGCATGCAGGATCCACCTGACAGACACGCAAAAATCACCTGCTGGCTATGCCAGAACCACTTGCCGGACTTTCCGGAATCACCTGCCGGGAATGCCGGACCCACCTCTCAAATGTGCCAAAATCGAGTGCCGGAGACGCCAGAAGCACCTGCCGAGCTAGCCAGAAGCACCTGCTCGAATTGTCGGAACCACCTGTGGGATGTGCCAAAATCACCTGCCGGCTATGCCAGAACCACTTGGTGGACAATCTGGAATCACCTGCCGGACATGCGAAAACCAGCTGTCAGACGTGCCGGAACCACGTGCCGGACACGCCGGAACCACAACCCGGACAGACCAGAACCACCAACCGGACCTGCCAGTACCACCTACCGAGCATGCTGGAACCACCTGCCGGACATGCCAAAATCACCTGCGGGCTAGGCCAGAACCACTTGGAGGACTCTCTGGGATCACCTGCCGGGCATGCCGGAACCACCTCTCAGACGTGCCAGAACCACATGCCAGAGACAGCGGATGCACCTGCCAAGCACGCCAGGACCTCCTGCTCGACTCGCCGGAACCAACTGCCAGAGACGCCAGAATCACCTGCTGAGAATGCTTATCCTCCTGAACAGCTCGCCTGAAAGAGCTGCCAGACACGTCAAAATCACCTGCCAGACACGCCAAAATCACCTCCCGGACATGCCAAAATCACCTGCCGGACATGCCAAAATCACCTGCCGGCTATGCCAGAACCACTTGCCGGACACTCCGGAATCACCTGCTGGGCATCAGGGAACCACCTCTCACCCGTACCAGAACAATGTGCGGCTCACGCCGGAACCCACTACCTGACAGACTGGAAGCTCGTGCCGCACACGCCGGAATCACATGGCGAGAAACCCGGAACCACCTGAACAGCTCGCCAGAAACACCTGCCGGACACGCCAAAATCACCTGCAGGATACGCCAGAACCACTTGCCAGACACTCCGGAACCACCTGTCGGGCATGCCGGAACCACCTCTGAGACCTGCCAGAACCACATGCTGGACATGCCGGAACCACATCCAGGACAGACCAGAACCACCTGCCGGATCCACCTGAACCACCTGTCGAGCACGCTGGAACCACCTGCTCGAGTCGCCGGAACCACATGCCGGACATGGCAAAATCCCCTGCCGGCTACACCAGAACCACTTGCTGGACACTCTGGAATCACCTGTCAGGCATGCCGGAACCACGTCATGGACAGACTGCAAACCCCTGCCAGACCTGCCGGAACCAACTGCCGAGCATGCCGGAACCAAGTGTTCGACTCGGCAGAACCACCTGCAGGACACACCAAAAACACCTGCGGGCTACGCCAGAACCACTTGGAGGACTCTCTGGGGTCACCTGCTGGACATGCCGGAACCACCTCTCACACGTGCCAGAACCAAGTGTGGGACACCCTGGAACCACCTGCCGAATATGCTGGAGCCACCTGATCCAATCCACAGAACCACCTGCTGGACATGCCAAAATCACCTGCCGGCTATGCCAGAACCACTCGGCAGACCCTCTGCAATCACCTGGCGGGGATGCCGGGACCACCTCTCAGACGTGCCAGAACCACGTGCCGGACACGCCGGAACCACCTCCCGGACAGACCGGAACCACCTACCGGACCTGCCTGAACCACTAGCTGACCACGCTGGAACCACCTGCTTGAGTCGCCGGAACCACATGCCGGACATGGCAAACTCACCTGCCGGCTATGCCAGAACCACCTGGCGAACACTCCAGAATCACCTGCCAGGCATGCTGGAAGCATCTCTCAGAGGTGCCAGAATCATGTGCCAGAGACACCGGATGCACCTGTCGAGCACGCCTGAACCTCCTGCTCGACTCGCCAGAACCACCTGCTGGAGACGCCAAAATCACCTGCCGGCTAGGCCAGAACCACGTGGCGGACTCTATGGAATCACCCGCCGGGCATGCCGGAACCACCTCTCAGACGTGCCGGAAGCACATGCCGGACATGCCGGAAACACCTGCCGAGCACACCGGAGCCACGTGCTTGACTCACCGGAACCACCTGTCGGACATGCCAAAATCACCTGCCGGCTATGCCACAACCACCTGGTGGACTCTCTGGAATCACCTGCCGGGCATGATAGAACCACCTTTCAGACGTGCTGGAACCACGTGCCGGACAAGCCGGAACCACCTCCCGGACCTGCCTGCACCAAAAGCCGAGCATGCTAGAACAAAATGCCAGACACACCAAAATCACCTTCCAGCTACGCCAGAACCACTTGGAGGACTCTCCGGGATGACCTGCCAGGCATGCCGGAACCACCTCACAGACGTCCTAGAAGTACGTGCCGGAGATGCCGGAAGCACCTGCTGAGCACGCCACAACCACCTCCCGGACAGACAGGAACCACCTGCCGGACACGCTGCAACCATCTCCCGGACAGACAGGAACAACCTGCCGGACACAGCTGAACCACCAGCCCAGCTACCAGAACCACCTGCTTGAATCAACAGAAACACGTGCTGGACACGCCAAAATCACTTGCCAGCTATGCCAGAAACACGTGGCAGAGAGTCCGGAATCACCTGCTGGGCATGCAGGAACCACCTCTCAGATGCACAAGAACAACGTGCGACACAGGCCGGAACCCACTACCGGACAGACCAGAACCACCTGAAAGACCCGCCTGAACCACCTGCTGAGCACGGCGGGAACAACCTGCTAGACTCGCTGGAGCCACCTGCTGAACATGCCAAAATCACCAGCCGGCTATGCCAAAACCACTTGCCGGACACTCCGGAATCACCTGCCGGGCAGGCCAGAACGACCTCTCAGACGTACCAGAACCATGTGCCAGACATGCCGGAAACACCTGCCGAGTATGCCATAACCACCTGATCCACTCCCCAGAACCACCTGCTGGACACGCCAAAATCACCTGATGGCTACGCCAGCACCACTCGGCAGGCAAGCCAGAATCACCTGCAGGGTATGCCGGAACCACCTCTCAGACGTGCCAGAACCCCTTGTCGGACACTCCGGAATCACTTGTCAGGCATGCCGGAACCACCTCTCGAACGTGCCAGAATGACGTGTCAGAGACACCGGATGCACCTGCCGAGCACGCCGGAACCTCCTGTTCGACTCGCCGGAACCACCTGCCAGAGACGCCAAAATCCCCTGCCAGCTAGGCCAGAATCACATGGCGGACTCTATGGAATCTCCCGCCGGCAATGAAGGAACCACCTCTCAAACATACTGGAAGCACGTGCCGGACATGCCGGCACCACGTACTGGACAGACCAGAAACACCTGCCGGACCTGCCTGAACCACCTGCTGAGCACACCGGAACAACTTGCTCGACTCGCTGGAGCCACCTGCTGGACACCCCAAAATCACCAGCCAGCTATGCCAGAACCACTTGCCGGACACTCCGGAATCACCTGCCGGGCATGCCGGAACCACCTCTCAGACGTGCCAGAACCACGTGCCGGACACGCCAGAACCACCTACCGGACACAACAGAACCACCTGCCAGACACGCCTGAACCACCTGCCAAGCATGCAGGATCCACCTGACAGACACGCAAAAATCACCTGCTGGCTATGCCAGAACCACTTGCCGGACTTTCCGGAATCACCTGCCGGGAATGCCGGACCCACCTCTCAAATGTGCCAAAATCGAGTGCCGGAGACGCCAGAAGCACCTGCCGAGCTAGCCAGAAGCACCTGCTCGAATTGTCGGAACCACCTGTGGGATGTGCCAAAATCACCTGCCGGCTATGCCAGAACCACTTGGTGGACAATCTGGAATCACCTGCCGGACATGCGAAAACCAGCTGTCAGACGTGCCGGAACCACGTGCCGGACACGCCGGAACCACAACCCGGACAGACCAGAACCACCAACCGGACCTGCCAGTACCACCTACCGAGCATGCTGGAACCACCTGCCGGACATGCCAAAATCACCTGCGGGCTAGGCCAGAACCACTTGGAGGACTCTCTGGGATCACCTGCCGGGCATGCCGGAACCACCTCTCAGACGTGCCAGAACCACATGCCAGAGACAGCGGATGCACCTGCCAAGCACGCCAGGACCTCCTGCTCGACTCGCCGGAACCAACTGCCAGAGACGCCAGAATCACCTGCTGAGAATGCTTATCCTCCTGAACAGCTCGCCTGAAAGAGCTGCCAGACACGTCAAAATCACCTGCCAGACACGCCAAAATCACCTCCCGGACATGCCAAAATCACCTGCCGGACATGCCAAAATCACCTGCCGGCTATGCCAGAACCACTTGCCGGACACTCCGGAATCACCTGCTGGGCATCAGGGAACCACCTCTCACCCGTACCAGAACAATGTGCGGCTCACGCCGGAACCCACTACCTGACAGACTGGAAGCTCGTGCCGCACACGCCGGAATCACATGGCGAGAAACCCGGAACCACCTGAACAGCTCGCCAGAAACACCTGCCGGACACGCCAAAATCACCTGCAGGATACGCCAGAACCACTTGCCAGACACTCCGGAACCACCTGTCGGGCATGCCGGAACCACCTCTGAGACCTGCCAGAACCACATGCTGGACATGCCGGAACCACATCCAGGACAGACCAGAACCACCTGCCGGATCCACCTGAACCACCTGTCGAGCACGCTGGAACCACCTGCTCGAGTCGCCGGAACCACATGCCGGACATGGCAAAATCCCCTGCCGGCTACACCAGAACCACTTGCTGGACACTCTGGAATCACCTGTCAGGCATGCCGGAACCACGTCATGGACAGACTGCAAACCCCTGCCAGACCTGCCGGAACCAACTGCCGAGCATGCCGGAACCAAGTGTTCGACTCGGCAGAACCACCTGCAGGACACACCAAAAACACCTGCGGGCTACGCCAGAACCACTTGGAGGACTCTCTGGGGTCACCTGCTGGACATGCCGGAACCACCTCTCACACGTGCCAGAACCAAGTGTGGGACACCCTGGAACCACCTGCCGAATATGCTGGAGCCACCTGATCCAATCCACAGAACCACCTGCTGGACATGCCAAAATCACCTGCCGGCTATGCCAGAACCACTCGGCAGACCCTCTGCAATCACCTGGCGGGGATGCCGGGACCACCTCTCAGACGTGCCAGAACCACGTGCCGGACACGCCGGAACCACCTCCCGGACAGACCGGAACCACCTACCGGACCTGCCTGAACCACTAGCTGACCACGCTGGAACCACCTGCTTGAGTCGCCGGAACCACATGCCGGACATGGCAAACTCACCTGCCGGCTATGCCAGAACCACCTGGCGAACACTCCAGAATCACCTGCCAGGCATGCTGGAAGCATCTCTCAGAGGTGCCAGAATCATGTGCCAGAGACACCGGATGCACCTGTCGAGCACGCCTGAACCTCCTGCTCGACTCGCCAGAACCACCTGCTGGAGACGCCAAAATCACCTGCCGGCTAGGCCAGAACCACGTGGCGGACTCTATGGAATCACCCGCCGGGCATGCCGGAACCACCTCTCAGACGTGCCGGAAGCACATGCCGGACATGCCGGAAACACCTGCCGAGCACACCGGAGCCACGTGCTTGACTCACCGGAACCACCTGTCGGACATGCCAAAATCACCTGCCGGCTATGCCACAACCACCTGGTGGACTCTCTGGAATCACCTGCCGGGCATGATAGAACCACCTTTCAGACGTGCTGGAACCACGTGCCGGACAAGCCAGAACCACCTCCCGGACCTGCCTGCACCAAAAGCCGAGCATGCTAGAACAAAATGCCAGACACACCAAAATCACCTTCCAGCTACGCCAGAACCACTTGGAGGACTCTCCGGGATGACCTGCCAGGCATGCCGGAACCACCTCACAGACGTCCTAGAAGTACGTGCCGGAGATGCCGGAAGCACCTGCTGAGCACGCCACAACCACCTCCCGGACAGACAGGAACCACCTGCCGGACACGCTGCAACCATCTCCCGGACAGACAGGAACAACCTGCCGGACACAGCTGAACCACCAGCCCAGCTACCAGAACCACCTGCTTGAATCAACAGAAACACGTGCTGGACACGCCAAAATCACTTGCCAGCTATGCCAGAAACACGTGGCAGAGAGTCCGGAATCACCTGCTGGGCATGCAGGAACCACCTCTCAGATGCACAAGAACAACGTGCGACACAGGCCGGAACCCACTACCGGACAGACCAGAACCACCTGAAAGACCCGCCTGAACCACCTGCTGAGCACGGCGGGAACAACCTGCTAGACTCTCTGGAGCCACCTGCTGAACATGCCAAAATCACCAGCCGGCTATGCCAAAACCACTTGCCGGACACTCCGGAATCACCTGCCGGGCAGGCCAGAACGACCTCTCAGACGTACCAGAACCATGTGCCAGACATGCCGGAAACACCTGCCGAGTATGCCATAACCACCTGATCCACTCCCCAGAACCACCTGCTGGACACGCCAAAATCACCTGATGGCTACGCCAGCACCACTCGGCAGGCAAGCCAGAATCACCTGCAGGGTATGCCGGAACCACCTCTCAGACGTGCCAGAACCCCTTGTCGGACACTCCGGAATCACTTGTCAGGCATGCCGGAACCACCTCTCGAACGTGCCAGAATGACGTGTCAGAGACACCGGATGCACCTGCCGAGCACGCCGGAACCTCCTGTTCGACTCGCCGGAACCACCTGCCAGAGACGCCAAAATCCCCTGCCAGCTAGGCCAGAATCACATGGCGGACTCTATGGAATCTCCCGCCGGCAATGAAGGAACCACCTCTCAAACATACTGGAAGCACGTGCCGGACATGCCGGCACCACGTACTGGACAGACCAGAAACACCTGCCGGACCTGCCTGAACCACCTGCTGAGCACACCGGAACAACTTGCTCGACTCGCTGGAGCCACCTGCTGGACACCCCAAAATCACCAGCCAGCTATGCCAGAACCACTTGCCGGACACTCCGGAATCACCTGCCGGGCATGCCGGAACCACCTCTCAGACGTGCCAGAACCACGTGCCGGACACGCCAGAACCACCTACCGGACACAACAGAACCACCTGCCAGACACGCCTGAACCACCTGCCAAGCATGCAGGATCCACCTGACAGACACGCAAAAATCACCTGCTGGCTATGCCAGAACCACTTGCCGGACTTTCCGGAATCACCTGCCGGGAATGCCGGACCCACCTCTCAAATGTGCCAAAATCGAGTGCCGGAGACGCCAGAAGCACCTGCCGAGCTAGCCAGAAGCACCTGCTCGAATTGTCGGAACCACCTGTGGGATGTGCCAAAATCACCTGCCGGCTATGCCAGAACCACTTGGTGGACAATCTGGAATCACCTGCCGGACATGCGAAAACCAGCTGTCAGACGTGCCGGAACCACGTGCCGGACACGCCGGAACCACAACCCGGACAGACCAGAACCACCAACCGGACCTGCCAGTACCACCTACCGAGCATGCTGGAACCACCTGCCGGACATGCCAAAATCACCTGCGGGCTAGGCCAGAACCACTTGGAGGACTCTCTGGGATCACCTGCCGGGCATGCCGGAACCACCTCTCAGACGTGCCAGAACCACATGCCAGTGACAGCGGATGCACCTGCCAAGCACGCCAGGACCTCCTGCTCGACTCGCCGGAACCAACTGCCAGAGACGCCAGAATCACCTGCTGAGAATGCTTATCCTCCTGAACAGCTCGCCTGAAAGAGCTGCCAGACACGTCAAAATCACCTGCCAGACACGCCAAAATCACCTCCCGGACATGCCAAAATCACCTGCCGGACATGCCAAAATCACCTGCCGGCTATGCCAGAACCACTTGCCGGACACTCCGGAATCACCTGCTGGGCATCAGGGAACCACCTCTCACCCGTACCAGAACAATGTGCGGCTCACGCCGGAACCCACTACCTGACAGACTGGAAGCTCGTGCCGCACACGCCGGAATCACATGGCGAGAAACCCGGAACCACCTGAACAGCTCGCCAGAAACACCTGCCGGACACGCCAAAATCACCTGCAGGATACGCCAGAACCACTTGCCAGACACTCCGGAACCACCTGTCGGGCATGCCGGAACCACCTCTGAGACCTGCCAGAACCACATGCTGGACATGCCGGAACCACATCCAGGACAGACCAGAACCACCTGCCGGATCCACCTGAACCACCTGTCGAGCACGCTGGAACCACCTGCTCGAGTCGCCGGAACCACATGCCGGACATGGCAAAATCCCCTGCCGGCTACACCAGAACCACTTGCTGGACACTCTGGAATCACCTGTCAGGCATGCCGGAACCACGTCATGGACAGACTGCAAACCCCTGCCAGACCTGCCGGAACCAACTGCCGAGCATGCCGGAACCAAGTGTTCGACTCGGCAGAACCACCTGCAGGACACACCAAAAACACCTGCGGGCTACGCCAGAACCACTTGGAGGACTCTCTGGGGTCACCTGCTGGACATGCCGGAACCACCTCTCACACGTGCCAGAACCAAGTGTGGGACACCCTGGAACCACCTGCCGAATATGCTGGAGCCACCTGATCCAATCCACAGAACCACCTGCTGGACATGCCAAAATCACCTGCCGGCTATGCCAGAACCACTCGGCAGACCCTCTGCAATCACCTGGCGGGGATGCCGGGACCACCTCTCAGACGTGCCAGAACCACGTGCCGGACACGCCGGAACCACCTCCCGGACAGACCGGAACCACCTACCGGACCTGCCTGAACCACTAGCTGACCACGCTGGAACCACCTGCTTGAGTCGCCGGAACCACATGCCGGACATGGCAAACTCACCTGCCGGCTATGCCAGAACCACCTGGCGAACACTCCAGAATCACCTGCCAGGCATGCTGGAAGCATCTCTCAGAGGTGCCAGAATCATGTGCCAGAGACACCGGATGCACCTGTCGAGCACGCCTGAACCTCCTGCTCGACTCGCCAGAACCACCTGCTGGAGACGCCAAAATCACCTGCCGGCTAGGCCAGAACCACGTGGCGGACTCTATGGAATCACCCGCCGGGCATGCCGGAACCACCTCTCAGACGTGCCGGAAGCACATGCCGGACATGCCGGAAACACCTGCCGAGCACACCGGAGCCACGTGCTTGACTCACCGGAACCACCTGTCGGACATGCCAAAATCACCTGCCGGCTATGCCACAACCACCTGGTGGACTCTCTGGAATCACCTGCCGGGCATGATAGAACCACCTTTCAGACGTGCTGGAACCACGTGCCGGACAAGCCGGAACCACCTCCCGGACCTGCCTGCACCAAAAGCCGAGCATGCTAGAACAAAATGCCAGACACACCAAAATCACCTTCCAGCTACGCCAGAACCACTTGGAGGACTCTCCGGGATGACCTGCCAGGCATGCCGGAACCACCTCACAGACGTCCTAGAAGCACGTGCCGGAGATGCCGGAAGCACCTGCTGAGCACGCCACAACCACCTCCCGGACAGACAGGAACCACCTGCCGGACACGCTGCAACCATCTCCCGGACAGACAGGAACAACCTGCCGGACACAGCTGAACCACCAGCCCAGCTACCAGAACCACCTGCTTGAATCAACAGAAACACGTGCTGGACACGCCAAAATCACTTGCCAGCTATGCCAGAAACACGTGGCAGAGAGTCCGGAATCACCTGCTGGGCATGCAGGAACCACCTCTCAGATGCACAAGAACAACGTGCGACACAGGCCGGAACCCACTACCGGACAGACCAGAACCACCTGAAAGACCCGCCTGAACCACCTGCTGAGCACGGCGGGAACAACCTGCTAGACTCGCTGGAGCCACCTGCTGAACATGCCAAAATCACCAGCCGGCTATGCCAAAACCACTTGCCGGACACTCCGGAATCACCTGCCGGGCAGGCCAGAACGACCTCTCAGACGTACCAGAACCATGTGCCAGACATGCCGGAAACACCTGCCGAGTATGCCATAACCACCTGATCCACTCCCCAGAACCACCTGCTGGACACGCCAAAATCACCTGATGGCTACGCCAGCACCACTCGGCAGGCAAGCCAGAATCACCTGCAGGGTATGCCGGAACCACCTCTCAGACGTGCCAGAACCCCTTGTCGGACACTCCGGAATCACTTGTCAGGCATGCCGGAACCACCTCTCGAACGTGCCAGAATGACGTGTCAGAGACACCGGATGCACCTGCCGAGCACGCCGGAACCTCCTGTTCGACTCGCCGGAACCACCTGCCAGAGACGCCAAAATCCCCTGCCAGCTAGGCCAGAATCACATGGCGGACTCTATGGAATCTCCCGCCGGCAATGAAGGAACCACCTCTCAAACATACTGGAAGCACGTGCCGGACATGCCGGCACCACGTACTGGACAGACCAGAAACACCTGCCGGACCTGCCTGAACCACCTGCTGAGCACACCGGAACAACTTGCTCGACTCGCTGGAGCCACCTGCTGGACACCCCAAAATCACCAGCCAGCTATGCCAGAACCACTTGCCGGACACTCCGGAATCACCTGCCGGGCATGCCGGAACCACCTCTCAGACGTGCCAGAACCACGTGCCGGACACGCCAGAACCACCTACCGGACACAACAGAACCACCTGCCAGACACGCCTGAACCACCTGCCAAGCATGCAGGATCCACCTGACAGACACGCAAAAATCACCTGCTGGCTATGCCAGAACCACTTGCCGGACTTTCCGGAATCACCTGCCGGGAATGCCGGACCCACCTCTCAAATGTGCCAAAATCGAGTGCCGGAGACGCCAGAAGCACCTGCCGAGCTAGCCAGAAGCACCTGCTCGAATTGTCGGAACCACCTGTGGGATGTGCCAAAATCACCTGCCGGCTATGCCAGAACCACTTGGTGGACAATCTGGAATCACCTGCCGGACATGCGAAAACCAGCTGTCAGACGTGCCGGAACCACGTGCCGGACACGCCGGAACCACAACCCGGACAGACCAGAACCACCAACCGGACCTGCCAGTACCACCTACCGAGCATGCTGGAACCACCTGCCGGACATGCCAAAATCACCTGCGGGCTAGGCCAGAACCACTTGGAGGACTCTCTGGGATCACCTGCCGGGCATGCCGGAACCACCTCTCAGACGTGCCAGAACCACATGCCAGAGACAGCGGATGCACCTGCCAAGCACGCCAGGACCTCCTGCTCGACTCGCCGGAACCAACTGCCAGAGACGCCAGAATCACCTGCTGAGAATGCTTATCCTCCTGAACAGCTCGCCTGAAAGAGCTGCCAGACACGTCAAAATCACCTGCCAGACACGCCAAAATCACCTCCCGGACATGCCAAAATCACCTGCCGGACATGCCAAAATCACCTGCCGGCTATGCCAGAACCACTTGCCGGACACTCCGGAATCACCTGCTGGGCATCAGGGAACCACCTCTCACCCGTACCAGAACAATGTGCGGCTCACGCCGGAACCCACTACCTGACAGACTGGAAGCTCGTGCCGCACACGCCGGAATCACATGGCGAGAAACCCGGAACCACCTGAACAGCTCGCCAGAAACACCTGCCGGACACGCCAAAATCACCTGCAGGATACGCCAGAACCACTTGCCAGACACTCCGGAACCACCTGTCGGGCATGCCGGAACCACCTCTGAGACCTGCCAGAACCACATGCTGGACATGCCGGAACCACATCCAGGACAGACCAGAACCACCTGCCGGATCCACCTGAACCACCTGTCGAGCACGCTGGAACCACCTGCTCGAGTCGCCGGAACCACATGCCGGACATGGCAAAATCCCCTGCCGGCTACACCAGAACCACTTGCTGGACACTCTGGAATCACCTGTCAGGCATGCCGGAACCACGTCATGGACAGACTGCAAACCCCTGCCAGACCTGCCGGAACCAACTGCCGAGCATGCCGGAACCAAGTGTTCGACTCGGCAGAACCACCTGCAGGACACACCAAAAACACCTGCGGGCTACGCCAGAACCACTTGGAGGACTCTCTGGGGTCACCTGCTGGACATGCCGGAACCACCTCTCACACGTGCCAGAACCAAGTGTGGGACACCCTGGAACCACCTGCCGAATATGCTGGAGCCACCTGATCCAATCCACAGAACCACCTGCTGGACATGCCAAAATCACCTGCCGGCTATGCCAGAACCACTCGGCAGACCCTCTGCAATCACCTGGCGGGGATGCCGGGACCACCTCTCAGACGTGCCAGAACCACGTGCCGGACACGCCGGAACCACCTCCCGGACAGACCGGAACCACCTACCGGACCTGCCTGAACCACTAGCTGACCACGCTGGAACCACCTGCTTGAGTCGCCGGAACCACATGCCGGACATGGCAAACTCACCTGCCGGCTATGCCAGAACCACCTGGCGAACACTCCAGAATCACCTGCCAGGCATGCTGGAAGCATCTCTCAGAGGTGCCAGAATCATGTGCCAGAGACACCGGATGCACCTGTCGAGCACGCCTGAACCTCCTGCTCGACTCGCCAGAACCACCTGCTGGAGACGCCAAAATCACCTGCCGGCTAGGCCAGAACCACGTGGCGGACTCTATGGAATCACCCGCCGGGCATGCCGGAACCACCTCTCAGACGTGCCGGAAGCACATGCCGGACATGCCGGAAACACCTGCCGAGCACACCGGAGCCACGTGCTTGACTCACCGGAACCACCTGTCGGACATGCCAAAATCACCTGCCGGCTATGCCACAACCACCTGGTGGACTCTCTGGAATCACCTGCCGGGCATGATAGAACCACCTTTCAGACGTGCTGGAACCACGTGCCGGACAAGCCAGAACCACCTCCCGGACCTGCCTGCACCAAAAGCCGAGCATGCTAGAACAAAATGCCAGACACACCAAAATCACCTTCCAGCTACGCCAGAACCACTTGGAGGACTCTCCGGGATGACCTGCCAGGCATGCCGGAACCACCTCACAGACGTCCTAGAAGTACGTGCCGGAGATGCCGGAAGCACCTGCTGAGCACGCCACAACCACCTCCCGGACAGACAGGAACCACCTGCCGGACACGCTGCAACCATCTCCCGGACAGACAGGAACAACCTGCCGGACACAGCTGAACCACCAGCCCAGCTACCAGAACCACCTGCTTGAATCAACAGAAACACGTGCTGGACACGCCAAAATCACTTGCCAGCTATGCCAGAAACACGTGGCAGAGAGTCCGGAATCACCTGCTGGGCATGCAGGAACCACCTCTCAGATGCACAAGAACAACGTGCGACACAGGCCGGAACCCACTACCGGACAGACCAGAACCACCTGAAAGACCCGCCTGAACCACCTGCTGAGCACGGCGGGAACAACCTGCTAGACTCTCTGGAGCCACCTGCTGAACATGCCAAAATCACCAGCCGGCTATGCCAAAACCACTTGCCGGACACTCCGGAATCACCTGCCGGGCAGGCCAGAACGACCTCTCAGACGTACCAGAACCATGTGCCAGACATGCCGGAAACACCTGCCGAGTATGCCATAACCACCTGATCCACTCCCCAGAACCACCTGCTGGACACGCCAAAATCACCTGATGGCTACGCCAGCACCACTCGGCAGGCAAGCCAGAATCACCTGCAGGGTATGCCGGAACCACCTCTCAGACGTGCCAGAACCCCTTGTCGGACACTCCGGAATCACTTGTCAGGCATGCCGGAACCACCTCTCGAACGTGCCAGAATGACGTGTCAGAGACACCGGATGCACCTGCCGAGCACGCCGGAACCTCCTGTTCGACTCGCCGGAACCACCTGCCAGAGACGCCAAAATCCCCTGCCAGCTAGGCCAGAATCACATGGCGGACTCTATGGAATCTCCCGCCGGCAATGAAGGAACCACCTCTCAAACATACTGGAAGCACGTGCCGGACATGCCGGCACCACGTACTGGACAGACCAGAAACACCTGCCGGACCTGCCTGAACCACCTGCTGAGCACACCGGAACAACTTGCTCGACTCGCTGGAGCCACCTGCTGGACACCCCAAAATCACCAGCCAGCTATGCCAGAACCACTTGCCGGACACTCCGGAATCACCTGCCGGGCATGCCGGAACCACCTCTCAGACGTGCCAGAACCACGTGCCGGACACGCCAGAACCACCTACCGGACACAACAGAACCACCTGCCAGACACGCCTGAACCACCTGCCAAGCATGCAGGATCCACCTGACAGACACGCAAAAATCACCTGCTGGCTATGCCAGAACCACTTGCCGGACTTTCCGGAATCACCTGCCGGGAATGCCGGACCCACCTCTCAAATGTGCCAAAATCGAGTGCCGGAGACGCCAGAAGCACCTGCCGAGCTAGCCAGAAGCACCTGCTCGAATTGTCGGAACCACCTGTGGGATGTGCCAAAATCACCTGCCGGCTATGCCAGAACCACTTGGTGGACAATCTGGAATCACCTGCCGGACATGCGAAAACCAGCTGTCAGACGTGCCGGAACCACGTGCCGGACACGCCGGAACCACAACCCGGACAGACCAGAACCACCAACCGGACCTGCCAGTACCACCTACCGAGCATGCTGGAACCACCTGCCGGACATGCCAAAATCACCTGCGGGCTAGGCCAGAACCACTTGGAGGACTCTCTGGGATCACCTGCCGGGCATGCCGGAACCACCTCTCAGACGTGCCAGAACCACATGCCAGTGACAGCGGATGCACCTGCCAAGCACGCCAGGACCTCCTGCTCGACTCGCCGGAACCAACTGCCAGAGACGCCAGAATCACCTGCTGAGAATGCTTATCCTCCTGAACAGCTCGCCTGAAAGAGCTGCCAGACACGTCAAAATCACCTGCCAGACACGCCAAAATCACCTCCCGGACATGCCAAAATCACCTGCCGGACATGCCAAAATCACCTGCCGGCTATGCCAGAACCACTTGCCGGACACTCCGGAATCACCTGCTGGGCATCAGGGAACCACCTCTCACCCGTACCAGAACAATGTGCGGCTCACGCCGGAACCCACTACCTGACAGACTGGAAGCTCGTGCCGCACACGCCGGAATCACATGGCGAGAAACCCGGAACCACCTGAACAGCTCGCCAGAAACACCTGCCGGACACGCCAAAATCACCTGCAGGATACGCCAGAACCACTTGCCAGACACTCCGGAACCACCTGTCGGGCATGCCGGAACCACCTCTGAGACCTGCCAGAACCACATGCTGGACATGCCGGAACCACATCCAGGACAGACCAGAACCACCTGCCGGATCCACCTGAACCACCTGTCGAGCACGCTGGAACCACCTGCTCGAGTCGCCGGAACCACATGCCGGACATGGCAAAATCCCCTGCCGGCTACACCAGAACCACTTGCTGGACACTCTGGAATCACCTGTCAGGCATGCCGGAACCACGTCATGGACAGACTGCAAACCCCTGCCAGACCTGCCGGAACCAACTGCCGAGCATGCCGGAACCAAGTGTTCGACTCGGCAGAACCACCTGCAGGACACACCAAAAACACCTGCGGGCTACGCCAGAACCACTTGGAGGACTCTCTGGGGTCACCTGCTGGACATGCCGGAACCACCTCTCACACGTGCCAGAACCAAGTGTGGGACACCCTGGAACCACCTGCCGAATATGCTGGAGCCACCTGATCCAATCCACAGAACCACCTGCTGGACATGCCAAAATCACCTGCCGGCTATGCCAGAACCACTCGGCAGACCCTCTGCAATCACCTGGCGGGGATGCCGGGACCACCTCTCAGACGTGCCAGAACCACGTGCCGGACACGCCGGAACCACCTCCCGGACAGACCGGAACCACCTACCGGACCTGCCTGAACCACTAGCTGACCACGCTGGAACCACCTGCTTGAGTCGCCGGAACCACATGCCGGACATGGCAAACTCACCTGCCGGCTATGCCAGAACCACCTGGCGAACACTCCAGAATCACCTGCCAGGCATGCTGGAAGCATCTCTCAGAGGTGCCAGAATCATGTGCCAGAGACACCGGATGCACCTGTCGAGCACGCCTGAACCTCCTGCTCGACTCGCCAGAACCACCTGCTGGAGACGCCAAAATCACCTGCCGGCTAGGCCAGAACCACGTGGCGGACTCTATGGAATCACCCGCCGGGCATGCCGGAACCACCTCTCAGACGTGCCGGAAGCACATGCCGGACATGCCGGAAACACCTGCCGAGCACACCGGAGCCACGTGCTTGACTCACCGGAACCACCTGTCGGACATGCCAAAATCACCTGCCGGCTATGCCACAACCACCTGGTGGACTCTCTGGAATCACCTGCCGGGCATGATAGAACCACCTTTCAGACGTGCTGGAACCACGTGCCGGACAAGCCGGAACCACCTCCCGGACCTGCCTGCACCAAAAGCCGAGCATGCTAGAACAAAATGCCAGACACACCAAAATCACCTTCCAGCTACGCCAGAACCACTTGGAGGACTCTCCGGGATGACCTGCCAGGCATGCCGGAACCACCTCACAGACGTCCTAGAAGCACGTGCCGGAGATGCCGGAAGCACCTGCTGAGCACGCCACAACCACCTCCCGGACAGACAGGAACCACCTGCCGGACACGCTGCAACCATCTCCCGGACAGACAGGAACAACCTGCCGGACACAGCTGAACCACCAGCCCAGCTACCAGAACCACCTGCTTGAATCAACAGAAACACGTGCTGGACACGCCAAAATCACTTGCCAGCTATGCCAGAAACACGTGGCAGAGAGTCCGGAATCACCTGCTGGGCATGCAGGAACCACCTCTCAGATGCACAAGAACAACGTGCGACACAGGCCGGAACCCACTACCGGACAGACCAGAACCACCTGAAAGACCCGCCTGAACCACCTGCTGAGCACGGCGGGAACAACCTGCTAGACTCGCTGGAGCCACCTGCTGAACATGCCAAAATCACCAGCCGGCTATGCCAAAACCACTTGCCGGACACTCCGGAATCACCTGCCGGGCAGGCCAGAACGACCTCTCAGACGTACCAGAACCATGTGCCAGACATGCCGGAAACACCTGCCGAGTATGCCATAACCACCTGATCCACTCCCCAGAACCACCTGCTGGACACGCCAAAATCACCTGATGGCTACGCCAGCACCACTCGGCAGGCAAGCCAGAATCACCTGCAGGGTATGCCGGAACCACCTCTCAGACGTGCCAGAACCCCTTGTCGGACACTCCGGAATCACTTGTCAGGCATGCCGGAACCACCTCTCGAACGTGCCAGAATGACGTGTCAGAGACACCGGATGCACCTGCCGAGCACGCCGGAACCTCCTGTTCGACTCGCCGGAACCACCTGCCAGAGACGCCAAAATCCCCTGCCAGCTAGGCCAGAATCACATGGCGGACTCTATGGAATCTCCCGCCGGCAATGAAGGAACCACCTCTCAAACATACTGGAAGCACGTGCCGGACATGCCGGCACCACGTACTGGACAGACCAGAAACACCTGCCGGACCTGCCTGAACCACCTGCTGAGCACACCGGAACAACTTGCTCGACTCGCTGGAGCCACCTGCTGGACACCCCAAAATCACCAGCCAGCTATGCCAGAACCACTTGCCGGACACTCCGGAATCACCTGCCGGGCATGCCGGAACCACCTCTCAGACGTGCCAGAACCACGTGCCGGACACGCCAGAACCACCTACCGGACACAACAGAACCACCTGCCAGACACGCCTGAACCACCTGCCAAGCATGCAGGATCCACCTGACAGACACGCAAAAATCACCTGCTGGCTATGCCAGAACCACTTGCCGGACTTTCCGGAATCACCTGCCGGGAATGCCGGACCCACCTCTCAAATGTGCCAAAATCGAGTGCCGGAGACGCCAGAAGCACCTGCCGAGCTAGCCAGAAGCACCTGCTCGAATTGTCGGAACCACCTGTGGGATGTGCCAAAATCACCTGCCGGCTATGCCAGAACCACTTGGTGGACAATCTGGAATCACCTGCCGGACATGCGAAAACCAGCTGTCAGACGTGCCGGAACCACGTGCCGGACACGCCGGAACCACAACCCGGACAGACCAGAACCACCAACCGGACCTGCCAGTACCACCTACCGAGCATGCTGGAACCACCTGCCGGACATGCCAAAATCACCTGCGGGCTAGGCCAGAACCACTTGGAGGACTCTCTGGGATCACCTGCCGGGCATGCCGGAACCACCTCTCAGACGTGCCAGAACCACATGCCAGAGACAGCGGATGCACCTGCCAAGCACGCCAGGACCTCCTGCTCGACTCGCCGGAACCAACTGCCAGAGACGCCAGAATCACCTGCTGAGAATGCTTATCCTCCTGAACAGCTCGCCTGAAAGAGCTGCCAGACACGTCAAAATCACCTGCCAGACACGCCAAAATCACCTCCCGGACATGCCAAAATCACCTGCCGGACATGCCAAAATCACCTGCCGGCTATGCCAGAACCACTTGCCGGACACTCCGGAATCACCTGCTGGGCATCAGGGAACCACCTCTCACCCGTACCAGAACAATGTGCGGCTCACGCCGGAACCCACTACCTGACAGACTGGAAGCTCGTGCCGCACACGCCGGAATCACATGGCGAGAAACCCGGAACCACCTGAACAGCTCGCCAGAAACACCTGCCGGACACGCCAAAATCACCTGCAGGATACGCCAGAACCACTTGCCAGACACTCCGGAACCACCTGTCGGGCATGCCGGAACCACCTCTGAGACCTGCCAGAACCACATGCTGGACATGCCGGAACCACATCCAGGACAGACCAGAACCACCTGCCGGATCCACCTGAACCACCTGTCGAGCACGCTGGAACCACCTGCTCGAGTCGCCGGAACCACATGCCGGACATGGCAAAATCCCCTGCCGGCTACACCAGAACCACTTGCTGGACACTCTGGAATCACCTGTCAGGCATGCCGGAACCACGTCATGGACAGACTGCAAACCCCTGCCAGACCTGCCGGAACCAACTGCCGAGCATGCCGGAACCAAGTGTTCGACTCGGCAGAACCACCTGCAGGACACACCAAAAACACCTGCGGGCTACGCCAGAACCACTTGGAGGACTCTCTGGGGTCACCTGCTGGACATGCCGGAACCACCTCTCACACGTGCCAGAACCAAGTGTGGGACACCCTGGAACCACCTGCCGAATATGCTGGAGCCACCTGATCCAATCCACAGAACCACCTGCTGGACATGCCAAAATCACCTGCCGGCTATGCCAGAACCACTCGGCAGACCCTCTGCAATCACCTGGCGGGGATGCCGGGACCACCTCTCAGACGTGCCAGAACCACGTGCCGGACACGCCGGAACCACCTCCCGGACAGACCGGAACCACCTACCGGACCTGCCTGAACCACTAGCTGACCACGCTGGAACCACCTGCTTGAGTCGCCGGAACCACATGCCGGACATGGCAAACTCACCTGCCGGCTATGCCAGAACCACCTGGCGAACACTCCAGAATCACCTGCCAGGCATGCTGGAAGCATCTCTCAGAGGTGCCAGAATCATGTGCCAGAGACACCGGATGCACCTGTCGAGCACGCCTGAACCTCCTGCTCGACTCGCCAGAACCACCTGCTGGAGACGCCAAAATCACCTGCCGGCTAGGCCAGAACCACGTGGCGGACTCTATGGAATCACCCGCCGGGCATGCCGGAACCACCTCTCAGACGTGCCGGAAGCACATGCCGGACATGCCGGAAACACCTGCCGAGCACACCGGAGCCACGTGCTTGACTCACCGGAACCACCTGTCGGACATGCCAAAATCACCTGCCGGCTATGCCACAACCACCTGGTGGACTCTCTGGAATCACCTGCCGGGCATGATAGAACCACCTTTCAGACGTGCTGGAACCACGTGCCGGACAAGCCAGAACCACCTCCCGGACCTGCCTGCACCAAAAGCCGAGCATGCTAGAACAAAATGCCAGACACACCAAAATCACCTTCCAGCTACGCCAGAACCACTTGGAGGACTCTCCGGGATGACCTGCCAGGCATGCCGGAACCACCTCACAGACGTCCTAGAAGTACGTGCCGGAGATGCCGGAAGCACCTGCTGAGCACGCCACAACCACCTCCCGGACAGACAGGAACCACCTGCCGGACACGCTGCAACCATCTCCCGGACAGACAGGAACAACCTGCCGGACACAGCTGAACCACCAGCCCAGCTACCAGAACCACCTGCTTGAATCAACAGAAACACGTGCTGGACACGCCAAAATCACTTGCCAGCTATGCCAGAAACACGTGGCAGAGAGTCCGGAATCACCTGCTGGGCATGCAGGAACCACCTCTCAGATGCACAAGAACAACGTGCGACACAGGCCGGAACCCACTACCGGACAGACCAGAACCACCTGAAAGACCCGCCTGAACCACCTGCTGAGCACGGCGGGAACAACCTGCTAGACTCTCTGGAGCCACCTGCTGAACATGCCAAAATCACCAGCCGGCTATGCCAAAACCACTTGCCGGACACTCCGGAATCACCTGCCGGGCAGGCCAGAACGACCTCTCAGACGTACCAGAACCATGTGCCAGACATGCCGGAAACACCTGCCGAGTATGCCATAACCACCTGATCCACTCCCCAGAACCACCTGCTGGACACGCCAAAATCACCTGATGGCTACGCCAGCACCACTCGGCAGGCAAGCCAGAATCACCTGCAGGGTATGCCGGAACCACCTCTCAGACGTGCCAGAACCCCTTGTCGGACACTCCGGAATCACTTGTCAGGCATGCCGGAACCACCTCTCGAACGTGCCAGAATGACGTGTCAGAGACACCGGATGCACCTGCCGAGCACGCCGGAACCTCCTGTTCGACTCGCCGGAACCACCTGCCAGAGACGCCAAAATCCCCTGCCAGCTAGGCCAGAATCACATGGCGGACTCTATGGAATCTCCCGCCGGCAATGAAGGAACCACCTCTCAAACATACTGGAAGCACGTGCCGGACATGCCGGCACCACGTACTGGACAGACCAGAAACACCTGCCGGACCTGCCTGAACCACCTGCTGAGCACACCGGAACAACTTGCTCGACTCGCTGGAGCCACCTGCTGGACACCCCAAAATCACCAGCCAGCTATGCCAGAACCACTTGCCGGACACTCCGGAATCACCTGCCGGGCATGCCGGAACCACCTCTCAGACGTGCCAGAACCACGTGCCGGACACGCCAGAACCACCTACCGGACACAACAGAACCACCTGCCAGACACGCCTGAACCACCTGCCAAGCATGCAGGATCCACCTGACAGACACGCAAAAATCACCTGCTGGCTATGCCAGAACCACTTGCCGGACTTTCCGGAATCACCTGCCGGGAATGCCGGACCCACCTCTCAAATGTGCCAAAATCGAGTGCCGGAGACGCCAGAAGCACCTGCCGAGCTAGCCAGAAGCACCTGCTCGAATTGTCGGAACCACCTGTGGGATGTGCCAAAATCACCTGCCGGCTATGCCAGAACCACTTGGTGGACAATCTGGAATCACCTGCCGGACATGCGAAAACCAGCTGTCAGACGTGCCGGAACCACGTGCCGGACACGCCGGAACCACAACCCGGACAGACCAGAACCACCAACCGGACCTGCCAGTACCACCTACCGAGCATGCTGGAACCACCTGCCGGACATGCCAAAATCACCTGCGGGCTAGGCCAGAACCACTTGGAGGACTCTCTGGGATCACCTGCCGGGCATGCCGGAACCACCTCTCAGACGTGCCAGAACCACATGCCAGTGACAGCGGATGCACCTGCCAAGCACGCCAGGACCTCCTGCTCGACTCGCCGGAACCAACTGCCAGAGACGCCAGAATCACCTGCTGAGAATGCTTATCCTCCTGAACAGCTCGCCTGAAAGAGCTGCCAGACACGTCAAAATCACCTGCCAGACACGCCAAAATCACCTCCCGGACATGCCAAAATCACCTGCCGGACATGCCAAAATCACCTGCCGGCTATGCCAGAACCACTTGCCGGACACTCCGGAATCACCTGCTGGGCATCAGGGAACCACCTCTCACCCGTACCAGAACAATGTGCGGCTCACGCCGGAACCCACTACCTGACAGACTGGAAGCTCGTGCCGCACACGCCGGAATCACATGGCGAGAAACCCGGAACCACCTGAACAGCTCGCCAGAAACACCTGCCGGACACGCCAAAATCACCTGCAGGATACGCCAGAACCACTTGCCAGACACTCCGGAACCACCTGTCGGGCATGCCGGAACCACCTCTGAGACCTGCCAGAACCACATGCTGGACATGCCGGAACCACATCCAGGACAGACCAGAACCACCTGCCGGATCCACCTGAACCACCTGTCGAGCACGCTGGAACCACCTGCTCGAGTCGCCGGAACCACATGCCGGACATGGCAAAATCCCCTGCCGGCTACACCAGAACCACTTGCTGGACACTCTGGAATCACCTGTCAGGCATGCCGGAACCACGTCATGGACAGACTGCAAACCCCTGCCAGACCTGCCGGAACCAACTGCCGAGCATGCCGGAACCAAGTGTTCGACTCGGCAGAACCACCTGCAGGACACACCAAAAACACCTGCGGGCTACGCCAGAACCACTTGGAGGACTCTCTGGGGTCACCTGCTGGACATGCCGGAACCACCTCTCACACGTGCCAGAACCAAGTGTGGGACACCCTGGAACCACCTGCCGAATATGCTGGAGCCACCTGATCCAATCCACAGAACCACCTGCTGGACATGCCAAAATCACCTGCCGGCTATGCCAGAACCACTCGGCAGACCCTCTGCAATCACCTGGCGGGGATGCCGGGACCACCTCTCAGACGTGCCAGAACCACGTGCCGGACACGCCGGAACCACCTCCCGGACAGACCGGAACCACCTACCGGACCTGCCTGAACCACTAGCTGACCACGCTGGAACCACCTGCTTGAGTCGCCGGAACCACATGCCGGACATGGCAAACTCACCTGCCGGCTATGCCAGAACCACCTGGCGAACACTCCAGAATCACCTGCCAGGCATGCTGGAAGCATCTCTCAGAGGTGCCAGAATCATGTGCCAGAGACACCGGATGCACCTGTCGAGCACGCCTGAACCTCCTGCTCGACTCGCCAGAACCACCTGCTGGAGACGCCAAAATCACCTGCCGGCTAGGCCAGAACCACGTGGCGGACTCTATGGAATCACCCGCCGGGCATGCCGGAACCACCTCTCAGACGTGCCGGAAGCACATGCCGGACATGCCGGAAACACCTGCCGAGCACACCGGAGCCACGTGCTTGACTCACCGGAACCACCTGTCGGACATGCCAAAATCACCTGCCGGCTATGCCACAACCACCTGGTGGACTCTCTGGAATCACCTGCCGGGCATGATAGAACCACCTTTCAGACGTGCTGGAACCACGTGCCGGACAAGCCGGAACCACCTCCCGGACCTGCCTGCACCAAAAGCCGAGCATGCTAGAACAAAATGCCAGACACACCAAAATCACCTTCCAGCTACGCCAGAACCACTTGGAGGACTCTCCGGGATGACCTGCCAGGCATGCCGGAACCACCTCACAGACGTCCTAGAAGTACGTGCCGGAGATGCCGGAAGCACCTGCTGAGCATGCCACAACCACCTCCCGGACAGACAGGAACCACCTGCCGGACACGCTGCAACCATCTCCCGGACAGACAGGAACAACCTGCCGGACACAGCTGAACCACCAGCCCAGCTACCAGAACCACCTGCTTGAATCAACAGAAACACGTGCTGGACACGCCAAAATCACTTGCCAGCTATGCCAGAAACACGTGGCAGAGAGTCCGGAATCACCTGCTGGGCATGCAGGAACCACCTCTCAGATGCACAAGAACAACGTGCGACACAGGCCGGAACCCACTACCGGACAGACCAGAACCACCTGAAAGACCCGCCTGAACCACCTGCTGAGCACGGCGGGAACAACCTGCTAGACTCGCTGGAGCCACCTGCTGAACATGCCAAAATCACCAGCCGGCTATGCCAAAACCACTTGCCGGACACTCCGGAATCACCTGCCGGGCAGGCCAGAACGACCTCTCAGACGTACCAGAACCATGTGCCAGACATGCCGGAAACACCTGCCGAGTATGCCATAACCACCTGATCCACTCCCCAGAACCACCTGCTGGACACGCCAAAATCACCTGATGGCTACGCCAGCACCACTCGGCAGGCAAGCCAGAATCACCTGCAGGGTATGCCGGAACCACCTCTCAGACGTGCCAGAACCCCTTGTCGGACACTCCGGAATCACTTGTCAGGCATGCCGGAACCACCTCTCGAACGTGCCAGAATGACGTGTCAGAGACACCGGATGCACCTGCCGAGCACGCCGGAACCTCCTGTTCGACTCGCCGGAACCACCTGCCAGAGACGCCAAAATCCCCTGCCAGCTAGGCCAGAATCACATGGCGGACTCTATGGAATCTCCCGCCGGCAATGAAGGAACCACCTCTCAAACATACTGGAAGCACGTGCCGGACATGCCGGCACCACGTACTGGACAGACCAGAAACACCTGCCGGACCTGCCTGAACCACCTGCTGAGCACACCGGAACAACTTGCTCGACTCGCTGGAGCCACCTGCTGGACACCCCAAAATCACCAGCCAGCTATGCCAGAACCACTTGCCGGACACTCCGGAATCACCTGCCGGGCATGCCGGAACCACCTCTCAGACGTGCCAGAACCACGTGCCGGACACGCCAGAACCACCTACCGGACACAACAGAACCACCTGCCAGACACGCCTGAACCACCTGCCAAGCATGCAGGATCCACCTGACAGACACGCAAAAATCACCTGCTGGCTATGCCAGAACCACTTGCCGGACTTTCCGGAATCACCTGCCGGGAATGCCGGACCCACCTCTCAAATGTGCCAAAATCGAGTGCCGGAGACGCCAGAAGCACCTGCCGAGCTAGCCAGAAGCACCTGCTCGAATTGTCGGAACCACCTGTGGGATGTGCCAAAATCACCTGCCGGCTATGCCAGAACCACTTGGTGGACAATCTGGAATCACCTGCCGGACATGCGAAAACCAGCTGTCAGACGTGCCGGAACCACGTGCCGGACACGCCGGAACCACAACCCGGACAGACCAGAACCACCAACCGGACCTGCCAGTACCACCTACCGAGCATGCTGGAACCACCTGCCGGACATGCCAAAATCACCTGCGGGCTAGGCCAGAACCACTTGGAGGACTCTCTGGGATCACCTGCCGGGCATGCCGGAACCACCTCTCAGACGTGCCAGAACCACATGCCAGAGACAGCGGATGCACCTGCCAAGCACGCCAGGACCTCCTGCTCGACTCGCCGGAACCAACTGCCAGAGACGCCAGAATCACCTGCTGAGAATGCTTATCCTCCTGAACAGCTCGCCTGAAAGAGCTGCCAGACACGTCAAAATCACCTGCCAGACACGCCAAAATCACCTCCCGGACATGCCAAAATCACCTGCCGGACATGCCAAAATCACCTGCCGGCTATGCCAGAACCACTTGCCGGACACTCCGGAATCACCTGCTGGGCATCAGGGAACCACCTCTCACCCGTACCAGAACAATGTGCGGCTCACGCCGGAACCCACTACCTGACAGAATGGAAGCTCGTGCCGCACACGCCGGAATCACATGGCGAGAAACCCGGAACCACCTGAACAGCTCGCCAGAAACACCTGCCGGACACGCCAAAATCACCTGCAGGATACGCCAGAACCACTTGCCAGACACTCCGGAACCACCTGTCGGGCATGCCGGAACCACCTCTGAGACCTGCCAGAACCACATGCTGGACATGCCGGAACCACATCCAGGACAGACCAGAACCACCTGCCGGATCCACCTGAACCACCTGTCGAGCACGCTGGAACCACCTGCTCGAGTCGCCGGAACCACATGCCGGACATGGCAAAATCCCCTGCCGGCTACACCAGAACCACTTGCTGGACACTCTGGAATCACCTGTCAGGCATGCCGGAACCACGTCATGGACAGACTGCAAACCCCTGCCAGACCTGCCGGAACCAACTGCCGAGCATGCCGGAACCAAGTGTTCGACTCGGCAGAACCACCTGCAGGACACACCAAAAACACCTGCGGGCTACGCCAGAACCACTTGGAGGACTCTCTGGGGTCACCTGCTGGACATGCCGGAACCACCTCTCACACGTGCCAGAACCAAGTGTGGGACACCCTGGAACCACCTGCCGAATATGCTGGAGCCACCTGATCCAATCCACAGAACCACCTGCTGGACATGCCAAAATCACCTGCCGGCTATGCCAGAACCACTCGGCAGACCCTCTGCAATCACCTGGCGGGGATGCCGGGACCACCTCTCAGACGTGCCAGAACCACGTGCCGGACACGCCGGAACCACCTCCCGGACAGACCGGAACCACCTACCGGACCTGCCTGAACCACTAGCTGACCACGCTGGAACCACCTGCTTGAGTCGCCGGAACCACATGCCGGACATGGCAAACTCACCTGCCGGCTATGCCAGAACCACCTGGCGAACACTCCAGAATCACCTGCCAGGCATGCTGGAAGCATCTCTCAGAGGTGCCAGAATCATGTGCCAGAGACACCGGATGCACCTGTCGAGCACGCCTGAACCTCCTGCTCGACTCGCCAGAACCACCTGCTGGAGACGCCAAAATCACCTGCCGGCTAGGCCAGAACCACGTGGCGGACTCTATGGAATCACCCGCCGGGCATGCCGGAACCACCTCTCAGACGTGCCGGAAGCACATGCCGGACATGCCGGAAACACCTGCCGAGCACACCGGAGCCACGTGCTTGACTCACCGGAACCACCTGTCGGACATGCCAAAATCACCTGCCGGCTATGCCACAACCACCTGGTGGACTCTCTGGAATCACCTGCCGGGCATGATAGAACCACCTTTCAGACGTGCTGGAACCACGTGCCGGACAAGCCGGAACCACCTCCCGGACCTGCCTGCACCAAAAGCCGAGCATGCTAGAACAAAATGCCAGACACACCAAAATCACCTTCCAGCTACGCCAGAACCACTTGGAGGACTCTCCGGGATGACCTGCCAGGCATGCCGGAACCACCTCACAGACGTCCTAGAAGTACGTGCCGGAGATGCCGGAAGCACCTGCTGAGCACGCCACAACCACCTCCCGGACAGACAGGAACCACCTGCCGGACACGCTGCAACCATCTCCCGGACAGACAGGAACAACCTGCCGGACACAGCTGAACCACCAGCCCAGCTACCAGAACCACCTGCTTGAATCAACAGAAACACGTGCTGGACACGCCAAAATCACTTGCCAGCTATGCCAGAAACACGTGGCAGAGAGTCCGGAATCACCTGCTGGGCATGCAGGAACCACCTCTCAGATGCACAAGAACAACGTGCGACACAGGCCGGAACCCACTACCGGACAGACCAGAACCACCTGAAAGACCCGCCTGAACCACCTGCTGAGCACGGCGGGAACAACCTGCTAGACTCGCTGGAGCCACCTGCTGAACATGCCAAAATCACCAGCCGGCTATGCCAAAACCACTTGCCGGACACTCCGGAATCACCTGCCGGGCAGGCCAGAACGACCTCTCAGACGTACCAGAACCATGTGCCAGACATGCCGGAAACACCTGCCGAGTATGCCATAACCACCTGATCCACTCCCCAGAACCACCTGCTGGACACGCCAAAATCACCTGATGGCTACGCCAGCACCACTCGGCAGGCAAGCCAGAATCACCTGCAGGGTATGCCGGAACCACCTCTCAGACGTGCCAGAACCCCTTGTCGGACACTCCGGAATCACTTGTCAGGCATGCCGGAACCACCTCTCGAACGTGCCAGAATGACGTGTCAGAGACACCGGATGCACCTGCCGAGCACGCCGGAACCTCCTGTTCGACTCGCCGGAACCACCTGCCAGAGACGCCAAAATCCCCTGCCAGCTAGGCCAGAATCACATGGCGGACTCTATGGAATCTCCCGCCGGCAATGAAGGAACCACCTCTCAAACATACTGGAAGCACGTGCCGGACATGCCGGCACCACGTACTGGACACACCAGAAACACCTGCCGGACCTGCCTGAACCACCTGCTGAGCACACCGGAACAACTTGCTCGACTCGCTGGAGCCACCTGCTGGACACCCCAAAATCACCAGCCAGCTATGCCAGAACCACTTGCCGGACACTCCGGAATCACCTGCCGGGCATGCCGGAACCACCTCTCAGACGTGCCAGAACCACGTGCCGGACACGCCAGAACCACCTACCGGACACAACAGAACCACCTGCCAGACACGCCTGAACCACCTGCCAAGCATGCAGGATCCACCTGACAGACACGCAAAAATCACCTGCTGGCTATGCCAGAACCACTTGCCGGACTTTCCGGAATCACCTGCCGGGAATGCCGGACCCACCTCTCAAATGTGCCAAAATCGAGTGCCGGAGACGCCAGAAGCACCTGCCGAGCTAGCCAGAAGCACCTGCTCGAATTGTCGGAACCACCTGTGGGATGTGCCAAAATCACCTGCCGGCTATGCCAGAACCACTTGGTGGACAATCTGGAATCACCTGCCGGACATGCGAAAACCAGCTGTCAGACGTGCCGGAACCACGTGCCGGACACGCCGGAACCACAACCCGGACAGACCAGAACCACCAACCGGACCTGCCAGTACCACCTACCGAGCATGCTGGAACCACCTGCCGGACATGCCAAAATCACCTGCGGGCTAGGCCAGAACCACTTGGAGGACTCTCTGGGATCACCTGCCGGGCATGCCGGAACCACCTCTCAGACGTGCCAGAACCACATGCCAGAGACAGCGGATGCACCTGCCAAGCACGCCAGGACCTCCTGCTCGACTCGCCGGAACCAACTGCCAGAGACGCCAGAATCACCTGCTGAGAATGCTTATCCTCCTGAACAGCTCGCCTGAAAGAGCTGCCAGACACGTCAAAATCACCTGCCAGACACGCCAAAATCACCTCCCGGACATGCCAAAATCACCTGCCGGACATGCCAAAATCACCTGCCGGCTATGCCAGAACCACTTGCCGGACACTCCGGAATCACCTGCTGGGCATCAGGGAACCACCTCTCACCCGTACCAGAACAATGTGCGGCTCACGCCGGAACCCACTACCTGACAGACTGGAAGCTCGTGCCGCACACGCCGGAATCACATGGCGAGAAACCCGGAACCACCTGAACAGCTCGCCAGAAACACCTGCCGGACACGCCAAAATCACCTGCAGGATACGCCAGAACCACTTGCCAGACACTCCGGAACCACCTGTCGGGCATGCCGGAACCACCTCTGAGACCTGCCAGAACCACATGCTGGACATGCCGGAACCACATCCAGGACAGACCAGAACCACCTGCCGGATCCACCTGAACCACCTGTCGAGCACGCTGGAACCACCTGCTCGAGTCGCCGGAACCACATGCCGGACATGGCAAAATCCCCTGCCGGCTACACCAGAACCACTTGCTGGACACTCTGGAATCACCTGTCAGGCATGCCGGAACCACGTCATGGACAGACTGCAAACCCCTGCCAGACCTGCCGGAACCAACTGCCGAGCATGCCGGAACCAAGTGTTCGACTCGGCAGAACCACCTGCAGGACACACCAAAAACACCTGCGGGCTACGCCAGAACCACTTGGAGGACTCTCTGGGGTCACCTGCTGGACATGCCGGAACCACCTCTCAGACGTGCCAGAACCAAGTGTGGGACACCCTGGAACCACCTGCCGAATATGCTGGAGCCACCTGATCCAATCCACAGAACCACCTGCTGGACATGCCAAAATCACCTGCCGGCTATGCCAGAACCACTCGGCAGACCCTCTGCAATCACCTGGCGGGGATGCCGGGACCACCTCTCAGACGTGCCAGAACCACGTGCCGGACACGCCGGAACCACCTCCCGGACAGACCGGAACCACCTACCGGACCTGCCTGAACCACTAGCTGACCACGCTGGAACCACCTGCTTGAGTCGCCGGAACCACATGCCGGACATGGCAAACTCACCTGCCGGCTATGCCAGAACCACCTGGCGAACACTCCAGAATCACCTGCCAGGCATGCTGGAAGCATCTCTCAGAGGTGCCAGAATCATGTGCCAGAGACACCGGATGCACCTGTCGAGCACGCCTGAACCTCCTGCTCGACTCGCCAGAACCACCTGCTGGAGACGCCAAAATCACCTGCCGGCTAGGCCAGAACCACGTGGCGGACTCTATGGAATCACCCGCCGGGCATGCCGGAACCACCTCTCAGACGTGCCGGAAGCACATGCCGGACATGCCGGAAACACCTGCCGAGCACACCGGAGCCACGTGCTTGACTCACCGGAACCACCTGTCGGACATGCCAAAATCACCTGCCGGCTATGCCACAACCACCTGGTGGACTCTCTGGAATCACCTGCCGGGCATGATAGAACCACCTTTCAGACGTGCTGGAACCACGTGCCGGACAAGCCGGAACCACCTCCCGGACCTGCCTGCACCAAAAGCCGAGCATGCTAGAACAAAATGCCAGACACACCAAAATCACCTTCCAGCTACGCCAGAACCACTTGGAGGACTCTCCGGGATGACCTGCCAGGCATGCCGGAACCACCTCACAGACGTCCTAGAAGTACGTGCCGGAGATGCCGGAAGCACCTGCTGAGCACGCCACAACCACCTCCCGGACAGACAGGAACCACCTGCCGGACACGCTGCAACCATCTCCCGGACAGACAGGAACAACCTGCCGGACACAGCTGAACCACCAGCCCAGCTACCAGAACCACCTGCTTGAATCAACAGAAACACGTGCTGGACACGCCAAAATCACTTGCCAGCTATGCCAGAAACACGTGGCAGAGAGTCCGGAATCACCTGCTGGGCATGCAGGAACCACCTCTCAGATGCACAAGAACAACGTGCGACACAGGCCGGAACCCACTACCGGACAGACCAGAACCACCTGAAAGACCCGCCTGAACCACCTGCTGAGCACGGCGGGAACAACCTGCTAGACTCGCTGGAGCCACCTGCTGAACATGCCAAAATCACCAGCCGGCTATGCCAAAACCACTTGCCGGACACTCCGGAATCACCTGCCGGGCAGGCCAGAACGACCTCTCAGACGTACCAGAACCATGTGCCAGACATGCCGGAAACACCTGCCGAGTATGCCATAACCACCTGATCCACTCCCCAGAACCACCTGCTGGACACGCCAAAATCACCTGATGGCTACGCCAGCACCACTCGGCAGGCAAGCCAGAATCACCTGCAGGGTATGCCGGAACCACCTCTCAGACGTGCCAGAACCCCTTGTCGGACACTCCGGAATCACTTGTCAGGCATGCCGGAACCACCTCTCGAACGTGCCAGAATGACGTGTCAGAGACACCGGATGCACCTGCCGAGCACGCCGGAACCTCCTGTTCGACTCGCCGGAACCACCTGCCAGAGACGCCAAAATCCCCTGCCAGCTAGGCCAGAATCACATGGCGGACTCTATGGAATCTCCCGCCGGCAATGAAGGAACCACCTCTCAAACATACTGGAAGCACGTGCCGGACATGCCGGCACCACGTACTGGACAGACCAGAAACACCTGCCGGACCTGCCTGAACCACCTGCTGAGCACACCGGAACAACTTGCTCGACTCGCTGGAGCCACCTGCTGGACACCCCAAAATCACCAGCCAGCTATGCCAGAACCACTTGCCGGACACTCCGGAATCACCTGCCGGGCATGCCGGAACCACCTCTCAGACGTGCCAGAACCACGTGCCGGACACGCCAGAACCACCTACCGGACACAACAGAACCACCTGCCAGACACGCCTGAACCACCTGCCAAGCATGCAGGATCCACCTGACAGACACGCAAAAATCACCTGCTGGCTATGCCAGAACCACTTGCCGGACTTTCCGGAATCACCTGCCGGGAATGCCGGACCCACCTCTCAAATGTGCCAAAATCGAGTGCCGGAGACGCCAGAAGCACCTGCCGAGCTAGCCAGAAGCACCTGCTCGAATTGTCGGAACCACCTGTGGGATGTGCCAAAATCACCTGCCGGCTATGCCAGAACCACTTGGTGGACAATCTGGAATCACCTGCCGGACATGCGAAAACCAGCTGTCAGACGTGCCGGAACCACGTGCCGGACACGCCGGAACCACAACCCGGACAGACCAGAACCACCAACCGGACCTGCCAGTACCACCTACCGAGCATGCTGGAACCACCTGCCGGACATGCCAAAATCACCTGCGGGCTAGGCCAGAACCACTTGGAGGACTCTCTGGGATCACCTGCCGGGCATGCCGGAACCACCTCTCAGACGTGCCAGAACCACATGCCAGAGACAGCGGATGCACCTGCCAAGCACGCCAGGACCTCCTGCTCGACTCGCCGGAACCAACTGCCAGAGACGCCAGAATCACCTGCTGAGAATGCTTATCCTCCTGAACAGCTCGCCTGAAAGAGCTGCCAGACACGTCAAAATCACCTGCCAGACACGCCAAAATCACCTCCCGGACATGCCAAAATCACCTGCCGGACATGCCAAAATCACCTGCCGGCTATGCCAGAACCACTTGCCGGACACTCCGGAATCACCTGCTGGGCATCAGGGAACCACCTCTCACCCGTACCAGAACAATGTGCGGCTCACGCCGGAACCCACTACCTGACAGACTGGAAGCTCGTGCCGCACACGCCGGAATCACATGGCGAGAAACCCGGAACCACCTGAACAGCTCGCCAGAAACACCTGCCGGACACGCCAAAATCACCTGCAGGATACGCCAGAACCACTTGCCAGACACTCCGGAACCACCTGTCGGGCATGCCGGAACCACCTCTGAGACCTGCCAGAACCACATGCTGGACATGCCGGAACCACATCCAGGACAGACCAGAACCACCTGCCGGATCCACCTGAACCACCTGTCGAGCACGCTGGAACCACCTGCTCGAGTCGCCGGAACCACATGCCGGACATGGCAAAATCCCCTGCCGGCTACACCAGAACCACTTGCTGGACACTCTGGAATCACCTGTCAGGCATGCCGGAACCACGTCATGGACAGACTGCAAACCCCTGCCAGACCTGCCGGAACCAACTGCCGAGCATGCCGGAACCAAGTGTTCGACTCGGCAGAACCACCTGCAGGACACACCAAAAACACCTGCGGGCTACGCCAGAACCACTTGGAGGACTCTCTGGGGTCACCTGCTGGACATGCCGGAACCACCTCTCACACGTGCCAGAACCAAGTGTGGGACACCCTGGAACCACCTGCCGAATATGCTGGAGCCACCTGATCCAATCCACAGAACCACCTGCTGGACATGCCAAAATCACCTGCCGGCTATGCCAGAACCACTCGGCAGACCCTCTGCAATCACCTGGCGGGGATGCCGGGACCACCTCTCAGACGTGCCAGAACCACGTGCCGGACACGCCGGAACCACCTCCCGGACAGACCGGAACCACCTACCGGACCTGCCTGAACCACTAGCTGACCACGCTGGAACCACCTGCTTGAGTCGCCGGAACCACATGCCGGACATGGCAAACTCACCTGCCGGCTATGCCAGAACCACCTGGCGAACACTCCAGAATCACCTGCCAGGCATGCTGGAAGCATCTCTCAGAGGTGCCAGAATCATGTGCCAGAGACACCGGATGCACCTGTCGAGCACGCCTGAACCTCCTGCTCGACTCGCCAGAACCACCTGCTGGAGACGCCAAAATCACCTGCCGGCTAGGCCAGAACCACGTGGCGGACTCTATGGAATCACCCGCCGGGCATGCCGGAACCACCTCTCAGACGTGCCGGAAGCACATGCCGGACATGCCGGAAACACCTGCCGAGCACACCGGAGCCACGTGCTTGACTCACCGGAACCACCTGTCGGACATGCCAAAATCACCTGCCGGCTATGCCACAACCACCTGGTGGACTCTCTGGAATCACCTGCCGGGCATGATAGAACCACCTTTCAGACGTGCTGGAACCACGTGCCGGACAAGCCGGAACCACCTCCCGGACCTGCCTGCACCAAAAGCCGAGCATGCTAGAACAAAATGCCAGACACACCAAAATCACCTTCCAGCTACGCCAGAACCACTTGGAGGACTCTCCGGGATGACCTGCCAGGCATGCCGGAACCACCTCACAGACGTCCTAGAAGTACGTGCCGGAGATGCCGGAAGCACCTGCTGAGCACGCCACAACCACCTCCCGGACAGACAGGAACCACCTGCCGGACACGCTGCAACCATCTCCCGGACAGACAGGAACAACCTGCCGGACACAGCTGAACCACCAGCCCAGCTACCAGAACCACCTGCTTGAATCAACAGAAACACGTGCTGGACACGCCAAAATCACTTGCCAGCTATGCCAGAAACACGTGGCAGAGAGTCCGGAATCACCTGCTGGGCATGCAGGAACCACCTCTCAGATGCACAAGAACAACGTGCGACACAGGCCGGAACCCACTACCGGACAGACCAGAACCACCTGAAAGACCCGCCTGAACCACCTGCTGAGCACGGCGGGAACAACCTGCTAGACTCGCTGGAGCCACCTGCTGAACATGCCAAAATCACCAGCCGGCTATGCCAAAACCACTTGCCGGACACTCCGGAATCACCTGCCGGGCAGGCCAGAACGACCTCTCAGACGTACCAGAACCATGTGCCAGACATGCCGGAAACACCTGCCGAGTATGCCATAACCACCTGATCCACTCCCCAGAACCACCTGCTGGACACGCCAAAATCACCTGATGGCTACGCCAGCACCACTCGGCAGGCAAGCCAGAATCACCTGCAGGGTATGCCGGAACCACCTCTCAGACGTGCCAGAACCCCTTGTCGGACACTCCGGAATCACTTGTCAGGCATGCCGGAACCACCTCTCGAACGTGCCAGAATGACGTGTCAGAGACACCGGATGCACCTGCCGAGCACGCCGGAACCTCCTGTTCGACTCGCCGGAACCACCTGCCAGAGACGCCAAAATCCCCTGCCAGCTAGGCCAGAATCACATGGCGGACTCTATGGAATCTCCCGCCGGCAATGAAGGAACCACCTCTCAAACATACTGGAAGCACGTGCCGGACATGCCGGCACCACGTACTGGACACACCAGAAACACCTGCCGGACCTGCCTGAACCACCTGCTGAGCACACCGGAACAACTTGCTCGACTCGCTGGAGCCACCTGCTGGACACCCCAAAATCACCAGCCAGCTATGCCAGAACCACTTGCCGGACACTCCGGAATCACCTGCCGGGCATGCCGGAACCACCTCTCAGACGTGCCAGAACCACGTGCCGGACACGCCAGAACCACCTACCGGACACAACAGAACCACCTGCCAGACACGCCTGAACCACCTGCCAAGCATGCAGGATCCACCTGACAGACACGCAAAAATCACCTGCTGGCTATGCCAGAACCACTTGCCGGACTTTCCGGAATCACCTGCCGGGAATGCCGGACCCACCTCTCAAATGTGCCAAAATCGAGTGCCGGAGACGCCAGAAGCACCTGCCGAGCTAGCCAGAAGCACCTGCTCGAATTGTCGGAACCACCTGTGGGATGTGCCAAAATCACCTGCCGGCTATGCCAGAACCACTTGGTGGACAATCTGGAATCACCTGCCGGACATGCGAAAACCAGCTGTCAGACGTGCCGGAACCACGTGCCGGACACGCCGGAACCACAACCCGGACAGACCAGAACCACCAACCGGACCTGCCAGTACCACCTACCGAGCATGCTGGAACCACCTGCCGGACATGCCAAAATCACCTGCGGGCTAGGCCAGAACCACTTGGAGGACTCTCTGGGATCACCTGCCGGGCATGCCGGAACCACCTCTCAGACGTGCCAGAACCACATGCCAGAGACAGCGGATGCACCTGCCAAGCACGCCAGGACCTCCTGCTCGACTCGCCGGAACCAACTGCCAGAGACGCCAGAATCACCTGCTGAGAATGCTTATCCTCCTGAACAGCTCGCCTGAAAGAGCTGCCAGACACGTCAAAATCACCTGCCAGACACGCCAAAATCACCTCCCGGACATGCCAAAATCACCTGCCGGACATGCCAAAATCACCTGCCGGCTATGCCAGAACCACTTGCCGGACACTCCGGAATCACCTGCTGGGCATCAGGGAACCACCTCTCACCCGTACCAGAACAATGTGCGGCTCACGCCGGAACCCACTACCTGACAGACTGGAAGCTCGTGCCGCACACGCCGGAATCACATGGCGAGAAACCCGGAACCACCTGAACAGCTCGCCAGAAACACCTGCCGGACACGCCAAAATCACCTGCAGGATACGCCAGAACCACTTGCCAGACACTCCGGAACCACCTGTCGGGCATGCCGGAACCACCTCTGAGACCTGCCAGAACCACATGCTGGACATGCCGGAACCACATCCAGGACAGACCAGAACCACCTGCCGGATCCACCTGAACCACCTGTCGAGCACGCTGGAACCACCTGCTCGAGTCGCCGGAACCACATGCCGGACATGGCAAAATCCCCTGCCGGCTACACCAGAACCACTTGCTGGACACTCTGGAATCACCTGTCAGGCATGCCGGAACCACGTCATGGACAGACTGCAAACCCCTGCCAGACCTGCCGGAACCAACTGCCGAGCATGCCGGAACCAAGTGTTCGACTCGGCAGAACCACCTGCAGGACACACCAAAAACACCTGCGGGCTACGCCAGAACCACTTGGAGGACTCTCTGGGGTCACCTGCTGGACATGCCGGAACCACCTCTCACACGTGCCAGAACCAAGTGTGGGACACCCTGGAACCACCTGCCGAATATGCTGGAGCCACCTGATCCAATCCACAGAACCACCTGCTGGACATGCCAAAATCACCTGCCGGCTATGCCAGAACCACTCGGCAGACCCTCTGCAATCACCTGGCGGGGATGCCGGGACCACCTCTCAGACGTGCCAGAACCACGTGCCGGACACGCCGGAACCACCTCCCGGACAGACCGGAACCACCTACCGGACCTGCCTGAACCACTAGCTGACCACGCTGGAACCACCTGCTTGAGTCGCCGGAACCACATGCCGGACATGGCAAACTCACCTGCCGGCTATGCCAGAACCACCTGGCGAACACTCCAGAATCACCTGCCAGGCATGCTGGAAGCATCTCTCAGAGGTGCCAGAATCATGTGCCAGAGACACCGGATGCACCTGTCGAGCACGCCTGAACCTCCTGCTCGACTCGCCAGAACCACCTGCTGGAGACGCCAAAATCACCTGCCGGCTAGGCCAGAACCACGTGGCGGACTCTATGGAATCACCCGCCGGGCATGCCGGAACCACCTCTCAGACGTGCCGGAAGCACATGCCGGACATGCCGGAAACACCTGCCGAGCACACCGGAGCCACGTGCTTGACTCACCGGAACCACCTGTCGGACATGCCAAAATCACCTGCCGGCTATGCCACAACCACCTGGTGGACTCTCTGGAATCACCTGCCGGGCATGATAGAACCACCTTTCAGACGTGCTGGAACCACGTGCCGGACAAGCCGGAACCACCTCCCGGACCTGCCTGCACCAAAAGCCGAGCATGCTAGAACAAAATGCCAGACACACCAAAATCACCTTCCAGCTACGCCAGAACCACTTGGAGGACTCTCCGGGATGACCTGCCAGGCATGCCGGAACCACCTCACAGACGTCCTAGAAGTACGTGCCGGAGATGCCGGAAGCACCTGCTGAGCACGCCACAACCACCTCCCGGACAGACAGGAACCACCTGCCGGACACGCTGCAACCATCTCCCGGACAGACAGGAACAACCTGCCGGACACAGCTGAACCACCAGCCCAGCTACCAGAACCACCTGCTTGAATCAACAGAAACACGTGCTGGACACGCCAAAATCACTTGCCAGCTATGCCAGAAACACGTGGCAGAGAGTCCGGAATCACCTGCTGGGCATGCAGGAACCACCTCTCAGATGCACAAGAACAACGTGCGACACAGGCCGGAACCCACTACCGGACAGACCAGAACCACCTGAAAGACCCGCCTGAACCACCTGCTGAGCACGGCGGGAACAACCTGCTAGACTCGCTGGAGCCACCTGCTGAACATGCCAAAATCACCAGCCGGCTATGCCAAAACCACTTGCCGGACACTCCGGAATCACCTGCCGGGCAGGCCAGAACGACCTCTCAGACGTACCAGAACCATGTGCCAGACATGCCGGAAACACCTGCCGAGTATGCCATAACCACCTGATCCACTCCCCAGAACCACCTGCTGGACACGCCAAAATCACCTGATGGCTACGCCAGCACCACTCGGCAGGCAAGCCAGAATCACCTGCAGGGTATGCCGGAACCACCTCTCAGACGTGCCAGAACCCCTTGTCGGACACTCCGGAATCACTTGTCAGGCATGCCGGAACCACCTCTCGAACGTGCCAGAATGACGTGTCAGAGACACCGGATGCACCTGCCGAGCACGCCGGAACCTCCTGTTCGACTCGCCGGAACCACCTGCCAGAGACGCCAAAATCCCCTGCCAGCTAGGCCAGAATCACATGGCGGACTCTATGGAATCTCCCGCCGGCAATGAAGGAACCACCTCTCAAACATACTGGAAGCACGTGCCGGACATGCCGGCACCACGTACTGGACACACCAGAAACACCTGCCGGACCTGCCTGAACCACCTGCTGAGCACACCGGAACAACTTGCTCGACTCGCTGGAGCCACCTGCTGGACACCCCAAAATCACCAGCCAGCTATGCCAGAACCACTTGCCGGACACTCCGGAATCACCTGCCGGGCATGCCGGAACCACCTCTCAGACGTGCCAGAACCACGTGCCGGACACGCCAGAACCACCTACCGGACACAACAGAACCACCTGCCAGACACGCCTGAACCACCTGCCAAGCATGCAGGATCCACCTGACAGACACGCAAAAATCACCTGCTGGCTATGCCAGAACCACTTGCCGGACTTTCCGGAATCACCTGCCGGGAATGCCGGACCCACCTCTCAAATGTGCCAAAATCGAGTGCCGGAGACGCCAGAAGCACCTGCCGAGCTAGCCAGAAGCACCTGCTCGAATTGTCGGAACCACCTGTGGGATGTGCCAAAATCACCTGCCGGCTATGCCAGAACCACTTGGTGGACAATCTGGAATCACCTGCCGGACATGCGAAAACCAGCTGTCAGACGTGCCGGAACCACGTGCCGGACACGCCGGAACCACAACCCGGACAGACCAGAACCACCAACCGGACCTGCCAGTACCACCTACCAAGCATGCTGGAACCACCTGCCGGACATGCCAAAATCACCTGCGGGCTAGGCCAGAACCACTTGGAGGACTCTCTGGGATCACCTGCCGGGCATGCCGGAACCACCTCTCAGACGTGCCAGAACCACATGCCAGAGACAGCGGATGCACCTGCCAAGCACGCCAGGACCTCCTGCTCGACTCGCCGGAACCAACTGCCAGAGACGCCAGAATCACCTGCTGAGAATGCTTATCCTCCTGAACAGCTCGCCTGAAAGAGCTGCCAGACACGTCAAAATCACCTGCCAGACACGCCAAAATCACCTCCCGGACATGCCAAAATCACCTGCCGGACATGCCAAAATCACCTGCCGGCTATGCCAGAACCACTTGCCGGACACTCCGGAATCACCTGCTGGGCATCAGGGAACCACCTCTCACCCGTACCAGAACAATGTGCGGCTCACGCCGGAACCCACTACCTGACAGACTGGAAGCTCGTGCCGCACACGCCGGAATCACATGGCGAGAAACCCGGAACCACCTGAACAGCTCGCCAGAAACACCTGCCGGACACGCCAAAATCACCTGCAGGATACGCCAGAACCACTTGCCAGACACTCCGGAACCACCTGTCGGGCATGCCGGAACCACCTCTGAGACCTGCCAGAACCACATGCTGGACATGCCGGAACCACATCCAGGACAGACCAGAACCACCTGCCGGATCCACCTGAACCACCTGTCGAGCACGCTGGAACCACCTGCTCGAGTCGCCGGAACCACATGCCGGACATGGCAAAATCCCCTGCCGGCTACACCAGAACCACTTGCTGGACACTCTGGAATCACCTGTCAGGCATGCCGGAACCACGTCATGGACAGACTGCAAACCCCTGCCAGACCTGCCGGAACCAACTGCCGAGCATGCCGGAACCAAGTGTTCGACTCGGCAGAACCACCTGCAGGACACACCAAAAACACCTGCGGGCTACGCCAGAACCACTTGGAGGACTCTCTGGGGTCACCTGCTGGACATGCCGGAACCACCTCTCACACGTGCCAGAACCAAGTGTGGGACACCCTGGAACCACCTGCCGAATATGCTGGAGCCACCTGATCCAATCCACAGAACCACCTGCTGGACATGCCAAAATCACCTGCCGGCTATGCCAGAACCACTCGGCAGACCCTCTGCAATCACCTGGCGGGGATGCCGGGACCACCTCTCAGACGTGCCAGAACCACGTGCCGGACACGCCGGAACCACCTCCCGGACAGACCGGAACCACCTACCGGACCTGCCTGAACCACTAGCTGACCACGCTGGAACCACCTGCTTGAGTCGCCGGAACCACATGCCGGACATGGCAAACTCACCTGCCGGCTATGCCAGAACCACCTGGCGAACACTCCAGAATCACCTGCCAGGCATGCTGGAAGCATCTCTCAGAGGTGCCAGAATCATGTGCCAGAGACACCGGATGCACCTGTCGAGCACGCCTGAACCTCCTGCTCGACTCGCCAGAACCACCTGCTGGAGACGCCAAAATCACCTGCCGGCTAGGCCAGAACCACGTGGCGGACTCTATGGAATCACCCGCCGGGCATGCCGGAACCACCTCTCAGACGTGCCGGAAGCACATGCCGGACATGCCGGAAACACCTGCCGAGCACACCGGAGCCACGTGCTTGACTCACCGGAACCACCTGTCGGACATGCCAAAATCACCTGCCGGCTATGCCACAACCACCTGGTGGACTCTCTGGAATCACCTGCCGGGCATGATAGAACCACCTTTCAGACGTGCTGGAACCACGTGCCGGACAAGCCGGAACCACCTCCCGGACCTGCCTGCACCAAAAGCCGAGCATGCTAGAACAAAATGCCAGACACACCAAAATCACCTTCCAGCTACGCCAGAACCACTTGGAGGACTCTCCGGGATGACCTGCCAGGCATGCCGGAACCACCTCACAGACGTCCTAGAAGTACGTGCCGGAGATGCCGGAAGCACCTGCTGAGCACGCCACAACCACCTCCCGGACAGACAGGAACCACCTGCCGGACACGCTGCAACCATCTCCCGGACAGACAGGAACAACCTGCCGGACACAGCTGAACCACCAGCCCAGCTACCAGAACCACCTGCTTGAATCAACAGAAACACGTGCTGGACACGCCAAAATCACTTGCCAGCTATGCCAGAAACACGTGGCAGAGAGTCCGGAATCACCTGCTGGGCATGCAGGAACCACCTCTCAGATGCACAAGAACAACGTGCGACACAGGCCGGAACCCACTACCGGACAGACCAGAACCACCTGAAAGACCCGCCTGAACCACCTGCTGAGCACGGCGGGAACAACCTGCTAGACTCGCTGGAGCCACCTGCTGAACATGCCAAAATCACCAGCCGGCTATGCCAAAACCACTTGCCGGACACTCCGGAATCACCTGCCGGGCAGGCCAGAACGACCTCTCAGACGTACCAGAACCATGTGCCAGACATGCCGGAAACACCTGCCGAGTATGCCATAACCACCTGATCCACTCCCCAGAACCACCTGCTGGACACGCCAAAATCACCTGATGGCTACGCCAGCACCACTCGGCAGGCAAGCCAGAATCACCTGCAGGGTATGCCGGAACCACCTCTCAGACGTGCCAGAACCCCTTGTCGGACACTCCGGAATCACTTGTCAGGCATGCCGGAACCACCTCTCGAACGTGCCAGAATGACGTGTCAGAGACACCGGATGCACCTGCCGAGCACGCCGGAACCTCCTGTTCGACTCGCCGGAACCACCTGCCAGAGACGCCAAAATCCCCTGCCAGCTAGGCCAGAATCACATGGCGGACTCTATGGAATCTCCCGCCGGCAATGAAGGAACCACCTCTCAAACATACTGGAAGCACGTGCCGGACATGCCGGCACCACGTACTGGACAGACCAGAAACACCTGCCGGACCTGCCTGAACCACCTGCTGAGCACACCGGAACAACTTGCTCGACTCGCTGGAGCCACCTGCTGGACACCCCAAAATCACCAGCCAGCTATGCCAGAACCACTTGCCGGACACTCCGGAATCACCTGCCGGGCATGCCGGAACCACCTCTCAGACGTGCCAGAACCACGTGCCGGACACGCCAGAACCACCTACCGGACACAACAGAACCACCTGCCAGACACGCCTGAACCACCTGCCAAGCATGCAGGATCCACCTGACAGACACGCAAAAATCACCTGCTGGCTATGCCAGAACCACTTGCCGGACTTTCCGGAATCACCTGCCGGGAATGCCGGACCCACCTCTCAAATGTGCCAAAATCGAGTGCCGGAGACGCCAGAAGCACCTGCCGAGCTAGCCAGAAGCACCTGCTCGAATTGTCGGAACCACCTGTGGGATGTGCCAAAATCACCTGCCGGCTATGCCAGAACCACTTGGTGGACAATCTGGAATCACCTGCCGGACATGCGAAAACCAGCTGTCAGACGTGCCGGAACCACGTGCCGGACACGCCGGAACCACAACCCGGACAGACCAGAACCACCAACCGGACCTGCCAGTACCACCTACCGAGCATGCTGGAACCACCTGCCGGACATGCCAAAATCACCTGCGGGCTAGGCCAGAACCACTTGGAGGACTCTCTGGGATCACCTGCCGGGCATGCCGGAACCACCTCTCAGACGTGCCAGAACCACATGCCAGAGACAGCGGATGCACCTGCCAAGCACGCCAGGACCTCCTGCTCGACTCGCCGGAACCAACTGCCAGAGACGCCAGAATCACCTGCTGAGAATGCTTATCCTCCTGAACAGCTCGCCTGAAAGAGCTGCCAGACACGTCAAAATCACCTGCCAGACACGCCAAAATCACCTCCCGGACATGCCAAAATCACCTGCCGGACATGCCAAAATCACCTGCCGGCTATGCCAGAACCACTTGCCGGACACTCCGGAATCACCTGCTGGGCATCAGGGAACCACCTCTCACCCGTACCAGAACAATGTGCGGCTCACGCCGGAACCCACTACCTGACAGACTGGAAGCTCGTGCCGCACACGCCGGAATCACATGGCGAGAAACCCGGAACCACCTGAACAGCTCGCCAGAAACACCTGCCGGACACGCCAAAATCACCTGCAGGATACGCCAGAACCACTTGCCAGACACTCCGGAACCACCTGTCGGGCATGCCGGAACCACCTCTGAGACCTGCCAGAACCACATGCTGGACATGCCGGAACCACATCCAGGACAGACCAGAACCACCTGCCGGATCCACCTGAACCACCTGTCGAGCACGCTGGAACCACCTGCTCGAGTCGCCGGAACCACATGCCGGACATGGCAAAATCCCCTGCCGGCTACACCAGAACCACTTGCTGGACACTCTGGAATCACCTGTCAGGCATGCCGGAACCACGTCATGGACAGACTGCAAACCCCTGCCAGACCTGCCGGAACCAACTGCCGAGCATGCCGGAACCAAGTGTTCGACTCGGCAGAACCACCTGCAGGACACACCAAAAACACCTGCGGGCTACGCCAGAACCACTTGGAGGACTCTCTGGGGTCACCTGCTGGACATGCCGGAACCACCTCTCACACGTGCCAGAACCAAGTGTGGGACACCCTGGAACCACCTGCCGAATATGCTGGAGCCACCTGATCCAATCCACAGAACCACCTGCTGGACATGCCAAAATCACCTGCCGGCTATGCCAGAACCACTCGGCAGACCCTCTGCAATCACCTGGCGGGGATGCCGGGACCACCTCTCAGACGTGCCAGAACCACGTGCCGGACACGCCGGAACCACCTCCCGGACAGACCGGAACCACCTACCGGACCTGCCTGAACCACTAGCTGACCACGCTGGAACCACCTGCTTGAGTCGCCGGAACCACATGCCGGACATGGCAAACTCACCTGCCGGCTATGCCAGAACCACCTGGCGAACACTCCAGAATCACCTGCCAGGCATGCTGGAAGCATCTCTCAGAGGTGCCAGAATCATGTGCCAGAGACACCGGATGCACCTGTCGAGCACGCCTGAACCTCCTGCTCGACTCGCCAGAACCACCTGCTGGAGACGCCAAAATCACCTGCCGGCTAGGCCAGAACCACGTGGCGGACTCTATGGAATCACCCGCCGGGCATGCCGGAACCACCTCTCAGACGTGCCGGAAGCACATGCCGGACATGCCGGAAACACCTGCCGAGCACACCGGAGCCACGTGCTTGACTCACCGGAACCACCTGTCGGACATGCCAAAATCACCTGCCGGCTATGCCACAACCACCTGGTGGACTCTCTGGAATCACCTGCCGGGCATGATAGAACCACCTTTCAGACGTGCTGGAACCACGTGCCGGACAAGCCGGAACCACCTCCCGGACCTGCCTGCACCAAAAGCCGAGCATGCTAGAACAAAATGCCAGACACACCAAAATCACCTTCCAGCTACGCCAGAACCACTTGGAGGACTCTCCGGGATGACCTGCCAGGCATGCCGGAACCACCTCACAGACGTCCTAGAAGTACGTGCCGGAGATGCCGGAAGCACCTGCTGAGCACGCCACAACCACCTCCCGGACAGACAGGAACCACCTGCCGGACACGCTGCAACCATCTCCCGGACAGACAGGAACAACCTGCCGGACACAGCTGAACCACCAGCCCAGCTACCAGAACCACCTGCTTGAATCAACAGAAACACGTGCTGGACACGCCAAAATCACTTGCCAGCTATGCCAGAAACACGTGGCAGAGAGTCCGGAATCACCTGCTGGGCATGCAGGAACCACCTCTCAGATGCACAAGAACAACGTGCGACACAGGCCGGAACCCACTACCGGACAGACCAGAACCACCTGAAAGACCCGCCTGAACCACCTGCTGAGCACGGCGGGAACAACCTGCTAGACTCGCTGGAGCCACCTGCTGAACATGCCAAAATCACCAGCCGGCTATGCCAAAACCACTTGCCGGACACTCCGGAATCACCTGCCGGGCAGGCCAGAACGACCTCTCAGACGTACCAGAACCATGTGCCAGACATGCCGGAAACACCTGCCGAGTATGCCATAACCACCTGATCCACTCCCCAGAACCACCTGCTGGACACGCCAAAATCACCTGATGGCTACGCCAGCACCACTCGGCAGGCAAGCCAGAATCACCTGCAGGGTATGCCGGAACCACCTCTCAGACGTGCCAGAACCCCTTGTCGGACACTCCGGAATCACTTGTCAGGCATGCCGGAACCACCTCTCGAACGTGCCAGAATGACGTGTCAGAGACACCGGATGCACCTGCCGAGCACGCCGGAACCTCCTGTTCGACTCGCCGGAACCACCTGCCAGAGACGCCAAAATCCCCTGCCAGCTAGGCCAGAATCACATGGCGGACTCTATGGAATCTCCCGCCGGCAATGAAGGAACCACCTCTCAAACATACTGGAAGCACGTGCCGGACATGCCGGCACCATGTACTGGACACACCAGAAACACCTGCCGGACCTGCCTGAACCACCTGCTGAGCACACCGGAACAACTTGCTCGACTCGCTGGAGCCACCTGCTGGACACCCCAAAATCACCAGCCAGCTATGCCAGAACCACTTGCCGGACACTCCGGAATCACCTGCCGGGCATGCCGGAACCACCTCTCAGACGTGCCAGAACCACGTGCCGGACACGCCAGAACCACCTACCGGACACAACAGAACCACCTGCCAGACACGCCTGAACCACCTGCCAAGCATGCAGGATCCACCTGACAGACACGCAAAAATCACCTGCTGGCTATGCCAGAACCACTTGCCGGACTTTCCGGAATCACCTGCCGGGAATGCCGGACCCACCTCTCAAATGTGCCAAAATCGAGTGCCGGAGACGCCAGAAGCACCTGCCGAGCTAGCCAGAAGCACCTGCTCGAATTGTCGGAACCACCTGTGGGATGTGCCAAAATCACCTGCCGGCTATGCCAGAACCACTTGGTGGACAATCTGGAATCACCTGCCGGACATGCGAAAACCAGCTGTCAGACGTGCCGGAACCACGTGCCGGACACGCCGGAACCACAACCCGGACAGACCAGAACCACCAACCGGACCTGCCAGTACCACCTACCGAGCATGCTGGAACCACCTGCCGGACATGCCAAAATCACCTGCGGGCTAGGCCAGAACCACTTGGAGGACTCTCTGGGATCACCTGCCGGGCATGCCGGAACCACCTCTCAGACGTGCCAGAACCACATGCCAGAGACAGCGGATGCACCTGCCAAGCACGCCAGGACCTCCTGCTCGACTCGCCGGAACCAACTGCCAGAGACGCCAGAATCACCTGCTGAGAATGCTTATCCTCCTGAACAGCTCGCCTGAAAGAGCTGCCAGACACGTCAAAATCACCTGCCAGACACGCCAAAATCACCTCCCGGACATGCCAAAATCACCTGCCGGACATGCCAAAATCACCTGCCGGCTATGCCAGAACCACTTGCCGGACACTCCGGAATCACCTGCTGGGCATCAGGGAACCACCTCTCACCCGTACCAGAACAATGTGCGGCTCACGCCGGAACCCACTACCTGACAGACTGGAAGCTCGTGCCGCACACGCCGGAATCACATGGCGAGAAACCCGGAACCACCTGAACAGCTCGCCAGAAACACCTGCCGGACACGCCAAAATCACCTGCAGGATACGCCAGAACCACTTGCCAGACACTCCGGAACCACCTGTCGGGCATGCCGGAACCACCTCTGAGACCTGCCAGAACCACATGCTGGACATGCCGGAACCACATCCAGGACAGACCAGAACCACCTGCCGGATCCACCTGAACCACCTGTCGAGCACGCTGGAACCACCTGCTCGAGTCGCCGGAACCACATGCCGGACATGGCAAAATCCCCTGCCGGCTACACCAGAACCACTTGCTGGACACTCTGGAATCACCTGTCAGGCATGCCGGAACCACGTCATGGACAGACTGCAAACCCCTGCCAGACCTGCCGGAACCAACTGCCGAGCATGCCGGAACCAAGTGTTCGACTCGGCAGAACCACCTGCAGGACACACCAAAAACACCTGCGGGCTACGCCAGAACCACTTGGAGGACTCTCTGGGGTCACCTGCTGGACATGCCGGAACCACCTCTCACACGTGCCAGAACCAAGTGTGGGACACCCTGGAACCACCTGCCGAATATGCTGGAGCCACCTGATCCAATCCACAGAACCACCTGCTGGACATGCCAAAATCACCTGCCGGCTATGCCAGAACCACTCGGCAGACCCTCTGCAATCACCTGGCGGGGATGCCGGGACCACCTCTCAGACGTGCCAGAACCACGTGCCGGACACGCCGGAACCACCTCCCGGACAGACCGGAACCACCTACCGGACCTGCCTGAACCACTAGCTGACCACGCTGGAACCACCTGCTTGAGTCGCCGGAACCACATGCCGGACATGGCAAACTCACCTGCCGGCTATGCCAGAACCACCTGGCGAACACTCCAGAATCACCTGCCAGGCATGCTGGAAGCATCTCTCAGAGGTGCCAGAATCATGTGCCAGAGACACCGGATGCACCTGTCGAGCACGCCTGAACCTCCTGCTCGACTCGCCAGAACCACCTGCTGGAGACGCCAAAATCACCTGCCGGCTAGGCCAGAACCACGTGGCGGACTCTATGGAATCACCCGCCGGGCATGCCGGAACCACCTCTCAGACGTGCCGGAAGCACATGCCGGACATGCCGGAAACACCTGCCGAGCACACCGGAGCCACGTGCTTGACTCACCGGAACCACCTGTCGGACATGCCAAAATCACCTGCCGGCTATGCCACAACCACCTGGTGGACTCTCTGGAATCACCTGCCGGGCATGATAGAACCACCTTTCAGACGTGCTGGAACCACGTGCCGGACAAGCCGGAACCACCTCCCGGACCTGCCTGCACCAAAAGCCGAGCATGCTAGAACAAAATGCCAGACACACCAAAATCACCTTCCAGCTACGCCAGAACCACTTGGAGGACTCTCCGGGATGACCTGCCAGGCATGCCGGAACCACCTCACAGACGTCCTAGAAGTACGTGCCGGAGATGCCGGAAGCACCTGCTGAGCACGCCACAACCACCTCCCGGACAGACAGGAACCACCTGCCGGACACGCTGCAACCATCTCCCGGACAGACAGGAACAACCTGCCGGACACAGCTGAACCACCAGCCCAGCTACCAGAACCACCTGCTTGAATCAACAGAAACACGTGCTGGACACGCCAAAATCACTTGCCAGCTATGCCAGAAACACGTGGCAGAGAGTCCGGAATCACCTGCTGGGCATGCAGGAACCACCTCTCAGATGCACAAGAACAACGTGCGACACAGGCCGGAACCCACTACCGGACAGACCAGAACCACCTGAAAGACCCGCCTGAACCACCTGCTGAGCACGGCGGGAACAACCTGCTAGACTCGCTGGAGCCACCTGCTGAACATGCCAAAATCACCAGCCGGCTATGCCAAAACCACTTGCCGGACACTCCGGAATCACCTGCCGGGCAGGCCAGAACGACCTCTCAGACGTACCAGAACCATGTGCCAGACATGCCGGAAACACCTGCCGAGTATGCCATAACCACCTGATCCACTCCCCAGAACCACCTGCTGGACACGCCAAAATCACCTGATGGCTACGCCAGCACCACTCGGCAGGCAAGCCAGAATCACCTGCAGGGTATGCCGGAACCACCTCTCAGACGTGCCAGAACCCCTTGTCGGACACTCCGGAATCACTTGTCAGGCATGCCGGAACCACCTCTCGAACGTGCCAGAATGACGTGTCAGAGACACCGGATGCACCTGCCGAGCACGCCGGAACCTCCTGTTCGACTCGCCGGAACCACCTGCCAGAGACGCCAAAATCCCCTGCCAGCTAGGCCAGAATCACATGGCGGACTCTATGGAATCTCCCGCCGGCAATGAAGGAACCACCTCTCAAACATACTGGAAGCACGTGCCGGACATGCCGGCACCACGTACTGGACACACCAGAAACACCTGCCGGACCTGCCTGAACCACCTGCTGAGCACACCGGAACAACTTGCTCGACTCGCTGGAGCCACCTGCTGGACACCCCAAAATCACCAGCCAGCTATGCCAGAACCACTTGCCGGACACTCCGGAATCACCTGCCGGGCATGCCGGAACCACCTCTCAGACGTGCCAGAACCACGTGCCGGACACGCCAGAACCACCTACCGGACACAACAGAACCACCTGCCAGACACGCCTGAACCACCTGCCAAGCATGCAGGATCCACCTGACAGACACGCAAAAATCACCTGCTGGCTATGCCAGAACCACTTGCCGGACTTTCCGGAATCACCTGCCGGGAATGCCGGACCCACCTCTCAAATGTGCCAAAATCGAGTGCCGGAGACGCCAGAAGCACCTGCCGAGCTAGCCAGAAGCACCTGCTCGAATTGTCGGAACCACCTGTGGGATGTGCCAAAATCACCTGCCGGCTATGCCAGAACCACTTGGTGGACAATCTGGAATCACCTGCCGGACATGCGAAAACCAGCTGTCAGACGTGCCGGAACCACGTGCCGGACACGCCGGAACCACAACCCGGACAGACCAGAACCACCAACCGGACCTGCCAGTACCACCTACCGAGCATGCTGGAACCACCTGCCGGACATGCCAAAATCACCTGCGGGCTAGGCCAGAACCACTTGGAGGACTCTCTGGGATCACCTGCCGGGCATGCCGGAACCACCTCTCAGACGTGCCAGAACCACATGCCAGAGACAGCGGATGCACCTGCCAAGCACGCCAGGACCTCCTGCTCGACTCGCCGGAACCAACTGCCAGAGACGCCAGAATCACCTGCTGAGAATGCTTATCCTCCTGAACAGCTCGCCTGAAAGAGCTGCCAGACACGTCAAAATCACCTGCCAGACACGCCAAAATCACCTCCCGGACATGCCAAAATCACCTGCCGGACATGCCAAAATCACCTGCCGGCTATGCCAGAACCACTTGCCGGACACTCCGGAATCACCTGCTGGGCATCAGGGAACCACCTCTCACCCGTACCAGAACAATGTGCGGCTCACGCCGGAACCCACTACCTGACAGACTGGAAGCTCGTGCCGCACACGCCGGAATCACATGGCGAGAAACCCGGAACCACCTGAACAGCTCGCCAGAAACACCTGCCGGACACGCCAAAATCACCTGCAGGATACGCCAGAACCACTTGCCAGACACTCCGGAACCACCTGTCGGGCATGCCGGAACCACCTCTGAGACCTGCCAGAACCACATGCTGGACATGCCGGAACCACATCCAGGACAGACCAGAACCACCTGCCGGATCCACCTGAACCACCTGTCGAGCACGCTGGAACCACCTGCTCGAGTCGCCGGAACCACATGCCGGACATGGCAAAATCCCCTGCCGGCTACACCAGAACCACTTGCTGGACACTCTGGAATCACCTGTCAGGCATGCCGGAACCACGTCATGGACAGACTGCAAACCCCTGCCAGACCTGCCGGAACCAACTGCCGAGCATGCCGGAACCAAGTGTTCGACTCGGCAGAACCACCTGCAGGACACACCAAAAACACCTGCGGGCTACGCCAGAACCACTTGGAGGACTCTCTGGGGTCACCTGCTGGACATGCCGGAACCACCTCTCACACGTGCCAGAACCAAGTGTGGGACACCCTGGAACCACCTGCCGAATATGCTGGAGCCACCTGATCCAATCCACAGAACCACCTGCTGGACATGCCAAAATCACCTGCCGGCTATGCCAGAACCACTCGGCAGACCCTCTGCAATCACCTGGCGGGGATGCCGGGACCACCTCTCAGACGTGCCAGAACCACGTGCCGGACACGCCGGAACCACCTCCCGGACAGACCGGAACCACCTACCGGACCTGCCTGAACCACTAGCTGACCACGCTGGAACCACCTGCTTGAGTCGCCGGAACCACATGCCGGACATGGCAAACTCACCTGCCGGCTATGCCAGAACCACCTGGCGAACACTCCAGAATCACCTGCCAGGCATGCTGGAAGCATCTCTCAGAGGTGCCAGAATCATGTGCCAGAGACACCGGATGCACCTGTCGAGCACGCCTGAACCTCCTGCTCGACTCGCCAGAACCACCTGCTGGAGACGCCAAAATCACCTGCCGGCTAGGCCAGAACCACGTGGCGGACTCTATGGAATCACCCGCCGGGCATGCCGGAACCACCTCTCAGACGTGCCGGAAGCACATGCCGGACATGCCGGAAACACCTGCCGAGCACACCGGAGCCACGTGCTTGACTCACCGGAACCACCTGTCGGACATGCCAAAATCACCTGCCGGCTATGCCACAACCACCTGGTGGACTCTCTGGAATCACCTGCCGGGCATGATAGAACCACCTTTCAGACGTGCTGGAACCACGTGCCGGACAAGCCGGAACCACCTCCCGGACCTGCCTGCACCAAAAGCCGAGCATGCTAAAACAAAATGCCAGACACACCAAAATCACCTTCCAGCTACGCCAGAACCACTTGGAGGACTCTCCGGGATGACCTGCCAGGCATGCCGGAACCACCTCACAGACGTCCTAGAAGTACGTGCCGGAGATGCCGGAAGCACCTGCTGAGCACGCCACAACCACCTCCCGGACAGACAGGAACCACCTGCCGGACACGCTGCAACCATCTCCCGGACAGACAGGAACAACCTGCCGGACACAGCTGAACCACCAGCCCAGCTACCAGAACCACCTGCTTGAATCAACAGAAACACGTGCTGGACACGCCAAAATCACTTGCCAGCTATGCCAGAAACACGTGGCAGAGAGTCCGGAATCACCTGCTGGGCATGCAGGAACCACCTCTCAGATGCACAAGAACAACGTGCGACACAGGCCGGAACCCACTACCGGACAGACCAGAACCACCTGAAAGACCCGCCTGAACCACCTGCTGAGCACGGCGGGAACAACCTGCTAGACTCGCTGGAGCCACCTGCTGAACATGCCAAAATCACCAGCCGGCTATGCCAAAACCACTTGCCGGACACTCCGGAATCACCTGCCGGGCAGGCCAGAACGACCTCTCAGACGTACCAGAACCATGTGCCAGACATGCCGGAAACACCTGCCGAGTATGCCATAACCACCTGATCCACTCCCCAGAACCACCTGCTGGACACGCCAAAATCACCTGATGGCTACGCCAGCACCACTCGGCAGGCAAGCCAGAATCACCTGCAGGGTATGCCGGAACCACCTCTCAGACGTGCCAGAACCCCTTGTCGGACACTCCGGAATCACTTGTCAGGCATGCCGGAACCACCTCTCGAACGTGCCAGAATGACGTGTCAGAGACACCGGATGCACCTGCCGAGCACGCCGGAACCTCCTGTTCGACTCGCCGGAACCACCTGCCAGAGACGCCAAAATCCCCTGCCAGCTAGGCCAGAATCACATGGCGGACTCTATGGAATCTCCCGCCGGCAATGAAGGAACCACCTCTCAAACATACTGGAAGCACGTGCCGGACATGCCGGCACCACGTACTGGACACACCAGAAACACCTGCCGGACCTGCCTGAACCACCTGCTGAGCACACCGGAACAACTTGCTCGACTCGCTGGAGCCACCTGCTGGACACCCCAAAATCACCAGCCAGCTATGCCAGAACCACTTGCCGGACACTCCGGAATCACCTGCCGGGCATGCCGGAACCACCTCTCAGACGTGCCAGAACCACGTGCCGGACACGCCAGAACCACCTACCGGACACAACAGAACCACCTGCCAGACACGCCTGAACCACCTGCCAAGCATGCAGGATCCACCTGACAGACACGCAAAAATCACCTGCTGGCTATGCCAGAACCACTTGCCGGACTTTCCGGAATCACCTGCCGGGAATGCCGGACCCACCTCTCAAATGTGCCAAAATCGAGTGCCGGAGACGCCAGAAGCACCTGCCGAGCTAGCCAGAAGCACCTGCTCGAATTGTCGGAACCACCTGTGGGATGTGCCAAAATCACCTGCCGGCTATGCCAGAACCACTTGGTGGACAATCTGGAATCACCTGCCGGACATGCGAAAACCAGCTGTCAGACGTGCCGGAACCACGTGCCGGACACGCCGGAACCACAACCCGGACAGACCAGAACCACCAACCGGACCTGCCAGTACCACCTACCGAGCATGCTGGAACCACCTGCCGGACATGCCAAAATCACCTGCGGGCTAGGCCAGAACCACTTGGAGGACTCTCTGGGATCACCTGCCGGGCATGCCGGAACCACCTCTCAGACGTGCCAGAACCACATGCCAGAGACAGCGGATGCACCTGCCAAGCACGCCAGGACCTCCTGCTCGACTCGCCGGAACCAACTGCCAGAGACGCCAGAATCACCTGCTGAGAATGCTTATCCTCCTGAACAGCTCGCCTGAAAGAGCTGCCAGACACGTCAAAATCACCTGCCAGACACGCCAAAATCACCTCCCGGACATGCCAAAATCACCTGCCGGACATGCCAAAATCACCTGCCGGCTATGCCAGAACCACTTGCCGGACACTCCGGAATCACCTGCTGGGCATCAGGGAACCACCTCTCACCCGTACCAGAACAATGTGCGGCTCACGCCGGAACCCACTACCTGACAGACTGGAAGCTCGTGCCGCACACGCCGGAATCACATGGCGAGAAACCCGGAACCACCTGAACAGCTCGCCAGAAACACCTGCCGGACACGCCAAAATCACCTGCAGGATACGCCAGAACCACTTGCCAGACACTCCAGAACCACCTGTCGGGCATGCCGGAACCACCTCTGAGACCTGCCAGAACCACATGCTGGACATGCCGGAACCACATCCAGGACAGACCAGAACCACCTGCCGGATCCACCTGAACCACCTGTCGAGCACGCTGGAACCACCTGCTCGAGTCGCCGGAACCACATGCCGGACATGGCAAAATCCCCTGCCGGCTACACCAGAACCACTTGCTGGACACTCTGGAATCACCTGTCAGGCATGCCGGAACCACGTCATGGACAGACTGCAAACCCCTGCCAGACCTGCCGGAACCAACTGCCGAGCATGCCGGAACCAAGTGTTCGACTCGGCAGAACCACCTGCAGGACACACCAAAAACACCTGCGGGCTACGCCAGAACCACTTGGAGGACTCTCTGGGGTCACCTGCTGGACATGCCGGAACCACCTCTCACACGTGCCAGAACCAAGTGTGGGACACCCTGGAACCACCTGCCGAATATGCTGGAGCCACCTGATCCAATCCACAGAACCACCTGCTGGACATGCCAAAATCACCTGCCGGCTATGCCAGAACCACTCGGCAGACCCTCTGCAATCACCTGGCGGGGATGCCGGGACCACCTCTCAGACGTGCCAGAACCACGTGCCGGACACGCCGGAACCACCTCCCGGACAGACCGGAACCACCTACCGGACCTGCCTGAACCACTAGCTGACCACGCTGGAACCACCTGCTTGAGTCGCCGGAACCACATGCCGGACATGGCAAACTCACCTGCCGGCTATGCCAGAACCACCTGGCGAACACTCCAGAATCACCTGCCAGGCATGCTGGAAGCATCTCTCAGAGGTGCCAGAATCATGTGCCAGAGACACCGGATGCACCTGTCGAGCACGCCTGAACCTCCTGCTCGACTCGCCAGAACCACCTGCTGGAGACGCCAAAATCACCTGCCGGCTAGGCCAGAACCACGTGGCGGACTCTATGGAATCACCCGCCGGGCATGCCGGAACCACCTCTCAGACGTGCCGGAAGCACATGCCGGACATGCCGGAAACACCTGCCGAGCACACCGGAGCCACGTGCTTGACTCACCGGAACCACCTGTCGGACATGCCAAAATCACCTGCCGGCTATGCCACAACCACCTGGTGGACTCTCTGGAATCACCTGCCGGGCATGATAGAACCACCTTTCAGACGTGCTGGAACCACGTGCCGGACAAGCCGGAACCACCTCCCGGACCTGCCTGCACCAAAAGCCGAGCATGCTAGAACAAAATGCCAGACACACCAAAATCACCTTCCAGCTACGCCAGAACCACTTGGAGGACTCTCCGGGATGACCTGCCAGGCATGCCGGAACCACCTCACAGACGTCCTAGAAGTACGTGCCGGAGATGCCGGAAGCACCTGCTGAGCACGCCACAACCACCTCCCGGACAGACAGGAACCACCTGCCGGACACGCTGCAACCATCTCCCGGACAGACAGGAACAACCTGCCGGACACAGCTGAACCACCAGCCCAGCTACCAGAACCACCTGCTTGAATCAACAGAAACACGTGCTGGACACGCCAAAATCACTTGCCAGCTATGCCAGAAACACGTGGCAGAGAGTCCGGAATCACCTGCTGGGCATGCAGGAACCACCTCTCAGATGCACAAGAACAACGTGCGACACAGGCCGGAACCCACTACCGGACAGACCAGAACCACCTGAAAGACCCGCCTGAACCACCTGCTGAGCACGGCGGGAACAACCTGCTAGACTCGCTGGAGCCACCTGCTGAACATGCCAAAATCACCAGCCGGCTATGCCAAAACCACTTGCCGGACACTCCGGAATCACCTGCCGGGCAGGCCAGAACGACCTCTCAGACGTACCAGAACCATGTGCCAGACATGCCGGAAACACCTGCCGAGTATGCCATAACCACCTGATCCACTCCCCAGAACCACCTGCTGGACACGCCAAAATCACCTGATGGCTACGCCAGCACCACTCGGCAGGCAAGCCAGAATCACCTGCAGGGTATGCCGGAACCACCTCTCAGACGTGCCAGAACCCCTTGTCGGACACTCCGGAATCACTTGTCAGGCATGCCGGAACCACCTCTCGAACGTGCCAGAATGACGTGTCAGAGACACCGGATGCACCTGCCGAGCACGCCGGAACCTCCTGTTCGACTCGCCGGAACCACCTGCCAGAGACGCCAAAATCCCCTGCCAGCTAGGCCAGAATCACATGGCGGACTCTATGGAATCTCCCGCCGGCAATGAAGGAACCACCTCTCAAACATACTGGAAGCACGTGCCGGACATGCCGGCACCACGTACTGGACACACCAGAAACACCTGCCGGACCTGCCTGAACCACCTGCTGAGCACACCGGAACAACTTGCTCGACTCGCTGGAGCCACCTGCTGGACACCCCAAAATCACCAGCCAGCTATGCCAGAACCACTTGCCGGACACTCCGGAATCACCTGCCGGGCATGCCGGAACCACCTCTCAGACGTGCCAGAACCACGTGCCGGACACGCCAGAACCACCTACCGGACACAACAGAACCACCTGCCAGACACGCCTGAACCACCTGCCAAGCATGCAGGATCCACCTGACAGACACGCAAAAATCACCTGCTGGCTATGCCAGAACCACTTGCCGGACTTTCCGGAATCACCTGCCGGGAATGCCGGACCCACCTCTCAAATGTGCCAAAATCGAGTGCCGGAGACGCCAGAAGCACCTGCCGAGCTAGCCAGAAGCACCTGCTCGAATTGTCGGAACCACCTGTGGGATGTGCCAAAATCACCTGCCGGCTATGCCAGAACCACTTGGTGGACAATCTGGAATCACCTGCCGGACATGCGAAAACCAGCTGTCAGACGTGCCGGAACCACGTGCCGGACACGCCGGAACCACAACCCGGACAGACCAGAACCACCAACCGGACCTGCCAGTACCACCTACCGAGCATGCTGGAACCACCTGCCGGACATGCCAAAATCACCTGCGGGCTAGGCCAGAACCACTTGGAGGACTCTCTGGGATCACCTGCCGGGCATGCCGGAACCACCTCTCAGACGTGCCAGAACCACATGCCAGAGACAGCGGATGCACCTGCCAAGCACGCCAGGACCTCCTGCTCGACTCGCCGGAACCAACTGCCAGAGACGCCAGAATCACCTGCTGAGAATGCTTATCCTCCTGAACAGCTCGCCTGAAAGAGCTGCCAGACACGTCAAAATCACCTGCCAGACACGCCAAAATCACCTCCCGGACATGCCAAAATCACCTGCCGGACATGCCAAAATCACCTGCCGGCTATGCCAGAACCACTTGCCGGACACTCCGGAATCACCTGCTGGGCATCAGGGAACCACCTCTCACCCGTACCAGAACAATGTGCGGCTCACGCCGGAACCCACTACCTGACAGACTGGAAGCTCGTGCCGCACACGCCGGAATCACATGGCGAGAAACCCGGAACCACCTGAACAGCTCGCCAGAAACACCTGCCGGACACGCCAAAATCACCTGCAGGATACGCCAGAACCACTTGCCAGACACTCCGGAACCACCTGTCGGGCATGCCGGAACCACCTCTGAGACCTGCCAGAACCACATGCTGGACATGCCGGAACCACATCCAGGACAGACCAGAACCACCTGCCGGATCCACCTGAACCACCTGTCGAGCACGCTGGAACCACCTGCTCGAGTCGCCGGAACCACATGCCGGACATGGCAAAATCCCCTGCCGGCTACACCAGAACCACTTGCTGGACACTCTGGAATCACCTGTCAGGCATGCCGGAACCACGTCATGGACAGACTGCAAACCCCTGCCAGACCTGCCGGAACCAACTGCCGAGCATGCCGGAACCAAGTGTTCGACTCGGCAGAACCACCTGCAGGACACACCAAAAACACCTGCGGGCTACGCCAGAACCACTTGGAGGACTCTCTGGGGTCACCTGCTGGACATGCCGGAACCACCTCTCACACGTGCCAGAACCAAGTGTGGGACACCCTGGAACCACCTGCCGAATATGCTGGAGCCACCTGATCCAATCCACAGAACCACCTGCTGGACATGCCAAAATCACCTGCCGGCTATGCCAGAACCACTCGGCAGACCCTCTGCAATCACCTGGCGGGGATGCCGGGACCACCTCTCAGACGTGCCAGAACCACGTGCCGGACACGCCGGAACCACCTCCCGGACAGACCGGAACCACCTACCGGACCTGCCTGAACCACTAGCTGACCACGCTGGAACCACCTGCTTGAGTCGCCGGAACCACATGCCGGACATGGCAAACTCACCTGCCGGCTATGCCAGAACCACCTGGCGAACACTCCAGAATCACCTGCCAGGCATGCTGGAAGCATCTCTCAGAGGTGCCAGAATCATGTGCCAGAGACACCGGATGCACCTGTCGAGCACGCCTGAACCTCCTGCTCGACTCGCCAGAACCACCTGCTGGAGACGCCAAAATCACCTGCCGGCTAGGCCAGAACCACGTGGCGGACTCTATGGAATCACCCGCCGGGCATGCCGGAACCACCTCTCAGACGTGCCGGAAGCACATGCCGGACATGCCGGAAACACCTGCCGAGCACACCGGAGCCACGTGCTTGACTCACCGGAACCACCTGTCGGACATGCCAAAATCACCTGCCGGCTATGCCACAACCACCTGGTGGACTCTCTGGAATCACCTGCCGGGCATGATAGAACCACCTTTCAGACGTGCTGGAACCACGTGCCGGACAAGCCGGAACCACCTCCCGGACCTGCCTGCACCAAAAGCCGAGCATGCTAGAACAAAATGCCAGACACACCAAAATCACCTTCCAGCTACGCCAGAACCACTTGGAGGACTCTCCGGGATGACCTGCCAGGCATGCCGGAACCACCTCACAGACGTCCTAGAAGTACGTGCCGGAGATGCCGGAAGCACCTGCTGAGCACGCCACAACCACCTCCCGGACAGACAGGAACCACCTGCCGGACACGCTGCAACCATCTCCCGGACAGACAGGAACAACCTGCCGGACACAGCTGAACCACCAGCCCAGCTACCAGAACCACCTGCTTGAATCAACAGAAACACGTGCTGGACACGCCAAAATCACTTGCCAGCTATGCCAGAAACACGTGGCAGAGAGTCCGGAATCACCTGCTGGGCATGCAGGAACCACCTCTCAGATGCACAAGAACAACGTGCGACACAGGCCGGAACCCACTACCGGACAGACCAGAACCACCTGAAAGACCCGCCTGAACCACCTGCTGAGCACGGCGGGAACAACCTGCTAGACTCGCTGGAGCCACCTGCTGAACATGCCAAAATCACCAGCCGGCTATGCCAAAACCACTTGCCGGACACTCCGGAATCACCTGCCGGGCAGGCCAGAACGACCTCTCAGACGTACCAGAACCATGTGCCAGACATGCCGGAAACACCTGCCGAGTATGCCATAACCACCTGATCCACTCCCCAGAACCACCTGCTGGACACGCCAAAATCACCTGATGGCTACGCCAGCACCACTCGGCAGGCAAGCCAGAATCACCTGCAGGGTATGCCGGAACCACCTCTCAGACGTGCCAGAACCCCTTGTCGGACACTCCGGAATCACTTGTCAGGCATGCCGGAACCACCTCTCGAACGTGCCAGAATGACGTGTCAGAGACACCGGATGCACCTGCCGAGCACGCCGGAACCTCCTGTTCGACTCGCCGGAACCACCTGCCAGAGACGCCAAAATCCCCTGCCAGCTAGGCCAGAATCACATGGCGGACTCTATGGAATCTCCCGCCGGCAATGAAGGAACCACCTCTCAAACATACTGGAAGCACGTGCCGGACATGCCGGCACCACGTACTGGACACACCAGAAACACCTGCCGGACCTGCCTGAACCACCTGCTGAGCACACCGGAACAACTTGCTCGACTCGCTGGAGCCACCTGCTGGACACCCCAAAATCACCAGCCAGCTATGCCAGAACCACTTGCCGGACACTCCGGAATCACCTGCCGGGCATGCCGGAACCACCTCTCAGACGTGCCAGAACCACGTGCCGGACACGCCAGAACCACCTACCGGACACAACAGAACCACCTGCCAGACACGCCTGAACCACCTGCCAAGCATGCAGGATCCACCTGACAGACACGCAAAAATCACCTGCTGGCTATGCCAGAACCACTTGCCGGACTTTCCGGAATCACCTGCCGGGAATGCCGGACCCACCTCTCAAATGTGCCAAAATCGAGTGCCGGAGACGCCAGAAGCACCTGCCGAGCTAGCCAGAAGCACCTGCTCGAATTGTCGGAACCACCTGTGGGATGTGCCAAAATCACCTGCCGGCTATGCCAGAACCACTTGGTGGACAATCTGGAATCACCTGCCGGACATGCGAAAACCAGCTGTCAGACGTGCCGGAACCACGTGCCGGACACGCCGGAACCACAACCCGGACAGACCAGAACCACCAACCGGACCTGCCAGTACCACCTACCGAGCATGCTGGAACCACCTGCCGGACATGCCAAAATCACCTGCGGGCTAGGCCAGAACCACTTGGAGGACTCTCTGGGATCACCTGCCGGGCATGCCGGAACCACCTCTCAGACGTGCCAGAACCACATGCCAGAGACAGCGGATGCACCTGCCAAGCACGCCAGGACCTCCTGCTCGACTCGCCGGAACCAACTGCCAGAGACGCCAGAATCACCTGCTGAGAATGCTTATCCTCCTGAACAGCTCGCCTGAAAGAGCTGCCAGACACGTCAAAATCACCTGCCAGACACGCCAAAATCACCTCCCGGACATGCCAAAATCACCTGCCGGACATGCCAAAATCACCTGCCGGCTATGCCAGAACCACTTGCCGGACACTCCGGAATCACCTGCTGGGCATCAGGGAACCACCTCTCACCCGTACCAGAACAATGTGCGGCTCACGCCGGAACCCACTACCTGACAGACTGGAAGCTCGTGCCGCACACGCCGGAATCACATGGCGAGAAACCCGGAACCACCTGAACAGCTCGCCAGAAACACCTGCCGGACACGCCAAAATCACCTGCAGGATACGCCAGAACCACTTGCCAGACACTCCGGAACCACCTGTCGGGCATGCCGGAACCACCTCTGAGACCTGCCAGAACCACATGCTGGACATGCCGGAACCACATCCAGGACAGACCAGAACCACCTGCCGGATCCACCTGAACCACCTGTCGAGCACGCTGGAACCACCTGCTCGAGTCGCCGGAACCACATGCCGGACATGGCAAAATCCCCTGCCGGCTACACCAGAACCACTTGCTGGACACTCTGGAATCACCTGTCAGGCATGCCGGAACCACGTCATGGACAGACTGCAAACCCCTGCCAGACCTGCCGGAACCAACTGCCGAGCATGCCGGAACCAAGTGTTCGACTCGGCAGAACCACCTGCAGGACACACCAAAAACACCTGCGGGCTACGCCAGAACCACTTGGAGGACTCTCTGGGGTCACCTGCTGGACATGCCGGAACCACCTCTCACACGTGCCAGAACCAAGTGTGGGACACCCTGGAACCACCTGCCGAATATGCTGGAGCCACCTGATCCAATCCACAGAACCACCTGCTGGACATGCCAAAATCACCTGCCGGCTATGCCAGAACCACTCGGCAGACCCTCTGCAATCACCTGGCGGGGATGCCGGGACCACCTCTCAGACGTGCCAGAACCACGTGCCGGACACGCCGGAACCACCTCCCGGACAGACCGGAACCACCTACCGGACCTGCCTGAACCACTAGCTGACCACGCTGGAACCACCTGCTTGAGTCGCCGGAACCACATGCCGGACATGGCAAACTCACCTGCCGGCTATGCCAGAACCACCTGGCGAACACTCCAGAATCACCTGCCAGGCATGCTGGAAGCATCTCTCAGAGGTGCCAGAATCATGTGCCAGAGACACCGGATGCACCTGTCGAGCACGCCTGAACCTCCTGCTCGACTCGCCAGAACCACCTGCTGGAGACGCCAAAATCACCTGCCGGCTAGGCCAGAACCACGTGGCGGACTCTATGGAATCACCCGCCGGGCATGCCGGAACCACCTCTCAGACGTGCCGGAAGCACATGCCGGACATGCCGGAAACACCTGCCGAGCACACCGGAGCCACGTGCTTGACTCACCGGAACCACCTGTCGGACATGCCAAAATCACCTGCCGGCTATGCCACAACCACCTGGTGGACTCTCTGGAATCACCTGCCGGGCATGATAGAACCACCTTTCAGACGTGCTGGAACCACGTGCCGGACAAGCCGGAACCACCTCCCGGACCTGCCTGCACCAAAAGCCGAGCATGCTAGAACAAAATGCCAGACACACCAAAATCACCTTCCAGCTACGCCAGAACCACTTGGAGGACTCTCCGGGATGACCTGCCAGGCATGCCGGAACCACCTCACAGACGTCCTAGAAGTACGTGCCGGAGATGCCGGAAGCACCTGCTGAGCACGCCACAACCACCTCCCGGACAGACAGGAACCACCTGCCGGACACGCTGCAACCATCTCCCGGACAGACAGGAACAACCTGCCGGACACAGCTGAACCACCAGCCCAGCTACCAGAACCACCTGCTTGAATCAACAGAAACACGTGCTGGACACGCCAAAATCACTTGCCAGCTATGCCAGAAACACGTGGCAGAGAGTCCGGAATCACCTGCTGGGCATGCAGGAACCACCTCTCAGATGCACAAGAACAACGTGCGACACAGGCCGGAACCCACTACCGGACAGACCAGAACCACCTGAAAGACCCGCCTGAACCACCTGCTGAGCACGGCGGGAACAACCTGCTAGACTCGCTGGAGCCACCTGCTGAACATGCCAAAATCACCAGCCGGCTATGCCAAAACCACTTGCCGGACACTCCGGAATCACCTGCCGGGCAGGCCAGAACGACCTCTCAGACGTACCAGAACCATGTGCCAGACATGCCGGAAACACCTGCCGAGTATGCCATAACCACCTGATCCACTCCCCAGAACCACCTGCTGGACACGCCAAAATCACCTGATGGCTACGCCAGCACCACTCGGCAGGCAAGCCAGAATCACCTGCAGGGTATGCCGGAACCACCTCTCAGACGTGCCAGAACCCCTTGTCGGACACTCCGGAATCACTTGTCAGGCATGCCGGAACCACCTCTCGAACGTGCCAGAATGACGTGTCAGAGACACCGGATGCACCTGCCGAGCACGCCGGAACCTCCTGTTCGACTCGCCGGAACCACCTGCCAGAGACGCCAAAATCCCCTGCCAGCTAGGCCAGAATCACATGGCGGACTCTATGGAATCTCCCGCCGGCAATGAAGGAACCACCTCTCAAACATACTGGAAGCACGTGCCGGACATGCCGGCACCACGTACTGGACACACCAGAAACACCTGCCGGACCTGCCTGAACCACCTGCTGAGCACACCGGAACAACTTGCTCGACTCGCTGGAGCCACCTGCTGGACACCCCAAAATCACCAGCCAGCTATGCCAGAACCACTTGCCGGACACTCCGGAATCACCTGCCGGGCATGCCGGAACCACCTCTCAGACGTGCCAGAACCACGTGCCGGACACGCCAGAACCACCTACCGGACACAACAGAACCACCTGCCAGACACGCCTGAACCACCTGCCAAGCATGCAGGATCCACCTGACAGACACGCAAAAATCACCTGCTGGCTATGCCAGAACCACTTGCCGGACTTTCCGGAATCACCTGCCGGGAATGCCGGACCCACCTCTCAAATGTGCCAAAATCGAGTGCCGGAGACGCCAGAAGCACCTGCCGAGCTAGCCAGAAGCACCTGCTCGAATTGTCGGAACCACCTGTGGGATGTGCCAAAATCACCTGCCGGCTATGCCAGAACCACTTGGTGGACAATCTGGAATCACCTGCCGGACATGCGAAAACCAGCTGTCAGACGTGCCGGAACCACGTGCCGGACACGCCGGAACCACAACCCGGACAGACCAGAACCACCAACCGGACCTGCCAGTACCACCTACCGAGCATGCTGGAACCACCTGCCGGACATGCCAAAATCACCTGCGGGCTAGGCCAGAACCACTTGGAGGACTCTCTGGGATCACCTGCCGGGCATGCCGGAACCACCTCTCAGACGTGCCAGAACCACATGCCAGAGACAGCGGATGCACCTGCCAAGCACGCCAGGACCTCCTGCTCGACTCGCCGGAACCAACTGCCAGAGACGCCAGAATCACCTGCTGAGAATGCTTATCCTCCTGAACAGCTCGCCTGAAAGAGCTGCCAGACACGTCAAAATCACCTGCCAGACACGCCAAAATCACCTCCCGGACATGCCAAAATCACCTGCCGGACATGCCAAAATCACCTGCCGGCTATGCCAGAACCACTTGCCGGACACTCCGGAATCACCTGCTGGGCATCAGGGAACCACCTCTCACCCGTACCAGAACAATGTGCGGCTCACGCCGGAACCCACTACCTGACAGACTGGAAGCTCGTGCCGCACACGCCGGAATCACATGGCGAGAAACCCGGAACCACCTGAACAGCTCGCCAGAAACACCTGCCGGACACGCCAAAATCACCTGCAGGATACGCCAGAACCACTTGCCAGACACTCCGGAACCACCTGTCGGGCATGCCGGAACCACCTCTGAGACCTGCCAGAACCACATGCTGGACATGCCGGAACCACATCCAGGACAGACCAGAACCACCTGCCGGATCCACCTGAACCACCTGTCGAGCACGCTGGAACCACCTGCTCGAGTCGCCGGAACCACATGCCGGACATGGCAAAATCCCCTGCCGGCTACACCAGAACCACTTGCTGGACACTCTGGAATCACCTGTCAGGCATGCCGGAACCACGTCATGGACAGACTGCAAACCCCTGCCAGACCTGCCGGAACCAACTGCCGAGCATGCCGGAACCAAGTGTTCGACTCGGCAGAACCACCTGCAGGACACACCAAAAACACCTGCGGGCTACGCCAGAACCACTTGGAGGACTCTCTGGGGTCACCTGCTGGACATGCCGGAACCACCTCTCACACGTGCCAGAACCAAGTGTGGGACACCCTGGAACCACCTGCCGAATATGCTGGAGCCACCTGATCCAATCCACAGAACCACCTGCTGGACATGCCAAAATCACCTGCCGGCTATGCCAGAACCACTCGGCAGACCCTCTGCAATCACCTGGCGGGGATGCCGGGACCACCTCTCAGACGTGCCAGAACCACGTGCCGGACACGCCGGAACCACCTCCCGGACAGACCGGAACCACCTACCGGACCTGCCTGAACCACTAGCTGACCACGCTGGAACCACCTGCTTGAGTCGCCGGAACCACATGCCGGACATGGCAAACTCACCTGCCGGCTATGCCAGAACCACCTGGCGAACACTCCAGAATCACCTGCCAGGCATGCTGGAAGCATCTCTCAGAGGTGCCAGAATCATGTGCCAGAGACACCGGATGCACCTGTCGAGCACGCCTGAACCTCCTGCTCGACTCGCCAGAACCACCTGCTGGAGACGCCAAAATCACCTGCCGGCTAGGCCAGAACCACGTGGCGGACTCTATGGAATCACCCGCCGGGCATGCCGGAACCACCTCTCAGACGTGCCGGAAGCACATGCCGGACATGCCGGAAACACCTGCCGAGCACACCGGAGCCACGTGCTTGACTCACCGGAACCACCTGTCGGACATGCCAAAATCACCTGCCGGCTATGCCACAACCACCTGGTGGACTCTCTGGAATCACCTGCCGGGCATGATAGAACCACCTTTCAGACGTGCTGGAACCACGTGCCGGACAAGCCGGAACCACCTCCCGGACCTGCCTGCACCAAAAGCCGAGCATGCTAGAACAAAATGCCAGACACACCAAAATCACCTTCCAGCTACGCCAGAACCACTTGGAGGACTCTCCGGGATGACCTGCCAGGCATGCCGGAACCACCTCACAGACGTCCTAGAAGCACGTGCCGGAGATGCCGGAAGCACCTGCTGAGCACGCCACAACCACCTCCCGGACAGACAGGAACCACCTGCCGGACACGCTGCAACCATCTCCCGGACAGACAGGAACAACCTGCCGGACACAGCTGAACCACCAGCCCAGCTACCAGAACCACCTGCTTGAATCAACAGAAACACGTGCTGGACACGCCAAAATCACTTGCCAGCTATGCCAGAAACACGTGGCAGAGAGTCCGGAATCACCTGCTGGGCATGCAGGAACCACCTCTCAGATGCACAAGAACAACGTGCGACACAGGCCGGAACCCACTACCGGACAGACCAGAACCACCTGAAAGACCCGCCTGAACCACCTGCTGAGCACGGCGGGAACAACCTGCTAGACTCGCTGGAGCCACCTGCTGAACATGCCAAAATCACCAGCCGGCTATGCCAAAACCACTTGCCGGACACTCCGGAATCACCTGCCGGGCAGGCCAGAACGACCTCTCAGACGTACCAGAACCATGTGCCAGACATGCCGGAAACACCTGCCGAGTATGCCATAACCACCTGATCCACTCCCCAGAACCACCTGCTGGACACGCCAAAATCACCTGATGGCTACGCCAGCACCACTCGGCAGGCAAGCCAGAATCACCTGCAGGGTATGCCGGAACCACCTCTCAGACGTGCCAGAACCCCTTGTCGGACACTCCGGAATCACTTGTCAGGCATGCCGGAACCACCTCTCGAACGTGCCAGAATGACGTGTCAGAGACACCGGATGCACCTGCCGAGCACGCCGGAACCTCCTGTTCGACTCGCCGGAACCACCTGCCAGAGACGCCAAAATCCCCTGCCAGCTAGGCCAGAATCACATGGCGGACTCTATGGAATCTCCCGCCGGCAATGAAGGAACCACCTCTCAAACATACTGGAAGCACGTGCCGGACATGCCGGCACCACGTACTGGACACACCAGAAACACCTGCCGGACCTGCCTGAACCACCTGCTGAGCACACCGGAACAACTTGCTCGACTCGCTGGAGCCACCTGCTGGACACCCCAAAATCACCAGCCAGCTATGCCAGAACCACTTGCCGGACACTCCGGAATCACCTGCCGGGCATGCCGGAACCACCTCTCAGACGTGCCAGAACCACGTGCCGGACACGCCAGAACCACCTACCGGACACAACAGAACCACCTGCCAGACACGCCTGAACCACCTGCCAAGCATGCAGGATCCACCTGACAGACACGCAAAAATCACCTGCTGGCTATGCCAGAACCACTTGCCGGACTTTCCGGAATCACCTGCCGGGAATGCCGGACCCACCTCTCAAATGTGCCAAAATCGAGTGCCGGAGACGCCAGAAGCACCTGCCGAGCTAGCCAGAAGCACCTGCTCGAATTGTCGGAACCACCTGTGGGATGTGCCAAAATCACCTGCCGGCTATGCCAGAACCACTTGGTGGACAATCTGGAATCACCTGCCGGACATGCGAAAACCAGCTGTCAGACGTGCCGGAACCACGTGCCGGACACGCCGGAACCACAACCCGGACAGACCAGAACCACCAACCGGACCTGCCAGTACCACCTACCGAGCATGCTGGAACCACCTGCCGGACATGCCAAAATCACCTGCGGGCTAGGCCAGAACCACTTGGAGGACTCTCTGGGATCACCTGCCGGGCATGCCGGAACCACCTCTCAGACGTGCCAGAACCACATGCCAGAGACAGCGGATGCACCTGCCAAGCACGCCAGGACCTCCTGCTCGACTCGCCGGAACCAACTGCCAGAGACGCCAGAATCACCTGCTGAGAATGCTTATCCTCCTGAACAGCTCGCCTGAAAGAGCTGCCAGACACGTCAAAATCACCTGCCAGACACGCCAAAATCACCTCCCGGACATGCCAAAATCACCTGCCGGACATGCCAAAATCACCTGCCGGCTATGCCAGAACCACTTGCCGGACACTCCGGAATCACCTGCTGGGCATCAGGGAACCACCTCTCACCCGTACCAGAACAATGTGCGGCTCACGCCGGAACCCACTACCTGACAGACTGGAAGCTCGTGCCGCACACGCCGGAATCACATGGCGAGAAACCCGGAACCACCTGAACAGCTCGCCAGAAACACCTGCCGGACACGCCAAAATCACCTGCAGGATACGCCAGAACCACTTGCCAGACACTCCGGAACCACCTGTCGGGCATGCCGGAACCACCTCTGAGACCTGCCAGAACCACATGCTGGACATGCCGGAACCACATCCAGGACAGACCAGAACCACCTGCCGGATCCACCTGAACCACCTGTCGAGCACGCTGGAACCACCTGCTCGAGTCGCCGGAACCACATGCCGGACATGGCAAAATCCCCTGCCGGCTACACCAGAACCACTTGCTGGACACTCTGGAATCACCTGTCAGGCATGCCGGAACCACGTCATGGACAGACTGCAAACCCCTGCCAGACCTGCCGGAACCAACTGCCGAGCATGCCGGAACCAAGTGTTCGACTCGGCAGAACCACCTGCAGGACACACCAAAAACACCTGCGGGCTACGCCAGAACCACTTGGAGGACTCTCTGGGGTCACCTGCTGGACATGCCGGAACCACCTCTCACACGTGCCAGAACCAAGTGTGGGACACCCTGGAACCACCTGCCGAATATGCTGGAGCCACCTGATCCAATCCACAGAACCACCTGCTGGACATGCCAAAATCACCTGCCGGCTATGCCAGAACCACTCGGCAGACCCTCTGCAATCACCTGGCGGGGATGCCGGGACCACCTCTCAGACGTGCCAGAACCACGTGCCGGACACGCCGGAACCACCTCCCGGACAGACCGGAACCACCTACCGGACCTGCCTGAACCACTAGCTGACCACGCTGGAACCACCTGCTTGAGTCGCCGGAACCACATGCCGGACATGGCAAACTCACCTGCCGGCTATGCCAGAACCACCTGGCGAACACTCCAGAATCACCTGCCAGGCATGCTGGAAGCATCTCTCAGAGGTGCCAGAATCATGTGCCAGAGACACCGGATGCACCTGTCGAGCACGCCTGAACCTCCTGCTCGACTCGCCAGAACCACCTGCTGGAGACGCCAAAATCACCTGCCGGCTAGGCCAGAACCACGTGGCGGACTCTATGGAATCACCCGCCGGGCATGCCGGAACCACCTCTCAGACGTGCCGGAAGCACATGCCGGACATGCCGGAAACACCTGCCGAGCACACCGGAGCCACGTGCTTGACTCACCGGAACCACCTGTCGGACATGCCAAAATCACCTGCCGGCTATGCCACAACCACCTGGTGGACTCTCTGGAATCACCTGCCGGGCATGATAGAACCACCTTTCAGACGTGCTGGAACCACGTGCCGGACAAGCCGGAACCACCTCCCGGACCTGCCTGCACCAAAAGCCGAGCATGCTAGAACAAAATGCCAGACACACCAAAATCACCTTCCAGCTACGCCAGAACCACTTGGAGGACTCTCCGGGATGACCTGCCAGGCATGCCGGAACCACCTCACAGACGTCCTAGAAGCACGTGCCGGAGATGCCGGAAGCACCTGCTGAGCACGCCACAACCACCTCCCGGACAGACAGGAACCACCTGCCGGACACGCTGCAACCATCTCCCGGACAGACAGGAACAACCTGCCGGACACAGCTGAACCACCAGCCCAGCTACCAGAACCACCTGCTTGAATCAACAGAAACACGTGCTGGACACGCCAAAATCACTTGCCAGCTATGCCAGAAACACGTGGCAGAGAGTCCGGAATCACCTGCTGGGCATGCAGGAACCACCTCTCAGATGCACAAGAACAACGTGCGACACAGGCCGGAACCCACTACCGGACAGACCAGAACCACCTGAAAGACCCGCCTGAACCACCTGCTGAGCACGGCGGGAACAACCTGCTAGACTCGCTGGAGCCACCTGCTGAACATGCCAAAATCACCAGCCGGCTATGCCAAAACCACTTGCCGGACACTCCGGAATCACCTGCCGGGCAGGCCAGAACGACCTCTCAGACGTACCAGAACCATGTGCCAGACATGCCGGAAACACCTGCCGAGTATGCCATAACCACCTGATCCACTCCCCAGAACCACCTGCTGGACACGCCAAAATCACCTGATGGCTACGCCAGCACCACTCGGCAGGCAAGCCAGAATCACCTGCAGGGTATGCCGGAACCACCTCTCAGACGTGCCAGAACCCCTTGTCGGACACTCCGGAATCACTTGTCAGGCATGCCGGAACCACCTCTCGAACGTGCCAGAATGACGTGTCAGAGACACCGGATGCACCTGCCGAGCACGCCGGAACCTCCTGTTCGACTCGCCGGAACCACCTGCCAGAGACGCCAAAATCCCCTGCCAGCTAGGCCAGAATCACATGGCGGACTCTATGGAATCTCCCGCCGGCAATGAAGGAACCACCTCTCAAACATACTGGAAGCACGTGCCGGACATGCCGGCACCACGTACTGGACACACCAGAAACACCTGCCGGACCTGCCTGAACCACCTGCTGAGCACACCGGAACAACTTGCTCGACTCGCTGGAGCCACCTGCTGGACACCCCAAAATCACCAGCCAGCTATGCCAGAACCACTTGCCGGACACTCCGGAATCACCTGCCGGGCATGCCGGAACCACCTCTCAGACGTGCCAGAACCACGTGCCGGACACGCCAGAACCACCTACCGGACACAACAGAACCACCTGCCAGACACGCCTGAACCACCTGCCAAGCATGCAGGATCCACCTGACAGACACGCAAAAATCACCTGCTGGCTATGCCAGAACCACTTGCCGGACTTTCCGGAATCACCTGCCGGGAATGCCGGACCCACCTCTCAAATGTGCCAAAATCGAGTGCCGGAGACGCCAGAAGCACCTGCCGAGCTAGCCAGAAGCACCTGCTCGAATTGTCGGAACCACCTGTGGGATGTGCCAAAATCACCTGCCGGCTATGCCAGAACCACTTGGTGGACAATCTGGAATCACCTGCCGGACATGCGAAAACCAGCTGTCAGACGTGCCGGAACCACGTGCCGGACACGCCGGAACCACAACCCGGACAGACCAGAACCACCAACCGGACCTGCCAGTACCACCTACCGAGCATGCTGGAACCACCTGCCGGACATGCCAAAATCACCTGCGGGCTAGGCCAGAACCACTTGGAGGACTCTCTGGGATCACCTGCCGGGCATGCCGGAACCACCTCTCAGACGTGCCAGAACCACATGCCAGAGACAGCGGATGCACCTGCCAAGCACGCCAGGACCTCCTGCTCGACTCGCCGGAACCAACTGCCAGAGACGCCAGAATCACCTGCTGAGAATGCTTATCCTCCTGAACAGCTCGCCTGAAAGAGCTGCCAGACACGTCAAAATCACCTGCCAGACACGCCAAAATCACCTCCCGGACATGCCAAAATCACCTGCCGGACATGCCAAAATCACCTGCCGGCTATGCCAGAACCACTTGCCGGACACTCCGGAATCACCTGCTGGGCATCAGGGAACCACCTCTCACCCGTACCAGAACAATGTGCGGCTCACGCCGGAACCCACTACCTGACAGACTGGAAGCTCGTGCCGCACACGCCGGAATCACATGGCGAGAAACCCGGAACCACCTGAACAGCTCGCCAGAAACACCTGCCGGACACGCCAAAATCACCTGCAGGATACGCCAGAACCACTTGCCAGACACTCCGGAACCACCTGTCGGGCATGCCGGAACCACCTCTGAGACCTGCCAGAACCACATGCTGGACATGCCGGAACCACATCCAGGACAGACCAGAACCACCTGCCGGATCCACCTGAACCACCTGTCGAGCACGCTGGAACCACCTGCTCGAGTCGCCGGAACCACATGCCGGACATGGCAAAATCCCCTGCCGGCTACACCAGAACCACTTGCTGGACACTCTGGAATCACCTGTCAGGCATGCCGGAACCACGTCATGGACAGACTGCAAACCCCTGCCAGACCTGCCGGAACCAACTGCCGAGCATGCCGGAACCAAGTGTTCGACTCGGCAGAACCACCTGCAGGACACACCAAAAACACCTGCGGGCTACGCCAGAACCACTTGGAGGACTCTCTGGGGTCACCTGCTGGACATGCCGGAACCACCTCTCACACGTGCCAGAACCAAGTGTGGGACACCCTGGAACCACCTGCCGAATATGCTGGAGCCACCTGATCCAATCCACAGAACCACCTGCTGGACATGCCAAAATCACCTGCCGGCTATGCCAGAACCACTCGGCAGACCCTCTGCAATCACCTGGCGGGGATGCCGGGACCACCTCTCAGACGTGCCAGAACCACGTGCCGGACACGCCGGAACCACCTCCCGGACAGACCGGAACCACCTACCGGACCTGCCTGAACCACTAGCTGACCACGCTGGAACCACCTGCTTGAGTCGCCGGAACCACATGCCGGACATGGCAAACTCACCTGCCGGCTATGCCAGAACCACCTGGCGAACACTCCAGAATCACCTGCCAGGCATGCTGGAAGCATCTCTCAGAGGTGCCAGAATCATGTGCCAGAGACACCGGATGCACCTGTCGAGCACGCCTGAACCTCCTGCTCGACTCGCCAGAACCACCTGCTGGAGACGCCAAAATCACCTGCCGGCTAGGCCAGAACCACGTGGCGGACTCTATGGAATCACCCGCCGGGCATGCCGGAACCACCTCTCAGACGTGCCGGAAGCACATGCCGGACATGCCGGAAACACCTGCCGAGCACACCGGAGCCACGTGCTTGACTCACCGGAACCACCTGTCGGACATGCCAAAATCACCTGCCGGCTATGCCACAACCACCTGGTGGACTCTCTGGAATCACCTGCCGGGCATGATAGAACCACCTTTCAGACGTGCTGGAACCACGTGCCGGACAAGCCGGAACCACCTCCCGGACCTGCCTGCACCAAAAGCCGAGCATGCTAGAACAAAATGCCAGACACACCAAAATCACCTTCCAGCTACGCCAGAACCACTTGGAGGACTCTCCGGGATGACCTGCCAGGCATGCCGGAACCACCTCACAGACGTCCTAGAAGTACGTGCCGGAGATGCCGGAAGCACCTGCTGAGCACGCCACAACCACCTCCCGGACAGACAGGAACCACCTGCCGGACACGCTGCAACCATCTCCCGGACAGACAGGAACAACCTGCCGGACACAGCTGAACCACCAGCCCAGCTACCAGAACCACCTGCTTGAATCAACAGAAACACGTGCTGGACACGCCAAAATCACTTGCCAGCTATGCCAGAAACACGTGGCAGAGAGTCCGGAATCACCTGCTGGGCATGCAGGAACCACCTCTCAGATGCACAAGAACAACGTGCGACACAGGCCGGAACCCACTACCGGACAGACCAGAACCACCTGAAAGACCCGCCTGAACCACCTGCTGAGCACGGCGGGAACAACCTGCTAGACTCGCTGGAGCCACCTGCTGAACATGCCAAAATCACCAGCCGGCTATGCCAAAACCACTTGCCGGACACTCCGGAATCACCTGCCGGGCAGGCCAGAACGACCTCTCAGACGTACCAGAACCATGTGCCAGACATGCCGGAAACACCTGCCGAGTATGCCATAACCACCTGATCCACTCCCCAGAACCACCTGCTGGACACGCCAAAATCACCTGATGGCTACGCCAGCACCACTCGGCAGGCAAGCCAGAATCACCTGCAGGGTATGCCGGAACCACCTCTCAGACGTGCCAGAACCCCTTGTCGGACACTCCGGAATCACTTGTCAGGCATGCCGGAACCACCTCTCGAACGTGCCAGAATGACGTGTCAGAGACACCGGATGCACCTGCCGAGCACGCCGGAACCTCCTGTTCGACTCGCCGGAACCACCTGCCAGAGACGCCAAAATCCCCTGCCAGCTAGGCCAGAATCACATGGCGGACTCTATGGAATCTCCCGCCGGCAATGAAGGAACCACCTCTCAAACATACTGGAAGCACGTGCCGGACATGCCGGCACCACGTACTGGACACACCAGAAACACCTGCCGGACCTGCCTGAACCACCTGCTGAGCACACCGGAACAACTTGCTCGACTCGCTGGAGCCACCTGCTGGACACCCCAAAATCACCAGCCAGCTATGCCAGAACCACTTGCCGGACACTCCGGAATCACCTGCCGGGCATGCCGGAACCACCTCTCAGACGTGCCAGAACCACGTGCCGGACACGCCAGAACCACCTACCGGACACAACAGAACCACCTGCCAGACACGCCTGAACCACCTGCCAAGCATGCAGGATCCACCTGACAGACACGCAAAAATCACCTGCTGGCTATGCCAGAACCACTTGCCGGACTTTCCGGAATCACCTGCCGGGAATGCCGGACCCACCTCTCAAATGTGCCAAAATCGAGTGCCGGAGACGCCAGAAGCACCTGCCGAGCTAGCCAGAAGCACCTGCTCGAATTGTCGGAACCACCTGTGGGATGTGCCAAAATCACCTGCCGGCTATGCCAGAACCACTTGGTGGACAATCTGGAATCACCTGCCGGACATGCGAAAACCAGCTGTCAGACGTGCCGGAACCACGTGCCGGACACGCCGGAACCACAACCCGGACAGACCAGAACCACCAACCGGACCTGCCAGTACCACCTACCGAGCATGCTGGAACCACCTGCCGGACATGCCAAAATCACCTGCGGGCTAGGCCAGAACCACTTGGAGGACTCTCTGGGATCACCTGCCGGGCATGCCGGAACCACCTCTCAGACGTGCCAGAACCACATGCCAGAGACAGCGGATGCACCTGCCAAGCACGCCAGGACCTCCTGCTCGACTCGCCGGAACCAACTGCCAGAGACGCCAGAATCACCTGCTGAGAATGCTTATCCTCCTGAACAGCTCGCCTGAAAGAGCTGCCAGACACGTCAAAATCACCTGCCAGACACGCCAAAATCACCTCCCGGACATGCCAAAATCACCTGCCGGACATGCCAAAATCACCTGCCGGCTATGCCAGAACCACTTGCCGGACACTCCGGAATCACCTGCTGGGCATCAGGGAACCACCTCTCACCCGTACCAGAACAATGTGCGGCTCACGCCGGAACCCACTACCTGACAGACTGGAAGCTCGTGCCGCACACGCCGGAATCACATGGCGAGAAACCCGGAACCACCTGAACAGCTCGCCAGAAACACCTGCCGGACACGCCAAAATCACCTGCAGGATACGCCAGAACCACTTGCCAGACACTCCGGAACCACCTGTCGGGCATGCCGGAACCACCTCTGAGACCTGCCAGAACCACATGCTGGACATGCCGGAACCACATCCAGGACAGACCAGAACCACCTGCCGGATCCACCTGAACCACCTGTCGAGCACGCTGGAACCACCTGCTCGAGTCGCCGGAACCACATGCCGGACATGGCAAAATCCCCTGCCGGCTACACCAGAACCACTTGCTGGACACTCTGGAATCACCTGTCAGGCATGCCGGAACCACGTCATGGACAGACTGCAAACCCCTGCCAGACCTGCCGGAACCAACTGCCGAGCATGCCAGAACCAAGTGTTCGACTCGGCAGAACCACCTGCAGGACACACCAAAAACACCTGCGGGCTACGCCAGAACCACTTGGAGGACTCTCTGGGGTCACCTGCTGGACATGCCGGAACCACCTCTCACACGTGCCAGAACCAAGTGTGGGACACCCTGGAACCACCTGCCGAATATGCTGGAGCCACCTGATCCAATCCACAGAACCACCTGCTGGACATGCCAAAATCACCTGCCGGCTATGCCAGAACCACTCGGCAGACCCTCTGCAATCACCTGGCGGGGATGCCGGGACCACCTCTCAGACGTGCCAGAACCACGTGCCGGACACGCCGGAACCACCTCCCGGACAGACCGGAACCACCTACCGGACCTGCCTGAACCACTAGCTGACCACGCTGGAACCACCTGCTTGAGTCGCCGGAACCACATGCCGGACATGGCAAACTCACCTGCCGGCTATGCCAGAACCACCTGGCGAACACTCCAGAATCACCTGCCAGGCATGCTGGAAGCATCTCTCAGAGGTGCCAGAATCATGTGCCAGAGACACCGGATGCACCTGTCGAGCACGCCTGAACCTCCTGCTCGACTCGCCAGAACCACCTGCTGGAGACGCCAAAATCACCTGCCGGCTAGGCCAGAACCACGTGGCGGACTCTATGGAATCACCCGCCGGGCATGCCGGAACCACCTCTCAGACGTGCCGGAAGCACATGCCGGACATGCCGGAAACACCTGCCGAGCACACCGGAGCCACGTGCTTGACTCACCGGAACCACCTGTCGGACATGCCAAAATCACCTGCCGGCTATGCCACAACCACCTGGTGGACTCTCTGGAATCACCTGCCGGGCATGATAGAACCACCTTTCAGACGTGCTGGAACCACGTGCCGGACAAGCCGGAACCACCTCCCGGACCTGCCTGCACCAAAAGCCGAGCATGCTAGAACAAAATGCCAGACACACCAAAATCACCTTCCAGCTACGCCAGAACCACTTGGAGGACTCTCCGGGATGACCTGCCAGGCATGCCGGAACCACCTCACAGACGTCCTAGAAGTACGTGCCGGAGATGCCGGAAGCACCTGCTGAGCACGCCACAACCACCTCCCGGACAGACAGGAACCACCTGCCGGACACGCTGCAACCATCTCCCGGACAGACAGGAACAACCTGCCGGACACAGCTGAACCACCAGCCCAGCTACCAGAACCACCTGCTTGAATCAACAGAAACACGTGCTGGACACGCCAAAATCACTTGCCAGCTATGCCAGAAACACGTGGCAGAGAGTCCGGAATCACCTGCTGGGCATGCAGGAACCACCTCTCAGATGCACAAGAACAACGTGCGACACAGGCCGGAACCCACTACCGGACAGACCAGAACCACCTGAAAGACCCGCCTGAACCACCTGCTGAGCACGGCGGGAACAACCTGCTAGACTCGCTGGAGCCACCTGCTGAACATGCCAAAATCACCAGCCGGCTATGCCAAAACCACTTGCCGGACACTCCGGAATCACCTGCCGGGCAGGCCAGAACGACCTCTCAGACGTACCAGAACCATGTGCCAGACATGCCGGAAACACCTGCCGAGTATGCCATAACCACCTGATCCACTCCCCAGAACCACCTGCTGGACACGCCAAAATCACCTGATGGCTACGCCAGCACCACTCGGCAGGCAAGCCAGAATCACCTGCAGGGTATGCCGGAACCACCTCTCAGACGTGCCAGAACCCCTTGTCGGACACTCCGGAATCACTTGTCAGGCATGCCGGAACCACCTCTCGAACGTGCCAGAATGACGTGTCAGAGACACCGGATGCACCTGCCGAGCACGCCGGAACCTCCTGTTCGACTCGCCGGAACCACCTGCCAGAGACGCCAAAATCCCCTGCCAGCTAGGCCAGAATCACATGGCGGACTCTATGGAATCTCCCGCCGGCAATGAAGGAACCACCTCTCAAACATACTGGAAGCACGTGCCGGACATGCCGGCACCACGTACTGGACAGACCAGAAACACCTGCCGGACCTGCCTGAACCACCTGCTGAGCACACCGGAACAACTTGCTCGACTCGCTGGAGCCACCTGCTGGACACCCCAAAATCACCAGCCAGCTATGCCAGAACCACTTGCCGGACACTCCGGAATCACCTGCCGGGCATGCCGGAACCACCTCTCAGACGTGCCAGAACCACGTGCCGGACACGCCAGAACCACCTACCGGACACAACAGAACCACCTGCCAGACACGCCTGAACCACCTGCCAAGCATGCAGGATCCACCTGACAGACACGCAAAAATCACCTGCTGGCTATGCCAGAACCACTTGCCGGACTTTCCGGAATCACCTGCCGGGAATGCCGGACCCACCTCTCAAATGTGCCAAAATCGAGTGCCGGAGACGCCAGAAGCACCTGCCGAGCTAGCCAGAAGCACCTGCTCGAATTGTCGGAACCACCTGTGGGATGTGCCAAAATCACCTGCCGGCTATGCCAGAACCACTTGGTGGACAATCTGGAATCACCTGCCGGACATGCGAAAACCAGCTGTCAGACGTGCCGGAACCACGTGCCGGACACGCCGGAACCACAACCCGGACAGACCAGAACCACCAACCGGACCTGCCAGTACCACCTACCGAGCATGCTGGAACCACCTGCCGGACATGCCAAAATCACCTGCGGGCTAGGCCAGAACCACTTGGAGGACTCTCTGGGATCACCTGCCGGGCATGCCGGAACCACCTCTCAGACGTGCCAGAACCACATGCCAGAGACAGCGGATGCACCTGCCAAGCACGCCAGGACCTCCTGCTCGACTCGCCGGAACCAACTGCCAGAGACGCCAGAATCACCTGCTGAGAATGCTTATCCTCCTGAACAGCTCGCCTGAAAGAGCTGCCAGACACGTCAAAATCACCTGCCAGACACGCCAAAATCACCTCCCGGACATGCCAAAATCACCTGCCGGACATGCCAAAATCACCTGCCGGCTATGCCAGAACCACTTGCCGGACACTCCGGAATCACCTGCTGGGCATCAGGGAACCACCTCTCACCCGTACCAGAACAATGTGCGGCTCACGCCGGAACCCACTACCTGACAGACTGGAAGCTCGTGCCGCACACGCCGGAATCACATGGCGAGAAACCCGGAACCACCTGAACAGCTCGCCAGAAACACCTGCCGGACACGCCAAAATCACCTGCAGGATACGCCAGAACCACTTGCCAGACACTCCGGAACCACCTGTCGGGCATGCCGGAACCACCTCTGAGACCTGCCAGAACCACATGCTGGACATGCCGGAACCACATCCAGGACAGACCAGAACCACCTGCCGGATCCACCTGAACCACCTGTCGAGCACGCTGGAACCACCTGCTCGAGTCGCCGGAACCACATGCCGGACATGGCAAAATCCCCTGCCGGCTACACCAGAACCACTTGCTGGACACTCTGGAATCACCTGTCAGGCATGCCGGAACCACGTCATGGACAGACTGCAAACCCCTGCCAGACCTGCCGGAACCAACTGCCGAGCATGCCGGAACCAAGTGTTCGACTCGGCAGAACCACCTGCAGGACACACCAAAAACACCTGCGGGCTACGCCAGAACCACTTGGAGGACTCTCTGGGGTCACCTGCTGGACATGCCGGAACCACCTCTCACACGTGCCAGAACCAAGTGTGGGACACCCTGGAACCACCTGCCGAATATGCTGGAGCCACCTGATCCAATCCACAGAACCACCTGCTGGACATGCCAAAATCACCTGCCGGCTATGCCAGAACCACTCGGCAGACCCTCTGCAATCACCTGGCGGGGATGCCGGGACCACCTCTCAGACGTGCCAGAACCACGTGCCGGACACGCCGGAACCACCTCCCGGACAGACCGGAACCACCTACCGGACCTGCCTGAACCACTAGCTGACCACGCTGGAACCACCTGCTTGAGTCGCCGGAACCACATGCCGGACATGGCAAACTCACCTGCCGGCTATGCCAGAACCACCTGGCGAACACTCCAGAATCACCTGCCAGGCATGCTGGAAGCATCTCTCAGAGGTGCCAGAATCATGTGCCAGAGACACCGGATGCACCTGTCGAGCACGCCTGAACCTCCTGCTCGACTCGCCAGAACCACCTGCTGGAGACGCCAAAATCACCTGCCGGCTAGGCCAGAACCACGTGGCGGACTCTATGGAATCACCCGCCGGGCATGCCGGAACCACCTCTCAGACGTGCCGGAAGCACATGCCGGACATGCCGGAAACACCTGCCGAGCACACCGGAGCCACGTGCTTGACTCACCGGAACCACCTGTCGGACATGCCAAAATCACCTGCCGGCTATGCCACAACCACCTGGTGGACTCTCTGGAATCACCTGCCGGGCATGATAGAACCACCTTTCAGACGTGCTGGAACCACGTGCCGGACAAGCCGGAACCACCTCCCGGACCTGCCTGCACCAAAAGCCGAGCATGCTAGAACAAAATGCCAGACACACCAAAATCACCTTCCAGCTACGCCAGAACCACTTGGAGGACTCTCCGGGATGACCTGCCAGGCATGCCGGAACCACCTCACAGACGTCCTAGAAGTACGTGCCGGAGATGCCGGAAGCACCTGCTGAGCACGCCACAACCACCTCCCGGACAGACAGGAACCACCTGCCGGACACGCTGCAACCATCTCCCGGACAGACAGGAACAACCTGCCGGACACAGCTGAACCACCAGCCCAGCTACCAGAACCACCTGCTTGAATCAACAGAAACACGTGCTGGACACGCCAAAATCACTTGCCAGCTATGCCAGAAACACGTGGCAGAGAGTCCGGAATCACCTGCTGGGCATGCAGGAACCACCTCTCAGATGCACAAGAACAACGTGCGACACAGGCCGGAACCCACTACCGGACAGACCAGAACCACCTGAAAGACCCGCCTGAACCACCTGCTGAGCACGGCGGGAACAACCTGCTAGACTCGCTGGAGCCACCTGCTGAACATGCCAAAATCACCAGCCGGCTATGCCAAAACCACTTGCCGGACACTCCGGAATCACCTGCCGGGCAGGCCAGAACGACCTCTCAGACGTACCAGAACCATGTGCCAGACATGCCGGAAACACCTGCCGAGTATGCCATAACCACCTGATCCACTCCCCAGAACCACCTGCTGGACACGCCAAAATCACCTGATGGCTACGCCAGCACCACTCGGCAGGCAAGCCAGAATCACCTGCAGGGTATGCCGGAACCACCTCTCAGACGTGCCAGAACCCCTTGTCGGACACTCCGGAATCACTTGTCAGGCATGCCGGAACCACCTCTCGAACGTGCCAGAATGACGTGTCAGAGACACCGGATGCACCTGCCGAGCACGCCGGAACCTCCTGTTCGACTCGCCGGAACCACCTGCCAGAGACGCCAAAATCCCCTGCCAGCTAGGCCAGAATCACATGGCGGACTCTATGGAATCTCCCGCCGGCAATGAAGGAACCACCTCTCAAACATACTGGAAGCACGTGCCGGACATGCCGGCACCACGTACTGGACACACCAGAAACACCTGCCGGACCTGCCTGAACCACCTGCTGAGCACACCGGAACAACTTGCTCGACTCGCTGGAGCCACCTGCTGGACACCCCAAAATCACCAGCCAGCTATGCCAGAACCACTTGCCGGACACTCCGGAATCACCTGCCGGGCATGCCGGAACCACCTCTCAGACGTGCCAGAACCACGTGCCGGACACGCCAGAACCACCTACCGGACACAACAGAACCACCTGCCAGACACGCCTGAACCACCTGCCAAGCATGCAGGATCCACCTGACAGACACGCAAAAATCACCTGCTGGCTATGCCAGAACCACTTGCCGGACTTTCCGGAATCACCTGCCGGGAATGCCGGACCCACCTCTCAAATGTGCCAAAATCGAGTGCCGGAGACGCCAGAAGCACCTGCCGAGCTAGCCAGAAGCACCTGCTCGAATTGTCGGAACCACCTGTGGGATGTGCCAAAATCACCTGCCGGCTATGCCAGAACCACTTGGTGGACAATCTGGAATCACCTGCCGGACATGCGAAAACCAGCTGTCAGACGTGCCGGAACCACGTGCCGGACACGCCGGAACCACAACCCGGACAGACCAGAACCACCAACCGGACCTGCCAGTACCACCTACCGAGCATGCTGGAACCACCTGCCGGACATGCCAAAATCACCTGCGGGCTAGGCCAGAACCACTTGGAGGACTCTCTGGGATCACCTGCCGGGCATGCCGGAACCACCTCTCAGACGTGCCAGAACCACATGCCAGAGACAGCGGATGCACCTGCCAAGCACGCCAGGACCTCCTGCTCGACTCGCCGGAACCAACTGCCAGAGACGCCAGAATCACCTGCTGAGAATGCTTATCCTCCTGAACAGCTCGCCTGAAAGAGCTGCCAGACACGTCAAAATCACCTGCCAGACACGCCAAAATCACCTCCCGGACATGCCAAAATCACCTGCCGGACATGCCAAAATCACCTGCCGGCTATGCCAGAACCACTTGCCGGACACTCCGGAATCACCTGCTGGGCATCAGGGAACCACCTCTCACCCGTACCAGAACAATGTGCGGCTCACGCCGGAACCCACTACCTGACAGACTGGAAGCTCGTGCCGCACACGCCGGAATCACATGGCGAGAAACCCGGAACCACCTGAACAGCTCGCCAGAAACACCTGCCGGACACGCCAAAATCACCTGCAGGATACGCCAGAACCACTTGCCAGACACTCCGGAACCACCTGTCGGGCATGCCGGAACCACCTCTGAGACCTGCCAGAACCACATGCTGGACATGCCGGAACCACATCCAGGACAGACCAGAACCACCTGCCGGATCCACCTGAACCACCTGTCGAGCACGCTGGAACCACCTGCTCGAGTCGCCGGAACCACATGCCGGACATGGCAAAATCCCCTGCCGGCTACACCAGAACCACTTGCTGGACACTCTGGAATCACCTGTCAGGCATGCCGGAACCACGTCATGGACAGACTGCAAACCCCTGCCAGACCTGCCGGAACCAACTGCCGAGCATGCCGGAACCAAGTGTTCGACTCGGCAGAACCACCTGCAGGACACACCAAAAACACCTGCGGGCTACGCCAGAACCACTTGGAGGACTCTCTGGGGTCACCTGCTGGACATGCCGGAACCACCTCTCACACGTGCCAGAACCAAGTGTGGGACACCCTGGAACCACCTGCCGAATATGCTGGAGCCACCTGATCCAATCCACAGAACCACCTGCTGGACATGCCAAAATCACCTGCCGGCTATGCCAGAACCACTCGGCAGACCCTCTGCAATCACCTGGCGGGGATGCCGGGACCACCTCTCAGACGTGCCAGAACCACGTGCCGGACACGCCGGAACCACCTCCCGGACAGACCGGAACCACCTACCGGACCTGCCTGAACCACTAGCTGACCACGCTGGAACCACCTGCTTGAGTCGCCGGAACCACATGCCGGACATGGCAAACTCACCTGCCGGCTATGCCAGAACCACCTGGCGAACACTCCAGAATCACCTGCCAGGCATGCTGGAAGCATCTCTCAGAGGTGCCAGAATCATGTGCCAGAGACACCGGATGCACCTGTCGAGCACGCCTGAACCTCCTGCTCGACTCGCCAGAACCACCTGCTGGAGACGCCAAAATCACCTGCCGGCTAGGCCAGAACCACGTGGCGGACTCTATGGAATCACCCGCCGGGCATGCCGGAACCACCTCTCAGACGTGCCGGAAGCACATGCCGGACATGCCGGAAACACCTGCCGAGCACACCGGAGCCACGTGCTTGACTCACCGGAACCACCTGTCGGACATGCCAAAATCACCTGCCGGCTATGCCACAACCACCTGGTGGACTCTCTGGAATCACCTGCCGGGCATGATAGAACCACCTTTCAGACGTGCTGGAACCACGTGCCGGACAAGCCGGAACCACCTCCCGGACCTGCCTGCACCAAAAGCCGAGCATGCTAGAACAAAATGCCAGACACACCAAAATCACCTTCCAGCTACGCCAGAACCACTTGGAGGACTCTCCGGGATGACCTGCCAGGCATGCCGGAACCACCTCACAGACGTCCTAGAAGTACGTGCCGGAGATGCCGGAAGCACCTGCTGAGCACGCCACAACCACCTCCCGGACAGACAGGAACCACCTGCCGGACACGCTGCAACCATCTCCCGGACAGACAGGAACAACCTGCCGGACACAGCTGAACCACCAGCCCAGCTACCAGAACCACCTGCTTGAATCAACAGAAACACGTGCTGGACACGCCAAAATCACTTGCCAGCTATGCCAGAAACACGTGGCAGAGAGTCCGGAATCACCTGCTGGGCATGCAGGAACCACCTCTCAGATGCACAAGAACAACGTGCGACACAGGCCGGAACCCACTACCGGACAGACCAGAACCACCTGAAAGACCCGCCTGAACCACCTGCTGAGCACGGCGGGAACAACCTGCTAGACTCGCTGGAGCCACCTGCTGAACATGCCAAAATCACCAGCCGGCTATGCCAAAACCACTTGCCGGACACTCCGGAATCACCTGCCGGGCAGGCCAGAACGACCTCTCAGACGTACCAGAACCATGTGCCAGACATGCCGGAAACACCTGCCGAGTATGCCATAACCACCTGATCCACTCCCCAGAACCACCTGCTGGACACGCCAAAATCACCTGATGGCTACGCCAGCACCACTCGGCAGGCAAGCCAGAATCACCTGCAGGGTATGCCGGAACCACCTCTCAGACGTGCCAGAACCCCTTGTCGGACACTCCGGAATCACTTGTCAGGCATGCCGGAACCACCTCTCGAACGTGCCAGAATGACGTGTCAGAGACACCGGATGCACCTGCCGAGCACGCCGGAACCTCCTGTTCGACTCGCCGGAACCACCTGCCAGAGACGCCAAAATCCCCTGCCAGCTAGGCCAGAATCACATGGCGGACTCTATGGAATCTCCCGCCGGCAATGAAGGAACCACCTCTCAAACATACTGGAAGCACGTGCCGGACATGCCGGCACCACGTACTGGACAGACCAGAAACACCTGCCGGACCTGCCTGAACCACCTGCTGAGCACACCGGAACAACTTGCTCGACTCGCTGGAGCCACCTGCTGGACACCCCAAAATCACCAGCCAGCTATGCCAGAACCACTTGCCGGACACTCCGGAATCACCTGCCGGGCATGCCGGAACCACCTCTCAGACGTGCCAGAACCACGTGCCGGACACGCCAGAACCACCTACCGGACACAACAGAACCACCTGCCAGACACGCCTGAACCACCTGCCAAGCATGCAGGATCCACCTGACAGACACGCAAAAATCACCTGCTGGCTATGCCAGAACCACTTGCCGGACTTTCCGGAATCACCTGCCGGGAATGCCGGACCCACCTCTCAAATGTGCCAAAATCGAGTGCCGGAGACGCCAGAAGCACCTGCCGAGCTAGCCAGAAGCACCTGCTCGAATTGTCGGAACCACCTGTGGGATGTGCCAAAATCACCTGCCGGCTATGCCAGAACCACTTGGTGGACAATCTGGAATCACCTGCCGGACATGCGAAAACCAGCTGTCAGACGTGCCGGAACCACGTGCCGGACACGCCGGAACCACAACCCGGACAGACCAGAACCACCAACCGGACCTGCCAGTACCACCTACCGAGCATGCTGGAACCACCTGCCGGACATGCCAAAATCACCTGCGGGCTAGGCCAGAACCACTTGGAGGACTCTCTGGGATCACCTGCCGGGCATGCCGGAACCACCTCTCAGACGTGCCAGAACCACATGCCAGAGACAGCGGATGCACCTGCCAAGCACGCCAGGACCTCCTGCTCGACTCGCCGGAACCAACTGCCAGAGACGCCAGAATCACCTGCTGAGAATGCTTATCCTCCTGAACAGCTCGCCTGAAAGAGCTGCCAGACACGTCAAAATCACCTGCCAGACACGCCAAAATCACCTCCCGGACATGCCAAAATCACTTGCCGGACATGCCAAAATCACCTGCCGGCTATGCCAGAACCACTTGCCGGACACTCCGGAATCACCTGCTGGGCATCAGGGAACCACCTCTCACCCGTACCAGAACAATGTGCGGCTCACGCCGGAACCCACTACCTGACAGACTGGAAGCTCGTGCCGCACACGCCGGAATCACATGGCGAGAAACCCGGAACCACCTGAACAGCTCGCCAGAAACACCTGCCGGACACGCCAAAATCACCTGCAGGATACGCCAGAACCACTTGCCAGACACTCCGGAACCACCTGTCGGGCATGCCGGAACCACCTCTGAGACCTGCCAGAACCACATGCTGGACATGCCGGAACCACATCCAGGACAGACCAGAACCACCTGCCGGATCCACCTGAACCACCTGTCGAGCACGCTGGAACCACCTGCTCGAGTCGCCGGAACCACATGCCGGACATGGCAAAATCCCCTGCCGGCTACACCAGAACCACTTGCTGGACACTCTGGAATCACCTGTCAGGCATGCCGGAACCACGTCATGGACAGACTGCAAACCCCTGCCAGACCTGCCGGAACCAACTGCCGAGCATGCCGGAACCAAGTGTTCGACTCGGCAGAACCACCTGCAGGACACACCAAAAACACCTGCGGGCTACGCCAGAACCACTTGGAGGACTCTCTGGGGTCACCTGCTGGACATGCCGGAACCACCTCTCAGACGTGCCAGAACCAAGTGTGGGACACCCTGGAACCACCTGCCGAATATGCTGGAGCCACCTGATCCAATCCACAGAACCACCTGCTGGACATGCCAAAATCACCTGCCGGCTATGCCAGAACCACTCGGCAGACCCTCTGCAATCACCTGGCGGGGATGCCGGGACCACCTCTCAGACGTGCCAGAACCACGTGCCGGACACGCCGGAACCACCTCCCGGACAGACCGGAACCACCTACCGGACCTGCCTGAACCACTAGCTGACCACGCTGGAACCACCTGCTTGAGTCGCCGGAACCACATGCCGGACATGGCAAACTCACCTGCCGGCTATGCCAGAACCACCTGGCGAACACTCCAGAATCACCTGCCAGGCATGCTGGAAGCATCTCTCAGAGGTGCCAGAATCATGTGCCAGAGACACCGGATGCACCTGTCGAGCACGCCTGAACCTCCTGCTCGACTCGCCAGAACCACCTGCTGGAGACGCCAAAATCACCTGCCGGCTAGGCCAGAACCACGTGGCGGACTCTATGGAATCACCCGCCGGGCATGCCGGAACCACCTCTCAGACGTGCCGGAAGCACATGCCGGACATGCCGGAAACACCTGCCGAGCACACCGGAGCCACGTGCTTGACTCACCGGAACCACCTGTCGGACATGCCAAAATCACCTGCCGGCTATGCCACAACCACCTGGTGGACTCTCTGGAATCACCTGCCGGGCATGATAGAACCACCTTTCAGACGTGCTGGAACCACGTGCCGGACAAGCCGGAACCACCTCCCGGACCTGCCTGCACCAAAAGCCGAGCATGCTAGAACAAAATGCCAGACACACCAAAATCACCTTCCAGCTACGCCAGAACCACTTGGAGGACTCTCCGGGATGACCTGCCAGGCATGCCGGAACCACCTCACAGACGTCCTAGAAGTACGTGCCGGAGATGCCGGAAGCACCTGCTGAGCACGCCACAACCACCTCCCGGACAGACAGGAACCACCTGCCGGACACGCTGCAACCATCTCCCGGACAGACAGGAACAACCTGCCGGACACAGCTGAACCACCAGCCCAGCTACCAGAACCACCTGCTTGAATCAACAGAAACACGTGCTGGACACGCCAAAATCACTTGCCAGCTATGCCAGAAACACGTGGCAGAGAGTCCGGAATCACCTGCTGGGCATGCAGGAACCACCTCTCAGATGCACAAGAACAACGTGCGACACAGGCCGGAACCCACTACCGGACAGACCAGAACCACCTGAAAGACCCGCCTGAACCACCTGCTGAGCACGGCGGGAACAACCTGCTAGACTCGCTGGAGCCACCTGCTGAACATGCCAAAATCACCAGCCGGCTATGCCAAAACCACTTGCCGGACACTCCGGAATCACCTGCCGGGCAGGCCAGAACGACCTCTCAGACGTACCAGAACCATGTGCCAGACATGCCGGAAACACCTGCCGAGTATGCCATAACCACCTGATCCACTCCCCAGAACCACCTGCTGGACACGCCAAAATCACCTGATGGCTACGCCAGCACCACTCGGCAGGCAAGCCAGAATCACCTGCAGGGTATGCCGGAACCACCTCTCAGACGTGCCAGAACCCCTTGTCGGACACTCCGGAATCACTTGTCAGGCATGCCGGAACCACCTCTCGAACGTGCCAGAATGACGTGTCAGAGACACCGGATGCACCTGCCGAGCACGCCGGAACCTCCTGTTCGACTCGCCGGAACCACCTGCCAGAGACGCCAAAATCCCCTGCCAGCTAGGCCAGAATCACATGGCGGACTCTATGGAATCTCCCGCCGGCAATGAAGGAACCACCTCTCAAACATACTGGAAGCACGTGCCGGACATGCCGGCACCACGTACTGGACAGACCAGAAACACCTGCCGGACCTGCCTGAACCACCTGCTGAGCACACCGGAACAACTTGCTCGACTCGCTGGAGCCACCTGCTGGACACCCCAAAATCACCAGCCAGCTATGCCAGAACCACTTGCCGGACACTCCGGAATCACCTGCCGGGCATGCCGGAACCACCTCTCAGACGTGCCAGAACCACGTGCCGGACACGCCAGAACCACCTACCGGACACAACAGAACCACCTGCCAGACACGCCTGAACCACCTGCCAAGCATGCAGGATCCACCTGACAGACACGCAAAAATCACCTGCTGGCTATGCCAGAACCACTTGCCGGACTTTCCGGAATCACCTGCCGGGAATGCCGGACCCACCTCTCAAATGTGCCAAAATCGAGTGCCGGAGACGCCAGAAGCACCTGCCGAGCTAGCCAGAAGCACCTGCTCGAATTGTCGGAACCACCTGTGGGATGTGCCAAAATCACCTGCCGGCTATGCCAGAACCACTTGGTGGACAATCTGGAATCACCTGCCGGACATGCGAAAACCAGCTGTCAGACGTGCCGGAACCACGTGCCGGACACGCCGGAACCACAACCCGGACAGACCAGAACCACCAACCGGACCTGCCAGTACCACCTACCGAGCATGCTGGAACCACCTGCCGGACATGCCAAAATCACCTGCGGGCTAGGCCAGAACCACTTGGAGGACTCTCTGGGATCACCTGCCGGGCATGCCGGAACCACCTCTCAGACGTGCCAGAACCACATGCCAGAGACAGCGGATGCACCTGCCAAGCACGCCAGGACCTCCTGCTCGACTCGCCGGAACCAACTGCCAGAGACGCCAGAATCACCTGCTGAGAATGCTTATCCTCCTGAACAGCTCGCCTGAAAGAGCTGCCAGACACGTCAAAATCACCTGCCAGACACGCCAAAATCACCTCCCGGACATGCCAAAATCACCTGCCGGACATGCCAAAATCACCTGCCGGCTATGCCAGAACCACTTGCCGGACACTCCGGAATCACCTGCTGGGCATCAGGGAACCACCTCTCACCCGTACCAGAACAATGTGCGGCTCACGCCGGAACCCACTACCTGACAGACTGGAAGCTCGTGCCGCACACGCCGGAATCACATGGCGAGAAACCCGGAACCACCTGAACAGCTCGCCAGAAACACCTGCCGGACACGCCAAAATCACCTGCAGGATACGCCAGAACCACTTGCCAGACACTCCGGAACCACCTGTCGGGCATGCCGGAACCACCTCTGAGACCTGCCAGAACCACATGCTGGACATGCCGGAACCACATCCAGGACAGACCAGAACCACCTGCCGGATCCACCTGAACCACCTGTCGAGCACGCTGGAACCACCTGCTCGAGTCGCCGGAACCACATGCCGGACATGGCAAAATCCCCTGCCGGCTACACCAGAACCACTTGCTGGACACTCTGGAATCACCTGTCAGGCATGCCGGAACCACGTCATGGACAGACTGCAAACCCCTGCCAGACCTGCCGGAACCAACTGCCGAGCATGCCGGAACCAAGTGTTCGACTCGGCAGAACCACCTGCAGGACACACCAAAAACACCTGCGGGCTACGCCAGAACCACTTGGAGGACTCTCTGGGGTCACCTGCTGGACATGCCGGAACCACCTCTCACACGTGCCAGAACCAAGTGTGGGACACCCTGGAACCACCTGCCGAATATGCTGGAGCCACCTGATCCAATCCACAGAACCACCTGCTGGACATGCCAAAATCACCTGCCGGCTATGCCAGAACCACTCGGCAGACCCTCTGCAATCACCTGGCGGGGATGCCGGGACCACCTCTCAGACGTGCCAGAACCACGTGCCGGACACGCCGGAACCACCTCCCGGACAGACCGGAACCACCTACCGGACCTGCCTGAACCACTAGCTGACCACGCTGGAACCACCTGCTTGAGTCGCCGGAACCACATGCCGGACATGGCAAACTCACCTGCCGGCTATGCCAGAACCACCTGGCGAACACTCCAGAATCACCTGCCAGGCATGCTGGAAGCATCTCTCAGAGGTGCCAGAATCATGTGCCAGAGACACCGGATGCACCTGTCGAGCACGCCTGAACCTCCTGCTCGACTCGCCAGAACCACCTGCTGGAGACGCCAAAATCACCTGCCGGCTAGGCCAGAACCACGTGGCGGACTCTATGGAATCACCCGCCGGGCATGCCGGAACCACCTCTCAGACGTGCCGGAAGCACATGCCGGACATGCCGGAAACACCTGCCGAGCACACCGGAGCCACGTGCTTGACTCACCGGAACCACCTGTCGGACATGCCAAAATCACCTGCCGGCTATGCCACAACCACCTGGTGGACTCTCTGGAATCACCTGCCGGGCATGATAGAACCACCTTTCAGACGTGCTGGAACCACGTGCCGGACAAGCCGGAACCACCTCCCGGACCTGCCTGCACCAAAAGCCGAGCATGCTAGAACAAAATGCCAGACACACCAAAATCACCTTCCAGCTACGCCAGAACCACTTGGAGGACTCTCCGGGATGACCTGCCAGGCATGCCGGAACCACCTCACAGACGTCCTAGAAGTACGTGCCGGAGATGCCGGAAGCACCTGCTGAGCACGCCACAACCACCTCCCGGACAGACAGGAACCACCTGCCGGACACGCTGCAACCATCTCCCGGACAGACAGGAACAACCTGCCGGACACAGCTGAACCACCAGCCCAGCTACCAGAACCACCTGCTTGAATCAACAGAAACACGTGCTGGACACGCCAAAATCACTTGCCAGCTATGCCAGAAACACGTGGCAGAGAGTCCGGAATCACCTGCTGGGCATGCAGGAACCACCTCTCAGATGCACAAGAACAACGTGCGACACAGGCCGGAACCCACTACCGGACAGACCAGAACCACCTGAAAGACCCGCCTGAACCACCTGCTGAGCACGGCGGGAACAACCTGCTAGACTCGCTGGAGCCACCTGCTGAACATGCCAAAATCACCAGCCGGCTATGCCAAAACCACTTGCCGGACACTCCGGAATCACCTGCCGGGCAGGCCAGAACGACCTCTCAGACGTACCAGAACCATGTGCCAGACATGCCGGAAACACCTGCCGAGTATGCCATAACCACCTGATCCACTCCCCAGAACCACCTGCTGGACACGCCAAAATCACCTGATGGCTACGCCAGCACCACTCGGCAGGCAAGCCAGAATCACCTGCAGGGTATGCCGGAACCACCTCTCAGACGTGCCAGAACCCCTTGTCGGACACTCCGGAATCACTTGTCAGGCATGCCGGAACCACCTCTCGAACGTGCCAGAATGACGTGTCAGAGACACCGGATGCACCTGCCGAGCACGCCGGAACCTCCTGTTCGACTCGCCGGAACCACCTGCCAGAGACGCCAAAATCCCCTGCCAGCTAGGCCAGAATCACATGGCGGACTCTATGGAATCTCCCGCCGGCAATGAAGGAACCACCTCTCAAACATACTGGAAGCACGTGCCGGACATGCCGGCACCACGTACTGGACAGACCAGAAACACCTGCCGGACCTGCCTGAACCACCTGCTGAGCACACCGGAACAACTTGCTCGACTCGCTGGAGCCACCTGCTGGACACCCCAAAATCACCAGCCAGCTATGCCAGAACCACTTGCCGGACACTCCGGAATCACCTGCCGGGCATGCCGGAACCACCTCTCAGACGTGCCAGAACCACGTGCCGGACACGCCAGAACCACCTACCGGACACAACAGAACCACCTGCCAGACACGCCTGAACCACCTGCCAAGCATGCAGGATCCACCTGACAGACACGCAAAAATCACCTGCTGGCTATGCCAGAACCACTTGCCGGACTTTCCGGAATCACCTGCCGGGAATGCCGGACCCACCTCTCAAATGTGCCAAAATCGAGTGCCGGAGACGCCAGAAGCACCTGCCGAGCTAGCCAGAAGCACCTGCTCGAATTGTCGGAACCACCTGTGGGATGTGCCAAAATCACCTGCCGGCTATGCCAGAACCACTTGGTGGACAATCTGGAATCACCTGCCGGACATGCGAAAACCAGCTGTCAGACGTGCCGGAACCACGTGCCGGACACGCCGGAACCACAACCCGGACAGACCAGAACCACCAACCGGACCTGCCAGTACCACCTACCGAGCATGCTGGAACCACCTGCCGGACATGCCAAAATCACCTGCGGGCTAGGCCAGAACCACTTGGAGGACTCTCTGGGATCACCTGCCGGGCATGCCGGAACCACCTCTCAGACGTGCCAGAACCACATGCCAGAGACAGCGGATGCACCTGCCAAGCACGCCAGGACCTCCTGCTCGACTCGCCGGAACCAACTGCCAGAGACGCCAGAATCACCTGCTGAGAATGCTTATCCTCCTGAACAGCTCGCCTGAAAGAGCTGCCAGACACGTCAAAATCACCTGCCAGACACGCCAAAATCACCTCCCGGACATGCCAAAATCACCTGCCGGACATGCCAAAATCACCTGCCGGCTATGCCAGAACCACTTGTCGGACACTCCGGAATCACCTGCTGGGCATCAGGGAACCACCTCTCACCCGTACCAGAACAATGTGCGGCTCACGCCGGAACCCACTACCTGACAGACTGGAAGCTCGTGCCGCACACGCCGGAATCACATGGCGAGAAACCCGGAACCACCTGAACAGCTCGCCAGAAACACCTGCCGGACACGCCAAAATCACCTGCAGGATACGCCAGAACCACTTGCCAGACACTCCGGAACCACCTGTCGGGCATGCCGGAACCACCTCTGAGACCTGCCAGAACCACATGCTGGACATGCCGGAACCACATCCAGGACAGACCAGAACCACCTGCCGGATCCACCTGAACCACCTGTCGAGCACGCTGGAACCACCTGCTCGAGTCGCCGGAACCACATGCCGGACATGGCAAAATCCCCTGCCGGCTACACCAGAACCACTTGCTGGACACTCTGGAATCACCTGTCAGGCATGCCGGAACCACGTCATGGACAGACTGCAAACCCCTGCCAGACCTGCCGGAACCAACTGCCGAGCATGCCGGAACCAAGTGTTCGACTCGGCAGAACCACCTGCAGGACACACCAAAAACACCTGCGGGCTACGCCAGAACCACTTGGAGGACTCTCTGGGGTCACCTGCTGGACATGCCGGAACCACCTCTCACACGTGCCAGAACCAAGTGTGGGACACCCTGGAACCACCTGCCGAATATGCTGGAGCCACCTGATCCAATCCACAGAACCACCTGCTGGACATGCCAAAATCACCTGCCGGCTATGCCAGAACCACTCGGCAGACCCTCTGCAATCACCTGGCGGGGATGCCGGGACCACCTCTCAGACGTGCCAGAACCACGTGCCGGACACGCCGGAACCACCTCCCGGACAGACCGGAACCACCTACCGGACCTGCCTGAACCACTAGCTGACCACGCTGGAACCACCTGCTTGAGTCGCCGGAACCACATGCCGGACATGGCAAACTCACCTGCCGGCTATGCCAGAACCACCTGGCGAACACTCCAGAATCACCTGCCAGGCATGCTGGAAGCATCTCTCAGAGGTGCCAGAATCATGTGCCAGAGACACCGGATGCACCTGTCGAGCACGCCTGAACCTCCTGCTCGACTCGCCAGAACCACCTGCTGGAGACGCCAAAATCACCTGCCGGCTAGGCCAGAACCACGTGGCGGACTCTATGGAATCACCCGCCGGGCATGCCGGAACCACCTCTCAGACGTGCCGGAAGCACATGCCGGACATGCCGGAAACACCTGCCGAGCACACCGGAGCCACGTGCTTGACTCACCGGAACCACCTGTCGGACATGCCAAAATCACCTGCCGGCTATGCCACAACCACCTGGTGGACTCTCTGGAATCACCTGCCGGGCATGATAGAACCACCTTTCAGACGTGCTGGAACCACGTGCCGGACAAGCCGGAACCACCTCCCGGACCTGCCTGCACCAAAAGCCGAGCATGCTAGAACAAAATGCCAGACACACCAAAATCACCTTCCAGCTACGCCAGAACCACTTGGAGGACTCTCCGGGATGACCTGCCAGGCATGCCGGAACCACCTCACAGACGTCCTAGAAGTACGTGCCGGAGATGCCGGAAGCACCTGCTGAGCACGCCACAACCACCTCCCGGACAGACAGGAACCACCTGCCGGACACGCTGCAACCATCTCCCGGACAGACAGGAACAACCTGCCGGACACAGCTGAACCACCAGCCCAGCTACCAGAACCACCTGCTTGAATCAACAGAAACACGTGCTGGACACGCCAAAATCACTTGCCAGCTATGCCAGAAACACGTGGCAGAGAGTCCGGAATCACCTGCTGGGCATGCAGGAACCACCTCTCAGATGCACAAGAACAACGTGCGACACAGGCCGGAACCCACTACCGGACAGACCAGAACCACCTGAAAGACCCGCCTGAACCACCTGCTGAGCACGGCGGGAACAACCTGCTAGACTCGCTGGAGCCACCTGCTGAACATGCCAAAATCACCAGCCGGCTATGCCAAAACCACTTGCCGGACACTCCGGAATCACCTGCCGGGCAGGCCAGAACGACCTCTCAGACGTACCAGAACCATGTGCCAGACATGCCGGAAACACCTGCCGAGTATGCCATAACCACCTGATCCACTCCCCAGAACCACCTGCTGGACACGCCAAAATCACCTGATGGCTACGCCAGCACCACTCGGCAGGCAAGCCAGAATCACCTGCAGGGTATGCCGGAACCACCTCTCAGACGTGCCAGAACCCCTTGTCGGACACTCCGGAATCACTTGTCAGGCATGCCGGAACCACCTCTCGAACGTGCCAGAATGACGTGTCAGAGACACCGGATGCACCTGCCGAGCACGCCGGAACCTCCTGTTCGACTCGCCGGAACCACCTGCCAGAGACGCCAAAATCCCCTGCCAGCTAGGCCAGAATCACATGGCGGACTCTATGGAATCTCCCGCCGGCAATGAAGGAACCACCTCTCAAACATACTGGAAGCACGTGCCGGACATGCCGGCACCACGTACTGGACAGACCAGAAACACCTGCCGGACCTGCCTGAACCACCTGCTGAGCACACCGGAACAACTTGCTCGACTCGCTGGAGCCACCTGCTGGACACCCCAAAATCACCAGCCAGCTATGCCAGAACCACTTGCCGGACACTCCGGAATCACCTGCCGGGCATGCCGGAACCACCTCTCAGACGTGCCAGAACCACGTGCCGGACACGCCAGAACCACCTACCGGACACAACAGAACCACCTGCCAGACACGCCTGAACCACCTGCCAAGCATGCAGGATCCACCTGACAGACACGCAAAAATCACCTGCTGGCTATGCCAGAACCACTTGCCGGACTTTCCGGAATCACCTGCCGGGAATGCCGGACCCACCTCTCAAATGTGCCAAAATCGAGTGCCGGAGACGCCAGAAGCACCTGCCGAGCTAGCCAGAAGCACCTGCTCGAATTGTCGGAACCACCTGTGGGATGTGCCAAAATCACCTGCCGGCTATGCCAGAACCACTTGGTGGACAATCTGGAATCACCTGCCGGACATGCGAAAACCAGCTGTCAGACGTGCCGGAACCACGTGCCGGACACGCCGGAACCACAACCCGGACAGACCAGAACCACCAACCGGACCTGCCAGTACCACCTACCGAGCATGCTGGAACCACCTGCCGGACATGCCAAAATCACCTGCGGGCTAGGCCAGAACCACTTGGAGGACTCTCTGGGATCACCTGCCGGGCATGCCGGAACCACCTCTCAGACGTGCCAGAACCACATGCCAGAGACAGCGGATGCACCTGCCAAGCACGCCAGGACCTCCTGCTCGACTCGCCGGAACCAACTGCCAGAGACGCCAGAATCACCTGCTGAGAATGCTTATCCTCCTGAACAGCTCGCCTGAAAGAGCTGCCAGACACGTCAAAATCACCTGCCAGACACGCCAAAATCACCTCCCGGACATGCCAAAATCACCTGCCGGACATGCCAAAATCACCTGCCGGCTATGCCAGAACCACTTGCCGGACACTCCGGAATCACCTGCTGGGCATCAGGGAACCACCTCTCACCCGTACCAGAACAATGTGCGGCTCACGCCGGAACCCACTACCTGACAGACTGGAAGCTCGTGCCGCACACGCCGGAATCACATGGCGAGAAACCCGGAACCACCTGAACAGCTCGCCAGAAACACCTGCCGGACACGCCAAAATCACCTGCAGGATACGCCAGAACCACTTGCCAGACACTCCGGAACCACCTGTCGGGCATGCCGGAACCACCTCTGAGACCTGCCAGAACCACATGCTGGACATGCCGGAACCACATCCAGGACAGACCAGAACCACCTGCCGGATCCACCTGAACCACCTGTCGAGCACGCTGGAACCACCTGCTCGAGTCGCCGGAACCACATGCCGGACATGGCAAAATCCCCTGCCGGCTACACCAGAACCACTTGCTGGACACTCTGGAATCACCTGTCAGGCATGCCGGAACCACGTCATGGACAGACTGCAAACCCCTGCCAGACCTGCCGGAACCAACTGCCGAGCATGCCGGAACCAAGTGTTCGACTCGGCAGAACCACCTGCAGGACACACCAAAAACACCTGCGGGCTACGCCAGAACCACTTGGAGGACTCTCTGGGGTCACCTGCTGGACATGCCGGAACCACCTCTCAGACGTGCCAGAACCAAGTGTGGGACACCCTGGAACCACCTGCCGAATATGCTGGAGCCACCTGATCCAATCCACAGAACCACCTGCTGGACATGCCAAAATCACCTGCCGGCTATGCCAGAACCACTCGGCAGACCCTCTGCAATCACCTGGCGGGGATGCCGGGACCACCTCTCAGACGTGCCAGAACCACGTGCCGGACACGCCGGAACCACCTCCCGGACAGACCGGAACCACCTACCGGACCTGCCTGAACCACTAGCTGACCACGCTGGAACCACCTGCTTGAGTCGCCGGAACCACATGCCGGACATGGCAAACTCACCTGCCGGCTATGCCAGAACCACCTGGCGAACACTCCAGAATCACCTGCCAGGCATGCTGGAAGCATCTCTCAGAGGTGCCAGAATCATGTGCCAGAGACACCGGATGCACCTGTCGAGCACGCCTGAACCTCCTGCTCGACTCGCCAGAACCACCTGCTGGAGACGCCAAAATCACCTGCCGGCTAGGCCAGAACCACGTGGCGGACTCTATGGAATCACCCGCCGGGCATGCCGGAACCACCTCTCAGACGTGCCGGAAGCACATGCCGGACATGCCGGAAACACCTGCCGAGCACACCGGAGCCACGTGCTTGACTCACCGGAACCACCTGTCGGACATGCCAAAATCACCTGCCGGCTATGCCACAACCACCTGGTGGACTCTCTGGAATCACCTGCCGGGCATGATAGAACCACCTTTCAGACGTGCTGGAACCACGTGCCGGACAAGCCGGAACCACCTCCCGGACCTGCCTGCACCAAAAGCCGAGCATGCTAGAACAAAATGCCAGACACACCAAAATCACCTTCCAGCTACGCCAGAACCACTTGGAGGACTCTCCGGGATGACCTGCCAGGCATGCCGGAACCACCTCACAGACGTCCTAGAAGTACGTGCCGGAGATGCCGGAAGCACCTGCTGAGCACGCCACAACCACCTCCCGGACAGACAGGAACCACCTGCCGGACACGCTGCAACCATCTCCCGGACAGACAGGAACAACCTGCCGGACACAGCTGAACCACCAGCCCAGCTACCAGAACCACCTGCTTGAATCAACAGAAACACGTGCTGGACACGCCAAAATCACTTGCCAGCTATGCCAGAAACACGTGGCAGAGAGTCCGGAATCACCTGCTGGGCATGCAGGAACCACCTCTCAGATGCACAAGAACAACGTGCGACACAGGCCGGAACCCACTACCGGACAGACCAGAACCACCTGAAAGACCCGCCTGAACCACCTGCTGAGCACGGCGGGAACAACCTGCTAGACTCGCTGGAGCCACCTGCTGAACATGCCAAAATCACCAGCCGGCTATGCCAAAACCACTTGCCGGACACTCCGGAATCACCTGCCGGGCAGGCCAGAACGACCTCTCAGACGTACCAGAACCATGTGCCAGACATGCCGGAAACACCTGCCGAGTATGCCATAACCACCTGATCCACTCCCCAGAACCACCTGCTGGACACGCCAAAATCACCTGATGGCTACGCCAGCACCACTCGGCAGGCAAGCCAGAATCACCTGCAGGGTATGCCGGAACCACCTCTCAGACGTGCCAGAACCCCTTGTCGGACACTCCGGAATCACTTGTCAGGCATGCCGGAACCACCTCTCGAACGTGCCAGAATGACGTGTCAGAGACACCGGATGCACCTGCCGAGCACGCCGGAACCTCCTGTTCGACTCGCCGGAACCACCTGCCAGAGACGCCAAAATCCCCTGCCAGCTAGGCCAGAATCACATGGCGGACTCTATGGAATCTCCCGCCGGCAATGAAGGAACCACCTCTCAAACATACTGGAAGCACGTGCCGGACATGCCGGCACCACGTACTGGACAGACCAGAAACACCTGCCGGACCTGCCTGAACCACCTGCTGAGCACACCGGAACAACTTGCTCGACTCGCTGGAGCCACCTGCTGGACACCCCAAAATCACCAGCCAGCTATGCCAGAACCACTTGCCGGACACTCCGGAATCACCTGCCGGGCATGCCGGAACCACCTCTCAGACGTGCCAGAACCACGTGCCGGACACGCCAGAACCACCTACCGGACACAACAGAACCACCTGCCAGACACGCCTGAACCACCTGCCAAGCATGCAGGATCCACCTGACAGACACGCAAAAATCACCTGCCGGCTATGCCAGAACCACTTGGTGGACAATCTGGAATCACCTGCCGGACATGCGAAAACCAGCTGTCAGACGTGCCGGAACCACGTGCCGGACACGCCGGAACCACAACCCGGACAGACCAGAACCACCAACCGGACCTGCCAGTACCACCTACCGAGCATGCTGGAACCACCTGCCGGACATGCCAAAATCACCTGCGGGCTAGGCCAGAACCACTTGGAGGACTCTCTGGGATCACCTGCCGGGCATGCCGGAACCACCTCTCAGACGTGCCAGAACCACATGCCAGAGACAGCGGATGCACCTGCCAAGCACGCCAGGACCTCCTGCTCGACTCGCCGGAACCAACTGCCAGAGACGCCAGAATCACCTGCTGAGAATGCTTATCCTCCTGAACAGCTCGCCTGAAAGAGCTGCCAGACACGTCAAAATCACCTGCCAGACACGCCAAAATCACCTCCCGGACATGCCAAAATCACCTGCCGGACATGCCAAAATCACCTGCCGGCTATGCCAGAACCACTTGCCGGACACTCCGGAATCACCTGCTGGGCATCAGGGAACCACCTCTCACCCGTACCAGAACAATGTGCGGCTCACGCCGGAACCCACTACCTGACAGACTGGAAGCTCGTGCCGCACACGCCGGAATCACATGGCGAGAAACCCGGAACCACCTGAACAGCTCGCCAGAAACACCTGCCGGACACGCCAAAATCACCTGCAGGATACGCCAGAACCACTTGCCAGACACTCCGGAACCACCTGTCGGGCATGCCGGAACCACCTCTGAGACCTGCCAGAACCACATGCTGGACATGCCGGAACCACATCCAGGACAGACCAGAACCACCTGCCGGATCCACCTGAACCACCTGTCGAGCACGCTGGAACCACCTGCTCGAGTCGCCGGAACCACATGCCGGACATGGCAAAATCCCCTGCCGGCTACACCAGAACCACTTGCTGGACACTCTGGAATCACCTGTCAGGCATGCCGGAACCACGTCATGGACAGACTGCAAACCCCTGCCAGACCTGCCGGAACCAACTGCCGAGCATGCCGGAACCAAGTGTTCGACTCGGCAGAACCACCTGCAGGACACACCAAAAACACCTGCGGGCTACGCCAGAACCACTTGGAGGACTCTCTGGGGTCACCTGCTGGACATGCCGGAACCACCTCTCACACGTGCCAGAACCAAGTGTGGGACACCCTGGAACCACCTGCCGAATATGCTGGAGCCACCTGATCCAATCCACAGAACCACCTGCTGGACATGCCAAAATCACCTGCCGGCTATGCCAGAACCACTCGGCAGACCCTCTGCAATCACCTGGCGGGGATGCCGGGACCACCTCTCAGACGTGCCAGAACCACGTGCCGGACACGCCGGAACCACCTCCCGGACAGACCGGAACCACCTACCGGACCTGCCTGAACCACTAGCTGACCACGCTGGAACCACCTGCTTGAGTCGCCGGAACCACATGCCGGACATGGCAAACTCACCTGCCGGCTATGCCAGAACCACCTGGCGAACACTCCAGAATCACCTGCCAGGCATGCTGGAAGCATCTCTCAGAGGTGCCAGAATCATGTGCCAGAGACACCGGATGCACCTGTCGAGCACGCCTGAACCTCCTGCTCGACTCGCCAGAACCACCTGCTGGAGACGCCAAAATCACCTGCCGGCTAGGCCAGAACCACGTGGCGGACTCTATGGAATCACCCGCCGGGCATGCCGGAACCACCTCTCAGACGTGCCGGAAGCACATGCCGGACATGCCGGAAACACCTGCCGAGCACACCGGAGCCACGTGCTTGACTCACCGGAACCACCTGTCGGACATGCCAAAATCACCTGCCGGCTATGCCACAACCACCTGGTGGACTCTCTGGAATCACCTGCCGGGCATGATAGAACCACCTTTCAGACGTGCTGGAACCACGTGCCGGACAAGCCGGAACCACCTCCCGGACCTGCCTGCACCAAAAGCCGAGCATGCTAGAACAAAATGCCAGACACACCAAAATCACCTTCCAGCTACGCCAGAACCACTTGGAGGACTCTCCGGGATGACCTGCCAGGCATGCCGGAACCACCTCACAGACGTCCTAGAAGTACGTGCCGGAGATGCCGGAAGCACCTGCTGAGCACGCCACAACCACCTCCCGGACAGACAGGAACCACCTGCCGGACACGCTGCAACCATCTCCCGGACAGACAGGAACAACCTGCCGGACACAGCTGAACCACCAGCCCAGCTACCAGAACCACCTGCTTGAATCAACAGAAACACGTGCTGGACACGCCAAAATCACTTGCCAGCTATGCCAGAAACACGTGGCAGAGAGTCCGGAATCACCTGCTGGGCATGCAGGAACCACCTCTCAGATGCACAAGAACAACGTGCGACACAGGCCGGAACCCACTACCGGACAGACCAGAACCACCTGAAAGACCCGCCTGAACCACCTGCTGAGCACGGCGGGAACAACCTGCTAGACTCGCTGGAGCCACCTGCTGAACATGCCAAAATCACCAGCCGGCTATGCCAAAACCACTTGCCGGACACTCCGGAATCACCTGCCGGGCAGGCCAGAACGACCTCTCAGACGTACCAGAACCATGTGCCAGACATGCCGGAAACACCTGCCGAGTATGCCATAACCACCTGATCCACTCCCCAGAACCACCTGCTGGACACGCCAAAATCACCTGATGGCTACGCCAGCACCACTCGGCAGGCAAGCCAGAATCACCTGCAGGGTATGCCGGAACCACCTCTCAGACGTGCCAGAACCCCTTGTCGGACACTCCGGAATCACTTGTCAGGCATGCCGGAACCACCTCTCGAACGTGCCAGAATGACGTGTCAGAGACACCGGATGCACCTGCCGAGCACGCCGGAACCTCCTGTTCGACTCGCCGGAACCACCTGCCAGAGACGCCAAAATCCCCTGCCAGCTAGGCCAGAATCACATGGCGGACTCTATGGAATCTCCCGCCGGCAATGAAGGAACCACCTCTCAAACATACTGGAAGCACGTGCCGGACATGCCGGCACCACGTACTGGACAGACCAGAAACACCTGCCGGACCTGCCTGAACCACCTGCTGAGCACACCGGAACAACTTGCTCGACTCGCTGGAGCCACCTGCTGGACACCCCAAAATCACCAGCCAGCTATGCCAGAACCACTTGCCGGACACTCCGGAATCACCTGCCGGGCATGCCGGAACCACCTCTCAGACGTGCCAGAACCACGTGCCGGACACGCCAGAACCACCTACCGGACACAACAGAACCACCTGCCAGACACGCCTGAACCACCTGCCAAGCATGCAGGATCCACCTGACAGACACGCAAAAATCACCTGCTGGCTATGCCAGAACCACTTGCCGGACTTTCCGGAATCACCTGCCGGGAATGCCGGACCCACCTCTCAAATGTGCCAAAATCGAGTGCCGGAGACGCCAGAAGCACCTGCCGAGCTAGCCAGAAGCACCTGCTCGAATTGTCGGAACCACCTGTGGGATGTGCCAAAATCACCTGCCGGCTATGCCAGAACCACTTGGTGGACAATCTGGAATCACCTGCCGGACATGCGAAAACCAGCTGTCAGACGTGCCGGAACCACGTGCCGGACACGCCGGAACCACAACCCGGACAGACCAGAACCACCAACCGGACCTGCCAGTACCACCTACCGAGCATGCTGGAACCACCTGCCGGACATGCCAAAATCACCTGCGGGCTAGGCCAGAACCACTTGGAGGACTCTCTGGGATCACCTGCCGGGCATGCCGGAACCACCTCTCAGACGTGCCAGAACCACATGCCAGAGACAGCGGATGCACCTGCCAAGCACGCCAGGACCTCCTGCTCGACTCGCCGGAACCAACTGCCAGAGACGCCAGAATCACCTGCTGAGAATGCTTATCCTCCTGAACAGCTCGCCTGAAAGAGCTGCCAGACACGTCAAAATCACCTGCCAGACACGCCAAAATCACCTCCCGGACATGCCAAAATCACCTGCCGGACATGCCAAAATCACCTGCCGGCTATGCCAGAACCACTTGCCGGACACTCCGGAATCACCTGCTGGGCATCAGGGAACCACCTCTCACCCGTACCAGAACAATGTGCGGCTCACGCCGGAACCCACTACCTGACAGACTGGAAGCTCGTGCCGCACACGCCGGAATCACATGGCGAGAAACCCGGAACCACCTGAACAGCTCGCCAGAAACACCTGCCGGACACGCCAAAATCACCTGCAGGATACGCCAGAACCACTTGCCAGACACTCCGGAACCACCTGTCGGGCATGCCGGAACCACCTCTGAGACCTGCCAGAACCACATGCTGGACATGCCGGAACCACATCCAGGACAGACCAGAACCACCTGCCGGATCCACCTGAACCACCTGTCGAGCACGCTGGAACCACCTGCTCGAGTCGCCGGAACCACATGCCGGACATGGCAAAATCCCCTGCCGGCTACACCAGAACCACTTGCTGGACACTCTGGAATCACCTGTCAGGCATGCCGGAACCACGTCATGGACAGACTGCAAACCCCTGCCAGACCTGCCGGAACCAACTGCCGAGCATGCCGGAACCAAGTGTTCGACTCGGCAGAACCACCTGCAGGACACACCAAAAACACCTGCGGGCTACGCCAGAACCACTTGGAGGACTCTCTGGGGTCACCTGCTGGACATGCCGGAACCACCTCTCAGACGTGCCAGAACCAAGTGTGGGACACCCTGGAACCACCTGCCGAATATGCTGGAGCCACCTGATCCAATCCACAGAACCACCTGCTGGACATGCCAAAATCACCTGCCGGCTATGCCAGAACCACTCGGCAGACCCTCTGCAATCACCTGGCGGGGATGCCGGGACCACCTCTCAGACGTGCCAGAACCACGTGCCGGACACGCCGGAACCACCTCCCGGACAGACCGGAACCACCTACCGGACCTGCCTGAACCACTAGCTGACCACGCTGGAACCACCTGCTTGAGTCGCCGGAACCACATGCCGGACATGGCAAACTCACCTGCCGGCTATGCCAGAACCACCTGGCGAACACTCCAGAATCACCTGCCAGGCATGCTGGAAGCATCTCTCAGAGGTGCCAGAATCATGTGCCAGAGACACCGGATGCACCTGTCGAGCACGCCTGAACCTCCTGCTCGACTCGCCAGAACCACCTGCTGGAGACGCCAAAATCACCTGCCGGCTAGGCCAGAACCACGTGGCGGACTCTATGGAATCACCCGCCGGGCATGCCGGAACCACCTCTCAGACGTGCCGGAAGCACATGCCGGACATGCCGGAAACACCTGCCGAGCACACCGGAGCCACGTGCTTGACTCACCGGAACCACCTGTCGGACATGCCAAAATCACCTGCCGGCTATGCCACAACCACCTGGTGGACTCTCTGGAATCACCTGCCGGGCATGATAGAACCACCTTTCAGACGTGCTGGAACCACGTGCCGGACAAGCCGGAACCACCTCCCGGACCTGCCTGCACCAAAAGCCGAGCATGCTAGAACAAAATGCCAGACACACCAAAATCACCTTCCAGCTACGCCAGAACCACTTGGAGGACTCTCCGGGATGACCTGCCAGGCATGCCGGAACCACCTCACAGACGTCCTAGAAGTACGTGCCGGAGATGCCGGAAGCACCTGCTGAGCACGCCACAACCACCTCCCGGACAGACAGGAACCACCTGCCGGACACGCTGCAACCATCTCCCGGACAGACAGGAACAACCTGCCGGACACAGCTGAACCACCAGCCCAGCTACCAGAACCACCTGCTTGAATCAACAGAAACACGTGCTGGACACGCCAAAATCACTTGCCAGCTATGCCAGAAACACGTGGCAGAGAGTCCGGAATCACCTGCTGGGCATGCAGGAACCACCTCTCAGATGCACAAGAACAACGTGCGACACAGGCCGGAACCCACTACCGGACAGACCAGAACCACCTGAAAGACCCGCCTGAACCACCTGCTGAGCACGGCGGGAACAACCTGCTAGACTCGCTGGAGCCACCTGCTGAACATGCCAAAATCACCAGCCGGCTATGCCAAAACCACTTGCCGGACACTCCGGAATCACCTGCCGGGCAGGCCAGAACGACCTCTCAGACGTACCAGAACCATGTGCCAGACATGCCGGAAACACCTGCCGAGTATGCCATAACCACCTGATCCACTCCCCAGAACCACCTGCTGGACACGCCAAAATCACCTGATGGCTACGCCAGCACCACTCGGCAGGCAAGCCAGAATCACCTGCAGGGTATGCCGGAACCACCTCTCAGACGTGCCAGAACCCCTTGTCGGACACTCCGGAATCACTTGTCAGGCATGCCGGAACCACCTCTCGAACGTGCCAGAATGACGTGTCAGAGACACCGGATGCACCTGCCGAGCACGCTGGAACCTCCTGTTCGACTCGCCGGAACCACCTGCCAGAGACGCCAAAATCCCCTGCCAGCTAGGCCAGAATCACATGGCGGACTCTATGGAATCTCCCGCCGGCAATGAAGGAACCACCTCTCAAACATACTGGAAGCACGTGCCGGACATGCCGGCACCACGTACTGGACAGACCAGAAACACCTGCCGGACCTGCCTGAACCACCTGCTGAGCACACCGGAACAACTTGCTCAACTCGCTGGAGCCACCTGCTGGACACCCCAAAATCACCAGCCAGCTATGCCAGAACCACTTGCCGGACACTCCGGAATCACCTGCCGGGCATGCCGGAACCACCTCTCAGACGTGCCAGAACCACGTGCCGGACACGCCAGAACCACCTACCGGACACAACAGAACCACCTGCCAGACACGCCTGAACCACCTGCCAAGCATGCAGGATCCACCTGACAGACACGCAAAAATCACCTGCTGGCTATGCCAGAACCACTTGCCGGACTTTCCGGAATCACCTGCCGGGAATGCCGGACCCACCTCTCAAATGTGCCAAAATCGAGTGCCGGAGACGCCAGAAGCACCTGCCGAGCTAGCCAGAAGCACCTGCTCGAATTGTCGGAACCACCTGTGGGATGTGCCAAAATCACCTGCCGGCTATGCCAGAACCACTTGGTGGACAATCTGGAATCACCTGCCGGACATGCGAAAACCAGCTGTCAGACGTGCCGGAACCACGTGCCGGACACGCCGGAACCACAACCCGGACAGACCAGAACCACCAACCGGACCTGCCAGTACCACCTACCGAGCATGCTGGAACCACCTGCCGGACATGCCAAAATCACCTGCGGGCTAGGCCAGAACCACTTGGAGGACTCTCTGGGATCACCTGCCGGGCATGCCGGAACCACCTCTCAGACGTGCCAGAACCACATGCCAGAGACAGCGGATGCACCTGCCAAGCACGCCAGGACCTCCTGCTCGACTCGCCGGAACCAACTGCCAGAGACGCCAGAATCACCTGCTGAGAATGCTTATCCTCCTGAACAGCTCGCCTGAAAGAGCTGCCAGACACGTCAAAATCACCTGCCAGACACGCCAAAATCACCTCCCGGACATGCCAAAATCACCTGCCGGACATGCCAAAATCACCTGCCGGCTATGCCAGAACCACTTGCCGGACACTCCGGAATCACCTGCTGGGCATCAGGGAACCACCTCTCACCCGTACCAGAACAATGTGCGGCTCACGCCGGAACCCACTACCTGACAGACTGGAAGCTCGTGCCGCACACGCCGGAATCACATGGCGAGAAACCCGGAACCACCTGAACAGCTCGCCAGAAACACCTGCCGGACACGCCAAAATCACCTGCAGGATACGCCAGAACCACTTGCCAGACACTCCGGAACCACCTGTCGGGCATGCCGGAACCACCTCTGAGACCTGCCAGAACCACATGCTGGACATGCCGGAACCACATCCAGGACAGACCAGAACCACCTGCCGGATCCACCTGAACCACCTGTCGAGCACGCTGGAACCACCTGCTCGAGTCGCCGGAACCACATGCCGGACATGGCAAAATCCCCTGCCGGCTACACCAGAACCACTTGCTGGACACTCTGGAATCACCTGTCAGGCATGCTGGAACCACGTCATGGACAGACTGCAAACCCCTGCCAGACCTGCCGGAACCAACTGCCGAGCATGCCGGAACCAAGTGTTCGACTCGGCAGAACCACCTGCAGGACACACCAAAAACACCTGCGGGCTACGCCAGAACCACTTGGAGGACTCTCTGGGGTCACCTGCTGGACATGCCGGAACCACCTCTCAGACGTGCCAGAACCAAGTGTGGGACACCCTGGAACCACCTGCCGAATATGCTGGAGCCACCTGATCCAATCCACAGAACCACCTGCTGGACATGCCAAAATCACCTGCCGGCTATGCCAGAACCACTCGGCAGACCCTCTGCAATCACCTGGCGGGGATGCCGGGACCACCTCTCAGACGTGCCAGAACCACGTGCCGGACACGCCGGAACCACCTCCCGGACAGACCGGAACCACCTACCGGACCTGCCTGAACCACTAGCTGACCACGCTGGAACCACCTGCTTGAGTCGCCGGAACCACATGCCGGACATGGCAAACTCACCTGCCGGCTATGCCAGAACCACCTGGCGAACACTCCAGAATCACCTGCCAGGCATGCTGGAAGCATCTCTCAGAGGTGCCAGAATCATGTGCCAGAGACACCGGATGCACCTGTCGAGCACGCCTGAACCTCCTGCTCGACTCGCCAGAACCACCTGCTGGAGACGCCAAAATCACCTGCCGGCTAGGCCAGAACCACGTGGCGGACTCTATGGAATCACCCGCCGGGCATGCCGGAACCACCTCTCAGACGTGCCGGAAGCACATGCCGGACATGCCGGAAACACCTGCCGAGCACACCGGAGCCACGTGCTTGACTCACCGGAACCACCTGTCGGACATGCCAAAATCACCTGCCGGCTATGCCACAACCACCTGGTGGACTCTCTGGAATCACCTGCCGGGCATGATAGAACCACCTTTCAGACGTGCTGGAACCACGTGCCGGACAAGCCGGAACCACCTCCCGGACCTGCCTGCACCAAAAGCCGAGCATGCTAGAACAAAATGCCAGACACACCAAAATCACCTTCCAGCTACGCCAGAACCACTTGGAGGACTCTCCGGGATGACCTGCCAGGCATGCCGGAACCACCTCACAGACGTCCTAGAAGTACGTGCCGGAGATGCCGGAAGCACCTGCTGAGCACGCCACAACCACCTCCCGGACAGACAGGAACCACCTGCCGGACACGCTGCAACCATCTCCCGGACAGACAGGAACAACCTGCCGGACACAGCTGAACCACCAGCCCAGCTACCAGAACCACCTGCTTGAATCAACAGAAACACGTGCTGGACACGCCAAAATCACTTGCCAGCTATGCCAGAAACACGTGGCAGAGAGTCCGGAATCACCTGCTGGGCATGCAGGAACCACCTCTCAGATGCACAAGAACAACGTGCGACACAGGCCGGAACCCACTACCGGACAGACCAGAACCACCTGAAAGACCCGCCTGAACCACCTGCTGAGCACGGCGGGAACAACCTGCTAGACTCGCTGGAGCCACCTGCTGAACATGCCAAAATCACCAGCCGGCTATGCCAAAACCACTTGCCGGACACTCAGGAATCACCTGCCGGGCAGGCCAGAACGACCTCTCAGACGTACCAGAACCATGTGCCAGACATGCCGGAAACACCTGCCGAGTATGCCATAACCACCTGATCCACTCCCCAGAACCACCTGCTGGACACGCCAAAATCACCTGATGGCTACGCCAGCACCACTCGGCAGGCAAGCCAGAATCACCTGCAGGGTATGCCGGAACCACCTCTCAGACGTGCCAGAACCCCTTGTCGGACACTCCGGAATCACTTGTCAGGCATGCCGGAACCACCTCTCGAACGTGCCAGAATGACGTGTCAGAGACACCGGATGCACCTGCCGAGCACGCCGGAACCTCCTGTTCGACTCGCCGGAACCACCTGCCAGAGACGCCAAAATCCCCTGCCAGCTAGGCCAGAATCACATGGCGGACTCTATGGAATCTCCCGCCGGCAATGAAGGAACCACCTCTCAAACATACTGGAAGCACGTGCCGGACATGCCGGCACCACGTACTGGACAGACCAGAAACACCTGCCGGACCTGCCTGAACCACCTGCTGAGCACACCGGAACAACTTGCTCGACTCGCTGGAGCCACCTGCTGGACACCCCAAAATCACCAGCCAGCTATGCCAGAACCACTTGCCGGACACTCCGGAATCACCTGCCGGGCATGCCGGAACCACCTCTCAGACGTGCCAGAACCACGTGCCGGACACGCCAGAACCACCTACCGGACACAACAGAACCACCTGCCAGACACGCCTGAACCACCTGCCAAGCATGCAGGATCCACCTGACAGACACGCAAAAATCACCTGCTGGCTATGCCAGAACCACTTGCCGGACTTTCCGGAATCACCTGCCGGGAATGCCGGACCCACCTCTCAAATGTGCCAAAATCGAGTGCCGGAGACGCCAGAAGCACCTGCCGAGCTAGCCAGAAGCACCTGCTCGAATTGTCGGAACCACCTGTGGGATGTGCCAAAATCACCTGCCGGCTATGCCAGAACCACTTGGTGGACAATCTGGAATCACCTGCCGGACATGCGAAAACCAGCTGTCAGACGTGCCGGAACCACGTGCCGGACACGCCGGAACCACAACCCGGACAGACCAGAACCACCAACCGGACCTGCCAGTACCACCTACCGAGCATGCTGGAACCACCTGCCGGACATGCCAAAATCACCTGCGGGCTAGGCCAGAACCACTTGGAGGACTCTCTGGGATCACCTGCCGGGCATGCCGGAACCACCTCTCAGACGTGCCAGAACCACATGCCAGAGACAGCGGATGCACCTGCCAAGCACGCCAGGACCTCCTGCTCGACTCGCCGGAACCAACTGCCAGAGACGCCAGAATCACCTGCTGAGAATGCTTATCCTCCTGAACAGCTCGCCTGAAAGAGCTGCCAGACACGTCAAAATCACCTGCCAGACACGCCAAAATCACCTCCCGGACATGCCAAAATCACCTGCCGGACATGCCAAAATCACCTGCCGGCTATGCCAGAACCACTTGCCGGACACTCCGAATCACCTGCTGGGCATCAGGGAACCACCTCTCACCCGTACCAGAACAATGTGCGGCTCACGCCGGAACCCACTACCTGACAGACTGGAAGCTCGTGCCGCACACGCCGGAATCACATGGCGAGAAACCCGGAACCACCTGAACAGCTCGCCAGAAACACCTGCCGGACACGCCAAAATCACCTGCAGGATACGCCAGAACCACTTGCCAGACACTCCGGAACCACCTGTCGGGCATGCCGGAACCACCTCTGAGACCTGCCAGAACCACATGCTGGACATGCCGGAACCACATCCAGGACAGACCAGAACCACCTGCCGGATCCACCTGAACCACCTGTCGAGCACGCTGGAACCACCTGCTCGAGTCGCCGGAACCACATGCCGGACATGGCAAAATCCCCTGCCGGCTACACCAGAACCACTTGCTGGACACTCTGGAATCACCTGTCAGGCATGCCGGAACCACGTCATGGACAGACTGCAAACCCCTGCCAGACCTGCCGGAACCAACTGCCGAGCATGCCGGAACCAAGTGTTCGACTCGGCAGAACCACCTGCAGGACACACCAAAAACACCTGCGGGCTACGCCAGAACCACTTGGAGGACTCTCTGGGGTCACCTGCTGGACATGCCGGAACCACCTCTCAGACGTGCCAGAACCAAGTGTGGGACACCCTGGAACCACCTGCCGAATATGCTGGAGCCACCTGATCCAATCCACAGAACCACCTGCTGGACATGCAAAATCACCTGCCGGCTATGCCAGAACCACTCGGCAGACCCTCTGCAATCACCTGGCGGGGATGCCGGGACCACCTCTCAGACGTGCCAGAACCACGTGCCGGACACGCCGGAACCACCTCCCGGACAGACCGGAACCACCTACCGGACCTGCCTGAACCACTAGCTGACCACGCTGGAACCACCTGCTTGAGTCGCCGGAACCACATGCCGGACATGGCAAACTCACCTGCCGGCTATGCCAGAACCACCTGGCGAACACTCCAGAATCACCTGCCAGGCATGCTGGAAGCATCTCTCAGAGGTGCCAGAATCATGTGCCAGAGACACCGGATGCACCTGTCGAGCACGCCTGAACCTCCTGCTCGACTCGCCAGAACCACCTGCTGGAGACGCCAAAATCACCTGCCGGCTAGGCCAGAACCACGTGGCGGACTCTATGGAATCACCCGCCGGGCATGCCGGAACCACCTCTCAGACGTGCCGGAAGCACATGCCGGACATGCCGGAAACACCTGCCGAGCACACCGGAGCCACGTGCTTGACTCACCGGAACCACCTGTCGGACATGCCAAAATCACCTGCCGGCTATGCCACAACCACCTGGTGGACTCTCTGGAATCACCTGCCGGGCATGATAGAACCACCTTTCAGACGTGCTGGAACCACGTGCCGGACAAGCCGGAACCACCTCCCGGACCTGCCTGCACCAAAAGCCGAGCATGCTAGAACAAAATGCCAGACACACCAAAATCACCTTCCAGCTACGCCAGAACCACTTGGAGGACTCTCCGGGATGACCTGCCAGGCATGCCGGAACCACCTCACAGACGTCCTAGAAGTACGTGCCGGAGATGCCGGAAGCACCTGCTGAGCACGCCACAACCACCTCCCGGACAGACAGGAACCACCTGCCGGACACGCTGCAACCATCTCCCGGACAGACAGGAACAACCTGCCGGACACAGCTGAACCACCAGCCCAGCTACCAGAACCACCTGCTTGAATCAACAGAAACACGTGCTGGACACGCCAAAATCACTTGCCAGCTATGCCAGAAACACGTGGCAGAGAGTCCGGAATCACCTGCTGGGCATGCAGGAACCACCTCTCAGATGCACAAGAACAACGTGCGACACAGGCCGGAACCCACTACCGGACAGACCAGAACCACCTGAAAGACCCGCCTGAACCACCTGCTGAGCACGGCGGGAACAACCTGCTAGACTCGCTGGAGCCACCTGCTGAACATGCCAAAATCACCAGCCGGCTATGCCAAAACCACTTGCCGGACACTCCGGAATCACCTGCCGGGCAGGCCAGAACGACCTCTCAGACGTACCAGAACCATGTGCCAGACATGCCGGAAACACCTGCCGAGTATGCCATAACCACCTGATCCACTCCCCAGAACCACCTGCTGGACACGCCAAAATCACCTGATGGCTACGCCAGCACCACTCGGCAGGCAAGCCAGAATCACCTGCAGGGTATGCCGGAACCACCTCTCAGACGTGCAGAACCCCTTGTCGGACACTCCGGAATCACTTGTCAGGCATGCCGGAACCACCTCTCGAACGTGCCAGAATGACGTGTCAGAGACACCGGATGCACCTGCCGAGCACGCCGGAACCTCCTGTTCGACTCGCCGGAACCACCTGCCAGAGACGCCAAAATCCCCTGCCAGCTAGGCCAGAATCACATGGGCGGACTCTATGGAATCTCCCGCCGGCAATGAAGGAACCACCTCTCAAACATACTGGAAGCACGTGCCGGACATGCCGGCACCACGTACTGGACAGACCAGAAACACCTGCCGGACCTGCCTGAACCACCTGCTGAGCACACCGGAACAACTTGCTCGACTCGCTGTGGAGCCACTGCTGGACACCCCAAAATCACCAGCCAGCTATGCCAGAACCACTTGCCGGACACTCCGGAATCACCTGCCGGGCATGCCGGAACCACCTCTCAGACGTGCCAGAACCACGTGCCGGACACGCCAGAACCACCTACCGGACACAACAGAACCACCTGCCAGACACGCCTGAACCACCTGCCAAGCATGCAGGATCCACCTGACAGACACGCAAAAATCACCTGCTGGCTATGCCAGAACCACTTGCCGGACTTTCCGGAATCACCTGCCGGGAATGCCGGACCCACCTCTCAAATGTGCCAAAATCGAGTGCCGGAGACGCCAGAAGCACCTGCCGAGCTAGCCAGAAGCACCTGCTCGAATTGTCGGAACCACCTGTGGGATGTGCCAAAATCACCTGCCGGCTATGCCAGAACCACTTGGTGGACAATCTGGAATCACCTGCCGGACATGCGAAAACCAGCTGTCAGACGTGCCGGAACCACGTGCCGGACACGCCGGAACCACAACCCGGACAGACCAGAACCACCAACCGGACCTGCCAGTACCACCTACCGAGCATGCTGGAACCACCTGCCGGACATGCCAAAATCACCTGCGGGCTAGGCCAGAACCACTTGGAGGACTCTCTGGGATCACCTGCCGGGCATGCCGGAACCACCTCTCAGACGTGCCAGAACCACGTGCCGGACACGCCAGAACCACCTACCGGACACAACAGAACCACCTGCC